>NC_143550.1:159690000-160030000 GCF_054136105.1 Typopeltis vanoorti | reverse complement strand
GTTCGGCTGTTGCTCTTACCCACTTGGGCGATGAGTTTTTGAGTTCGCTCTCTTAGGGTTTTTGCCTTAAGGGAGCACTTTGAGTCTCCGGGGAAGGTGTTCTCCGGCACGGCCCGCTGAGGGGCTTTGTCGGTGAATTATTTTCCTCGGAATTTGAGCGGTTCTGCTCGGTAATCGAGTTTCACTGAGTAGAACCAACGCTGAGATTTGGACGGTCTTTCGCCCACGAATGAGTGGCCTAGAGATCGTCCGATATTTTTGAGATATCACCTTTACTTACACATTACGGTGATTGATTTTATATGAGATGCCCATATAGGGTAACGGATGGCAATGCTGAACCAATGAAGTTTAACTGAGGTTCGGCTGTTGCTGTTATCCTGGGTAAATGAGTTCGCTCTCTTAGGTTTTGACCTAAGGGAGCACTTTGAGTTACCGGGGAAAGTGTTCTCCGTCGCGGCCCGCTGAGGGGTACGTGCCGGTGAATTATTTTCTTCGGAATGAGCGGTTCTGCTCGGTACTCGAGTTTCACTGAGTAGAACCAACGCTGAGATTTGGACGGTCTTTCGCCCACGAATGAGTGGCCTAGAGATCGTCCGATATTTTTGAGATATCACCTTTACTTACACATTGCGGTGATTGATTTTATATGAGACGCCCATAGAGGGTAACGGATGGCAATGCTGAACCAATGAAGTTTAACTGAGGTTCGGCTGTTGCTGTTATCCTGGGTTAATGAGTTCGCTCTCTTAGGGTTTGCCCTAAGGGAGCACTTTGAGTCTCCGGGGAAAGTGTTCTCCGGCACGGCCCGCTGAGGGGCTTTGTCGGTGAATTATTTTCCTCGGAATTTGAGCGGTTCTGCTCAGTGGTCGGGGAGCCCGTCACTGAGTGGAACCAACGCTGAGATTAGGACGGTCTTTCGCCCACTATGGAGTGGCCTAGAGATCGTCCGTATTTTTGAGATGTCACCTTTACTTACATAGTCGGTGATTGATTCATTCAATCCAATACCCTTGGAGGGTAATAGATGGCAATGCTTAGCTAATGAAGTTCTAACTGAGGTTCGGCTATTGCTGTTACTCTCCTGCCATGATCAGAGCTTTAATAGCTCAATAACAACTTATCCCTACACTGTCATCTACAGATAACGGGGAAGTTGAAAAGCATTCTTGCTTCGCCCCTTTAAGCCAGTCCTTATAAGGACTATAAGGATGTAATGTGGTATGATTCATTCAATCCAATACCCTTGAAGTGTAATGGCTTCTCGGCCTTTTGGCTTAGATCAAGTGTGTAGTTCATTTTTGTGAACTTTCCCCATAAGTGATTAGCAAATTGTTTAGCTAAGCGCAAATTAAAATTATAGTATATATGTTAGCTCAGTTATTATCGGCAAAGCGTCTCATAGAGACACTTGATAATAAACTACAGCAGCAGATACAGAATAAACCCCAGACTAGGGCAAGAATAACACACTCGGTGGTGGGAATAGCTTAGGCCTCACCAGCATGGCTTTGCCGCGTACGCGGACCCTTGGAATCGAAGTGAAAGCTGATGTACGACCTCGATGTTTGGCCAAAGCCCTCATCGAAAGCGTCGGTGGTGAGCAGATTTTTGGGTTTACTCCCGAGGTGGCCGCTTCCAAGTAGTAGTAAGGAGTGAGCAAACAAGAGACAAACTACTTGCAGGATTCGAATGTAATGGAAAAACAATAGTTCCATTTTTGGTAGGGAGTATTACCAAATTACTTAGAATCCCCAGATTCCCTTTAGAATATATTGAAACGGATGTAAAGATCATCGACGAAATATTCGGGAAATGGGGCGTTATACACAAGGTGGAAGTCCTAAATGACGCAGAAAACCCCAAGTGGAAGTCGGGTGAAGTCCACATCTCTCTCGAGATGAAAACGCCCGTTCCCAACTTCATTTTTATTGGATCCGCCAGAGTAATGATAAACTACCCTGGTGTTAAAAAACAATGTTTTAGATGTGGTGCTTTCACTCACCTTGGGGCAGACTGTCCTAGAGTGAAATGTAAAAACTGCCTCAAAGCAGGCCACAACCAAGACAACTGTGAGTCAGCTTGCCTGAAATGTGGGGTAATTGACCACAAAGTGGACACATGCCCATCCAGAACCCTTGCTGAGAGGATGGGTGGTGCAATCACGCCAGCAACTCCACCAAGCAATGGAAATGACACACCACAGGAAGCTTCTCCTCCTTTCGAGGCTGCTCCTGATATAACAGAAATCCATACCTCCACTTCTAAGAAAAACCGAAAGGGGAAAAAAACTTCCACAAGCAGTAAAATCCAACAAGAAGAAACAGTGGCTATTGAAACCATCAATACCAATACCAATATAGATACTAATACAGATGAAATAGATACAGAAGAAGGAAAGATGGAGGTGAACATCAACACCTCCAAACGGCCATTAAGCCCACAGGAAGAAGAGTTGGTAACGCCCAAAACAGCAAAAGTATCTGAGACCGCTCACCCAGAAGTTCCTCATGCAAAAGCAGGGGAGACTCTAAGCCATCTTATTAGAGGTATCCCTGGGGTGGCGGTTAAATTCAAAGAAGCGATGGCAAAATTAGGAGAACCTGAACTCCTCCTTACAGGGAAGCATGGACCTGATGTTGTCAGTGCAAAATGGGGTGACCTTTTCGTGGATGACATCAGCAAAATCAGCCCTGATCAAGTAGAGGTAGCTATGGATTTAGATGAGGAGGCAGTTTCGGCGTTTTTTATAGCTCTCTGCAAACTGGACATGGTCAAGGGAAGTGAAGTAGCCAAGAGAATATTAACAGCCCACAACAAAAGAAAGACACAGTAACCACTTTGTGGGTTTACTGTACTCAGCTTCACTGGTTTTTAGCTCCCACAGGTGGGGGAGGACCTGAGAACCCGAGCGGCGAAGGCTTACAGCGAGGCGGTGCAGTTCCTTGTGAGCTGCATCACTCGGGCCAGATCCTTCCTCCATCTCTAAGTTTAGCTTTCAATTTTTGCTTTTCTGTGTACTTTTTTGTTTTTGTTTTGTTACATGTTTCCTTTTTAGGATTTTTCCTTTTTTTTGTAAAGTGAAAAATCAACGACCGTTTTAGAAACGCCCCTGGGGGGCAAACAGCTAAAACAGGTCAACTGAGGCCTCTTTCACCTACTCTACCACTATGCACTCTATCTTTATTTCCTCTCCTGCTATCTACTGACTCTCAGCCTATCTTACTCTACAGGCCGATGATGAAGATTTGTTGAACTCACAAATTATTTATTATTATAATGGCTTCTCGGCCTTTTGGCTTAGATCAAGTGTGTAGTTCATTTTTGTGAACTTTCCCCATAAGTGATTAGCAAATTGTTTAGCTAAGCGCAAATTATAGTATATATGTTAGCTCAGTTATTATCGGCAAAGCGTCTCATAGAGACACTTGATAATAAACTACAGCAGCAGATACAGAATAAACCCCAGACTAGGGCAAGAATAACACACTCGGTGGTGGGAATAGCTTAGGCCTCACCAGCATGGCTTTGCCCCGTACGCGGACCCATGGAATCGAAGTGGAAGCTGATGTACGACCTCGATGTTTGGCCAAAGCCCTCATCGAAAGCGTCGGTGGTGAGCAGATTTTTGGGTTTACTCCCTTTGGTGGTGGCCACTTCCAAGTAGTAGTAAGGAGTGAGCAAACAAGAGACAAACTACTTGCAGGATTTGAATGTAATGGAAAAACAATAGTTCCATTTTTGGTAGGGAGTATTACCAAATTACTTAGAATCCCCAGATTCCCTTTAGAATATATTGAAACGGATGTAAAGATCATCCACGAAATATTCGGGAAATGGGGAGTTATACACAAGGTGGAAGTCCTAAATGACGCAGAAAACCCCAAATGGAAGTCGGGTGAAGTCCATATCTCCCTCGAGATGAAAACGCCCGTTCCCAACTTCATTCTTATTGGATCCGCCAGAGTAATGATAAATTACCCTGGTGTTAAAAATCAATGTTTTAGATGTGGTGCTTTCACTCACCTTGGGGCAGACTGTCCTAGAGTGAAATGTAAAAACTGCCTCAAAGCAGGCCACAACCAAGACAACTGTGAGTCAGCTTGCCTGAAATGTGGGGTAATTGATCACAAAGTGGACACATGCCCATCCAGAACCCTTGCTGAGAGGATGGGTGGTGCAATCACGCCAGCAACTCCACCAAGCAATGGAAATGACACACCACAGGAAGCTTCTCCTCCTTTCGAGGCTGCTCCTGATGATATAACAGAAATCCATACCTCCACGTCTAAGAAAAACCGAAAGGGGAAAAAAAACTTCCACAAGCAGTAAAATCCAACAAGAAGAAACAGTGGCTATTGAAACCATCAATACCAACATCAATACCAATATAGATACTAATACAGATGAAATAGATACAGATAGGGAAGAAGGAAAGATGGAGGTGAAGATCAACACCTCCAAACGGCCATTACGCCCACAGGAAGAAGAGTTGGTAACGCCCAAAATAGCAAAAGTATCTGAGACCGCTCACCCAGAAGTCCCTCACGCGAAAGCAGGGGAGACTCTCAGCCATCTCATCAGAGGTATCCCAGGGATGGCGGAAAAGTTCAAAGAAGCGATAAAAAAAAATAGGAGAACATGAACTTCTCCTCACAGGAGAACATGGATCTGACATCGTCAGTGCCAAATGGGGTGATATTTTCGTTGATGACATCAGCAAAATCACCCCTGAGCAAGTAGAGGTAGCCCAGGATTTAGACGAGGAGGTAGCTTCGGCGTTCTTCATAGCTCTCTGCAAACTAGACATGGCCAAGGGAAGTGAGGTGGCCAAAAGAATAATAACTGCCCACAACAAAAGAAAGACACAGTAACCACCTTGTGGGGTTTCTGTACACAGCTTCACCGGTTTCAGCTATCACAGGTGGGGGAGGACCTGAGAACCCGAGCGGCGAAGGCTTACATCGAGGTGGTGCAGTTCCTTGTGAGCTGCATCACTCGGGCCAGATCCTTCCTCCACCTCTAAGTTTAACTTTCAATTTTTGCTTTTCTGTGTACTTTTTTATTTTTGTTTTGTTACATGTTTCCTTTTTAGGATTTTTCCTTTTTTGTAAAGTGAAAAATCAACGACCGTTTTAGAAACGCCCCTGGGGGGCAAACAGCTAAAACAGGTCAACTGAGGCCTCTTTAACCTACCCTACCACTATGCACTCTATCTTTATTTCCTCTCCTACTATCTGCTGACTCTCAGCCTATCTTACTCTACAGGCCGATGAAGATTTGTTGAACTCACAAATTATTATAATGGCAGTGCTGTAGCTAATGAAGTTTTAATAGCTCAATAACACCTTATCCCTACACTGTCAGCTACAGTTAACGGGGAATATGAAAAGCATTCTTGCTTCGCCTCTTTAAGCCAGTCCTTATAAGGATGTAATATATGTATATATCCTTTCTCGGCCTTTTGACTAAGAAACCTAGAAGAACTTAGGCAGATTTTCGATGACGAAAACATCACCATTGTAGAGATAGGAGACGAAATCCTGAAGAGATTTCCTGGGAAACGAGCAACTTCCCATAAACTCAAGAAACGGATGGGGAACCTTACTTTTTTTATAACGAAAAACGTATCCATTGTACCGTAGGTCTGGCATGGTCAGGAACTAGAATCCGCGATGTCAATAAAATAAAACCAAGTGACTTCGATCATTTCATGCTACTACCTCCAGAAGAAACAATGGCGGTATACAACACCATATACTCCTTTATAAGAGACGAAACCATTAGTTTGATCCTAACAGATCGTGCGGAGCCACTTCGAAAAACCTAAGGAAAACCAAACTAACCTAACTTTAATTTTCAGGCAAGTTAGAGTATGGAAAACTTAGAACAGGAACTTACATCACAGTAGGAAAGACCAACTTCAGGTGCCCACCAAAAATGGCCTCTGGGATGCAAGAACTCCAAAAAGTTGCCAAGTGCTCTAAACAAGAAAAGATCTCTAAATCTCCTTAATATCTGTAAATTTCTTTAAATATCTCTATTAAAAAATTAAGTTTAATAATTTAATCCTTAAATCAACTTTCCTATTTAAATTCTCTTTAACTAACCTTACGCAGAAGTAACTGCCAAAAGAAATACTAACTAACAGATATTGACTATTTATATTAGCATAATGGTTTAAAATTACTTCCTAAACTAGATACTAACCCCCTGTCTCACCAAGCCTAACCCTACCTTCAAAATCTCACTTGGGACGGCGGGGTGAACAGAACCCAGGGAAGGGACTGGCACCTTCGCTGGAAAGATCCTCAACCAAAGTAAATATAAATGTTCTAAAAGAAACTTACCCACTTCAAGCTCAGTTTTTTTCAACTTTCCTATCAGTCTTCTACCTTCAGACCATAAGTTTCAACAGGATTCCCAGGCCTGCAAAGTCTATAAACCCTCTCGACTCAAACAGTGGCCAGAGAGGGCAAGGACGGGACAGGCCAATGGTAATTTAATATATCCAAAATGGTAACTAACAAAGGGTATATAGGGTATAGTTAAAGAAGCGGAAGCGGAGACCGACACTTTCATAATTGTACTTTATCAATGAGTATGTCCTCCACTGGCCTTCGTAGATTCATGCCCTGGCCATGGAGGACGTCTGACGACAGTTAGAAAAGACAAGGTACTCAAACAAAATCTGTGTCTGCTCCATCAAAAAAAAACCATAGTATACCTCAACATAGACACAAAACCAATAAAGAACATACTACTCTTATTCATAATTAAAGAATTTCGCTACCACATCTGGAAAATTAGAAACGCGAGAGCATTCTCAATCCACCAATTTGGTCTGTTAGACATCCTAGCTTCAGCGAGATGCTCAATTAGAAACTACCTGCACACAAACTTGACACTATTGGGAGAGCATATTTTCACCAAAAAGTGGTGCACGCCTCCCATGTTAGCAAACATAAGACACAACCACACGCAAATAATTTAATAATAAATAAATACATATTACTAAAATATACACGTATGTATATAAATAAATAAATAAATATATATATATATATATATATATATAAATAAAAGTATCTATGTAAAAATATATGTATAAAAAAATAAAAAATAAATAAAAAATGCTTACATCTTACTAACCTTACCTACTTGCTTATTAAAAATCCTTACTCACTTAACTACTAATTACTCACTTAATTACAAAAAAAAAAAAAAATCATACATCTTACTAACCTTACCCAGAAGTAACTGAGGAACAAAACCAAATGATCAAAAGTTTATGTACCCTATAATAGAAGTAATAGAAAAAGTGTACCCTACTAACCTTTCCCAGAAGTAACTGATGTATTGATTACTAACCAAATGATTAAATGAAGTTTATGTATTTTTTTAACTAGAATAATTGTTTTCTAATCATTCTATTAACTAGTTACTAACAAACTAATCCCCTGTCTCGCTGTGCCGTCTCAAATCTAACCTTAATCTTAATACTTGCATTCGAGACTGCACAGAGAACAGAATCTAGGAAGGGGTCTGGCACCTTCGCTAGAGAGTACTTCCACCTCTATAATAATAAATCTTTAAATAGGAACCCACCCCGGCCACCCACTTCAAGCCCAGTTTTTCTTCAGCTTTCCTATCAGTCTTCTGGTAAAATGGTAAAAATAAATGGTAAAAACCACCCATTCTCTGTATCATTACACAGGGGCAAATTAAACCATGTATCTTCCTTTAGCATATACAGTATGTTCTCTTTAGTATGTAAATTCATTGGTCTTATAGTTCAACAGGCCGGGGTTGGCCTGGCAGAACCCGAGCAGCGAGGGCTTACGTCGAGGCGGTGCAGCTCCTTGTGGGCTGTATCACTCGGGGCAGGTCCTTCCCCCAATTCTTGGTCAAGAAGGTCTTTTTAATTGTTCATATTCAAGAGTTTTTTCAGGCTCTTTCCTTTCAGTTCATATGGTTGATCAACCTAAGGTACTTTACGGTGTTTACTAATTTTTTTTTTTTTTTTTTTTTCAGAACAGATGTGAGGATATGATGTCTGCGGACCTTTTTGGCCACAACCATTGGGTTATATAGTTAATCAAGTCGACTGAGGCCTCTGTTACTTACTACTGACTTGCTCTACCTTTATTTCACGCCTTTTGCTATCTGCTGACCTTCAGCAATCTTTTTACTCCATAGGCCGATGATGAAAGATGTGAACTCCCATAATATCTGTTTCTTATCAGCTCAGCTTACTACACGCCTCAGGTACCTTTGCTCCCTGGCTTTAGGCTACGATTAAAGTGAGGTATCTGCGCTTCTCAGCTAGAGAATTTTTCAGCGGTAGCTACCCTTTGGCCAAAGCCTGAAGAACCTAAACCCCGGACCGGGGCAATTATAAACACAATTTTTTTTCAGAGGTGCGCCGTGCTTGCCTACATTGCACCGGCTCCAACCGAGTCTGAAACCTACTATCCCCCTCTACACGAAACGTGTACGAGGACATATAGCCGGCAGGCTCCACCCGCCAAGAAGACCAGTAGTGGCTTTCAGATTTTATAGGGAGGTACGTAGTAGGGCTGAGGGCGAGTGGGAACACGGACACTCCCCTCCCTAACACTACGAGCAAAATCCCCCCCCCACCTCGTGTTTAAATAACAGCCTTTTAAATTTGCTATAATGGTACCTGTATCCTTCAACCGAACCAACTCTTTACAATTTCAGATACCAACAAATGAAGAAATAAACGAGAGGGATGTTTTAAGAGAAATTATCAGATTCCTACAAGATGAAAAAGAAGTTACCTGGATCACATTCTTTCCAGGTAACAGGTTCCAATTTACGGTTAAAAGTAATGAAGCTAGGGACAAACTCCTCGGCGGGTTTAGTTTTAAAGGACATTTTATAACACCAGACATAGTCGGATTACCACGAAAAATACTTCGAATACAAAGGGTACCCATAGAATTGGAGGATATTTGGATTAAAGAGACTAGCGAAATATGGACGAGAAATCAACATTAGGAGACAAGTACACAGAGATTTTCCGTCCGTACAAACAGGACACATGACCATCTCCATGATCATGGAACACCCGGTGCCGAACATACTTTGGGTGGCAGGGTGGAAACTTGTCATTAATTACGCGGGGATAACACTACAATGTACACGTTGCAGTGCAAGAGACCACCTCAGCAGTGAGTGCCCCAGAAGAAAAATACCAGTCGAAAACATAGTAGAAATCAACGAGCCAGAACCAACAGCAACTCCAGAAGATGAAAAAGAAAAAAACACGGAGAAGAACTCCCCTGAGCAGGAAACTCCGGAAGTAGAAATAACGGCACAAGCAACACCGTAAATACAGAATAAACCAACTAAAATCCCAACACCCAAAGAAATAACCAAACCAAAAAAAAAGCAACACAATCAAACCCGCACAGACACTAAAGAAAGACAGACACACGAACCACACGATCACGACAACAAAACACAGCACCCCACTCCCCTCCTCACCACCACAAACAATAACTAGCCCAGAAAAACAAACCTTTTACCCGGTGACTGATGTAGCTTTCACGGAAGCAAATTTAAAACATTCCCCACCTTTCTTAACCTTCAGGATTGAAAACGACATATTATGTCGTTTTTAATCTTACACTGGGGTCCAGAAGAGGTACCATTAAACTTCAAAACCATGGAAGACAGCATCCAAAAGGCATGCCAAAATTTGGGCGTAAATCTACACCCAGACATGCCACAAGCAATACACACAACCTGGGACAATTCAAACGACATGATAACAACCACCGATAACAACCACTCAAGACCATTAACCAACACCAAGCATGGCGGCAACGATAAACGTTGCATCCTTAAATGTACAGGGCTTTAAAACCCCCAAAAAACAAGAACTAATAATAACAACGATGCAACAACGAAATATCCAATTCCTACTTCTGCAAGAAACACACATAAAAGAAATCAAAAAAATCGAATAGACATACCATCTCCAAAGCTTCTGAAGCTTCAGCACCGATAAAGCAAAAGGAGTCGGTATACTAGCAAAACCTCCTATGACAGGACACATCAGCAACATGCACAGAGACACCGAGGGAAGGGTAATCACGATTGACTGGACAATAGACAACATAAAATACAAAATACTTAATATATATTCACTAAACAGAGTAGCTGAAAGGCACACCTTCTAGCAAGACTACACGCCTACCTAGCAGGTCACGACTTCCTTATAATGAGGGGGGGGGACTGGAACTGCGTCGAAGTTCTAGACAGAGACAAACGTGGAGGGAACAACCTCACAGGGAACTCAGGAGCAGCTGAAATAGTCAGAACATGTAGGGAAACCAACATAATTGACTATTGGGTAGCAAAAAACGGAAACATGTTTTCGGCAACTTGGAGTAACACATGTAAAAACATCCACACGAGAATTGATCGGATTTACACAACAACAACAACACTAGCGTCAGGAAATGGAAACATAAAACATATCAACATGAACACTATAGAACATGTATCAGACCACAAGATGGTCGCAGCAAAAATTCCTTTGGTCGGAGGCATGGAAACAGGCCTAGGTTACTGGAAAATGAATAACAGCCTCCTCCAGGACTTAGACATAAAAACGGAATATGAAAAACTGTGGAACGAAAAACAAACAGAACAGGAAGAAATCCAAACGTAGTGGTTAGCCCACCACGTTCTTCAAACGCTAAAATCAAAGCCCTCACTGCGGATCTCTTCCAAAGAACAGCCAAACGAAAAGCAACAGAACAAAAAGAGAAAAGAAGAAAATTATATCACGAACTTACACAATCCTCACGTTACACACCAACTGGCTCATTTAATCACCACACAATCAAGAAAATACAAGAAGACATCAAAGCATTAGATATACAAGAAACAAAAAAATACAAATGGAAAATAAGAGCAAACTGGCTACTCCAGGAAGTGGATAGCGCAGCCTTCTATGAAAGGCTAAACAAGAAACACGCCACCGACGTTATCAGAACCATAAAAGATGAAAACGAACAGACAATAAATACTACCCAAGACATAGCGCAAGTATTTCACAAATACTACACAAACCTATTTACACAAGCAATTAATGAAACTAGCAAACACCAACATGGGAATACAGTTATTTACCACAAACACCATCAAGTATACCAAGAAACACGCATCACATTAAACGAAGTTACTTCAGCAACAAAAAAAAAACACCTGGAGTAGATGGAATGCCCATAGAATTTTACAAAACCTTTCTTCACATATTAGGGCCAAAACTCACAGAGCTATTTAACACTTTCATAGACACAAACCAAATATACGACGAATTAAAAAATGGTTTGACCATTTTCATACCTAAACCGGGCAACAACACAAACGAAGTTACAAGTTGGAGACCGATTACACTTATTAACAGCGACTACAAAATATTCATGAAGATAATTGACAATAGATTAAAAAATACAATGCCACGTATAATAAAATCAAATCAGACAAGCGGTGTCTCAAACAGAAGCATACACCTAAACCTGAGCCTCACTGCGATATTATAAACTATGCAAATAAAAAGAAAACAAACCTTTACCTTGTAAATCTCGCCCTCGCCAAAGAATTTGACACCGTTAAACACTAATGTATGTTTAACACATTACAAAAATTTGGAATACACCCAAAATTAATAAGATGTATCCAGACAGTTTACAAAGATAGTATTACACAACTGCAAATCAACAGGGACAGTAACGGACCCCATTAAAATACAAAGGGGGGGGGGATAAGACAGGGCTGCCCGCTTAGCCCAACACTCTTCACTTTATGCATGGAACCGTTACTACAAGCCATACAGACTAACAGAAGCATTGCCAGGATGAGTGTGCCTGGCAAATCGCAAGAAGAATGCAAGGCGATTTGCCATGCGGACGACATCACGGCGACCATAACACAAAAAGAATCTTTGCACGCTCTAATAAAACTTACACAACAATTCAGCAAAACATCGGGTTTACACTAAAACCAAAAGAAAACTGCTCTGAAACATATAAACAACACTAACGAGACTCCCCCACCCCATGGATGGAACATAATCACAGGACCAATTAAAATCCTGGGAGTCCCAATCACAAAAGAACACAAAAAACTTTCCACAAACGACATAACAAAGAGAGTACAAACGAAGATGCAAAATTGAAGGCCGAGCATTTTTTCGCTGCAAGCGAGAGCACGCATCACCAATACTATATTCGTACCAGCCATATTATACACTGCACAGATACAGCCAATCACAACAAAAACAATAAATAAATGGCAGTCGATGGCATACCGATACTTCTGGAACTACAAAAGAGAAGAGGTAGCCAGAAGCGAAATGTATGGACCAGAAACACAGGGAGGGTATGAATTCCACACTTCAAATCTAAAACCTTAGCTGCATCCATGAAAACAATAAAAAAGTATTACAACACGAATAACACCAAGCTAAATGGTTCGCCAGGTGTTGGCTTGGAATTAAAGTCCCACTATTTGGCGAACCTAGAACACCACGACCGGTAACATTAACAACACAATACCACTCCAATATAATAAACGAACTACAAAGCCTAGAAAACAAAGGGGAAGTCATTAGTCTATCGTCCGATAGCCTTCTCCAAATAACAAACAAAATAACACCGTACATCTTATAGAAACATCCGCGACGAACCACGGGAAAACATACATAAACACGATGTCACGTACCCATCCAGAAGTGCTCTCGCGTGGAGAATGGCTCACGCTTTCTTCCCAACGCGGCACGAACAACATAGAAGAGGTAGATTCCCACATGAAACATGCGTCTTTTGCCCTGGGGAAGAAACAGTCGAACACATACTATACGATTGCCCAGTTGCGCAAGGAGTGTAGAATTATGTGGGAAATAAATTTAACATCCTTCTTCCCTCTCAAAATAAGCCATAGTATACTTCAACATAGACACAAAACCAATAAAGAACATACTCCTCCTATTCACAATTAAAGAACTCCGTTATCACACATGGAAAATTAGAAACGCTAGAGCACACTCGATCCAACATACACGAAGGAAAACTTAGATGCAACTTTTGACACTCAAACACATGACACACAATATACCCCATATGCGAATACAATTAAAACAGAAATGTGACTAATCACTTTACTAACCCTACAAATCTATCCTTACTTATTTACTTATAAATGAATATATGTATGTAAAAAACTAACAAAAAAATTTAAAAAGAAAAAATTAACAAAAAAAAGTTTAAAATATAACCCCCCCTAACAAAGATAGTGTATGTATCCCCTAACAAAGATAGTGTATGTATCCTACTAACCTTACCGAGACGTAAATAAGGAAATAGATTACTAACCAAATGATTAATTGATACCCAATATATAAGTTTATGCATTTTGTACTAGAATAATTGTTTCATAATTATTTTCTTTACTAGTAACTACTAACACACTAACCCCTTGTCTCACCAAGCCGTTCCCAATCTAACCCTAATTCTAATAATTTCAACTGGGACGGCATGGCGAACAGAACCTAGGAAAGGGACTGGCACCTTTCGCTAGAAAGAACCTCTACCTCTGTAACGATAAGTGTTTAAACAGAAACCCACCCACTTCAAGCCCAGTTTTCTTTTCCGGTTTCCTATCAGTCTTCTATCTTCCAGACCATAGTTTCATCAGGATTCTCAGGGAATTCTAGGACACTCCTTGGGAAGGAGTGTCCTAGGTTCGATTTCCGTTAACGACGCGAGGAACTTAAGGATCTTCCTCAGCCATAGCCCAGTTAGCCGGTCTTGGGCGTGGACAGCAGAGTTTTTTTTTTTGCTAGTTTATCTGGGCAGAAAAAACCCGCAAACAGGCGGTCCCTTGAAGACTCAGATTACAGTCAGAGATACTGACCCAGCCATAGGTCTGATTCGTCAACTATGCCGGTTCCGAGGACCTGATAAAATTGGGGAGGAATGAGATGGTGCCGTACATCCCCGTAAAGGGGACTCACGGCCTTTGTATCATCATAGGATATTTAATTAATTCATTATGGTAAGAGTTGAGCTGTGCATGTTCAGGAGGGATCTTATTAAGCTGTTATTGAATGTGCTGTTCGTAGTGACGTCATTATGTGAACCCATTTGTAATACCATCGGATTGTGATCTGAACTGAGGTCGTTTATCACTTGTAGCTAATGTTCCTGTTTCATGTTCCAAATGACGTGAATGTGGACGAAATCTGGGAATCTGAACACTCCGTGATGAGTGAGTTTCAGGGATATTACGTGAATAATATGTACACAGGATATGGGGTTCGAGGCTACAGATTAAACAGCGAATTTGGCGCTCTTGTGAAATTGGTGATTTTTATGTTTCATTGATTTTTTCTTTAGAAAAATATTAGTGTTTTATAGTATAGTAGTGTAGATTTTAGTGATTTAAGCGTGTATTTAGTGTTTTAGAACATTTTGTTAAGATATTGCAATAATAAATATAGTTTAAAATGGCGTCAAAAACGCACAAGAAAAGCAATGCTGCGAAGTCGAGAATAAGAAGGCTTGCTCCGCTAAGGAGGTTATTAGAGAAATTGAGGAGGTTATTGAAAATGAAATAACCTTCAAAATAGTCAAATTAAAGCAGATTATTAGAGAGCAAACGCGGGAATTATAGAAAGTCGAGCTACGTGTGAATGAACATAGGAAGGAAAAGAAAATTAAGCAGCAAAATAAGAAACAACAAAGCAAGGAAACAGGTAAGTCAGGAAGTGATGGAAATCACGTAAGTGAAGCTGTTTGTAAAAAGGAAGAAGCTATTTGGTATGGTGACTTTTTAATGAAACATACTATTGATGAGTTTTCCTGGAGCGAAAATGAAGAATATAATGCAAGCAATTCAAAAACAAGTAAGAAAGGAAACGAAATCATAGCTGTAGTGAGTACGAACGATTTAACTGGCGATAGGTTCAGTATGAAACGACATCAAAGGGTTGTTGGAAGAGGCTATGGTGAATAGTGAGAAAGTGAAAATCATTAGTATATTACCTCGATATGATAAAAATGAATTAAAAAGAAGGGCTATGATGGTAAACGATTCGATGCATACGCTGTGTTGAAGGAATGGATGCGAGTGTTTAGATGTGTGGGGTGAGTTTGAGGGAATTGTATTGCCTCAAACACACTCCACAATTTATCGCTTGAACAACACGCTCAAGGAAAATTCTGTTCTCTAGACATCCTCCGTATCTGAATGATATTTCGAAGGAATCAGGATAACTTGTAGTAATAAGAAGAGTATATATTCTTAAAATAAATAAATAAATAAAAGACAACCGCGGGGGGAACTATCTATCACTGAATCCTCGATGCGCATTTCTTATTTTTGTGTTACACTAATTTGACTGGATTCAACTCTTATGCTCATGAAAGATGGTTTATTCTAGAAGAGTGATTATCTAAAAATGTTTGTTGCATTGCATTGTCATCGACGGTAAACATCTATGGGAAAGTTATCTTTTTATTTGATGACGAAAAACTACAATTTCATTGCGTAGTCGTCAATAACATAGAAACTAAGGAAGTTAAAAGATTTTCTATAAAAAAAGATATATCGAAAAAAAGGAAATAAAAAAACATCCTAAATTTTAATATAATGATTAAAAGCTTTCAAACTATGAAAATAAATTACACCACCAAATAGGAATAACAGTAAATGTAACTTAAAATAATGAAATATTTACAACGCAATGGACGTTAAAGAAGGTAAGTTTACAATATAGCGATTGGATGCTTCTTTTGGTTTCAGTGGTGATTAGCGAGTTTTAGATTTTGTGAATCTTCATTGATAGTGGAATACAAGGTAAGACTTTGACTTTTGATGCAATTTTCCCAGGCCCTTTCCTGTTCTCCTCCCACATCACTATAGCATAACACCGTTTCTTAACCTTTGCTAGTTGACTGTTTCAGTCAACAGGCTTGTCCTTAGTCCTGAGGGAATATAATCGTAGACTCACTGACCTACCTTGTTGCAGGGTTTTTTTCGTAGCACTCAGATAACTCCAGGAGACTCCCGATTGGTATGGAAGGCATCAAGGACCAGATCAGGACTCTAAACAAGGAGGAGTCATTCGAAGTGTTAAAGTTTATTATGGCAAAGTCTGAGACTGACTGGGGGAGTTATTTAAACCACTACCCCCAAACAAATGATCCAGAAGGAGAGGACGAAGTATCCCAAGGGGAATTTATTACTGTTCTGCCATCTAAACTCCCCCCCCCGTCATAACAATTCACAAGAAGAGCATGCAAACAAACGGAGAAGAACAACAGACGATCTTATGCAGGATGACTCACCCACACAGGACGCTCCGAAAAATTCGCAGAAGGTCCCACAGTTATACTCCTAGGCAAAAAACTCGGATGAGGGAGTCAAAATCCAGCCAGCTACCGTCACTAACTACAGGCAGATGACAAGTCTATTGGATAACATAAATCATCCTTACCATACATTTGTTTTATCAAGCGAAAAGACCCTAAAGGTGTTGATATGCGATGTCACAGAAGGAATCATCCCATAAGAAATCTCTGCTTATCTAAGCAACCAATGCCTGACCCCAATCAAAGTGAGCAGGATTCTCAGGTCTGATAAAAGGCCAATGCCTTTATTCAGACCTGAGGAGATTGGTAACACCCAGAAGCAAATATATGAATTGACTGCTGTGTGTGGCCTCCGAATTACTACCGAACCTCTAAGAAAGAGAGCGTCAGCAAGACAATACCACAGATGTCAGCGGTTCGCGCACGCCCATAAACTATGCTGGGCCAACTTCAGGTGCTTAAAATGTGGCGAAGGCCACCAGACCATCATACGCACCAAGCCAAGGTCTACGCCAGCTAAGTGCGCAAACTGTGGAGGTCCTCACCCCGCCAACTATAAAGGATGCATAGCACACCCAAAGAACCGCGGGTCTTCCAAAATCGCTCATCCACCACCCAGCAGTGACACTCCGGGCAACTGTGCAGATCACCATCCAGTTCAAATAACCTCCACCTTGACAACTCAGAAAGGAAATCAACCTTTCTGAGAAAGGAAATCAAACCAGGACCAAAACATATGCCGAGGCTGCACGATCCAAGAATACTTCCTACAACGAATTTACAAGCTCCAACCTTACATCAGTTCTAACTGCCCCACTAGCTACCATGCTTCAGGAATTCAGCAAAACAAATTTTACACCATCCTCCACGAAGAAATTCCTTCAAGGCACCCATTCTATTCTGAGAGCACTCAGCAATGAATAAAACTAAAGTAAAACCCAACTCGCTCCTGATAGCCGCCTGGAACTCCAACAGCCTCACTAGCAATACACTGGAACAACAAGTGTTTGCACTCAGACACAACCCTGACATAATGCTGATCAACGAGACCCACCTGAGACCCTAACAACCCAAAAGTGAGAGGATACACAATGTACCGAACGGACAGACTCAGCATCAGAGGGGGGGGGGGAACTGCTATCTATATCACACCGTACATCCACCACAACGCCATACTCAACTCACAGACCACCAACCTGGAGCTTACAGAAATCCAAGTCCACACAAATAATGCAGGAAGCCTCAAGATATATACCGCCTACAACTCACCAAGCAACCTCTACTGACAGCAGACTTGGATGTCATCCTTGGCACCATACACCCCACCATCATAGCAGGAGACTTAAATGCCAAGCACGCAGCCTGGTTCAGCACCACCAACAACAGAAGTGGCCGCACACTACACAACAATCAACTCAGTTGTGGTAACAGGACCCATCGAGCACACTCATTACAGCCCTCATGGCAGATCAAATGTACTCGACATTAGGAATACCAAATGAGCAATTTGGCTTCCGCCGTGTACACAGCACGACGCAACAAATACACCGACTAGTGGAACACATCACACAGGGATACAACCGGAACCTGCACACAGCTGCGGTCTTTCTGGATTTTGTCAAGGCCTTTGACAAGGTATGGTATCAAGGCCTACTCTACAAACTCACACAAGCTAACATACCAACAAACCTCATCCAGCTAATAAAAGCATACCTCACTGACAGATCCATGCAGATAAAAATAAATGGCACCATCTCAACTAGGCACAAAATCCTGGCAGGAGTACCACAGGGATCCCTACTGGCTTTCCTACATTTCACAACCCCACAGAACCCGAGAACTGCCATCACAGCCCTATACGCGGATGACCCAGCGAAACCAGTCAAAGTAAAATTGTTTCAGAGTGTTAGTTTGTCCCGGAGAACCATCTCAGACCGGATTACTGACTCAGCACAAGATATTGAAAAAACATTGCAGGATTCAGATTTCCAATTTTTCTCTCTAGCTTGTGACGAGACAACGGACATAACAAATACTGTTCAATTGGCCGTTTTCGTTCGTGGGATAACTGCAGAATTTGAAACACGAAAGGAACTGCTTTCACAGGACGCCATGCATGGCACTACAAGAGGTGAGGACTTCTTCGAGAGACTTTTTTTATCAATGAAAAAAACGAGCTAACATTTGTAAAGTTAAGTGGCCTTACTACAGATAGAGTTCCAGGCATGGCTGGCTCGCAAGAAAGGGTTAATTGCATTTGTCAAAAAAGAACCGAATCGTCTCAGTCTTGATCCACGTGATTTAATTATATGCCACTGCATCATAGACCAAAAAAGTCTCTGTGCACCGTCCTTGCGGCTCGACAATGTGATGTCAACAGTAGTGTCATGCATAAATTTTGTCAAAAGCAGAGGTGTTTAACAGCCACCAGTTTAAGGAATTACTGAATGATCATGAGTCTGAGTACGGTGATCTTGTTTATCAATGTGAAGTGCGGTGGCTGAGTCGCGGAACATGCTCATGAGGTTTTACGTGCTGGATGAAGTACGCAGTTCATGGAGATGAAGCCGAAACCTGTCAGGGAACTCAATGATAGCAAGTAGCCGGGTGATCTAGCGTTCATGGTAGACATTACCAAGTACCTGTCAGAGCTGAACGTCAAGCTGCAGGGCCAAAACCAGCTTCCTGCTTTCAAACGTGAACTCATTTGAAGTAAAATTAAAGCTGTGGAAAGTGCAACTCGAAAGGAATAATACGGTGCATTTCCCCACTATGGAAGGACAAAAGCCTTCTACGACACTTGAATATGCTGGTGAATATGCGAAACTAATTGAGGCATTTAATGAAAGATTCAAGGACGTGAAAAGTAAACAAATGGAATTGGACATCTTTGCTACACCGTTCAATGTGGAATCAAACGATGTGCCTGATAACCTACAACACGAAATCATTCAGCTGCAAAGCGATGATGAGCTGAAAGCTAGGTACAACAACCTCCCGCTGCTTCAGTTCTATAAACGTTACATAAGCAATGATGAATTTCCCACTTTGAGGAGACATGCATTGATATATGCTTCTGTGTTCTGAATAACTCACGGTTGTGAGCAGTTCTTTTCAAAACTTACCATCGCAAAGAGTCGACTGCGTTCCAGACTGACCAACGCAAACCTAGAAAAGCAGTTGCGAGTAGCAACATCATCAATATCAGCTAACATCACACTCCTCACCAAAGAAAAGCAGTTCCAGCCATCACATTAGAGGTGAGTTAATTAAATGTTTGTTCAAATATAGCGAGCTAATTTTTAAGTTGATTATTTTGTATGGCCCACGAATGATGTTATAATTTAGTCAGAATTTGGTCACAAATTCTGCTTAATACGATGTGTAATTGTTCTTGTCGTAATGTACGTTCGAAACACGTTGAGTTGACGTCTTCTCCCCTCCCCCAACATCTCCAAAAACAACACAATTTCCATTCATATTTTCACACTGTATTATTATAGATATATATAAATTGATTTATCAAATTTATTATTGATATATTACTAAGGATTTCTCGACTGAAATGACTGCAGCTGTTAGAGAAGTTCTTGTCTCGCTTATTCAGGGTTTCGTTTTCATAATAGCGAAAGTGTGAAGTGTAGATGGTGGATGGTGTAAGATAGGGTAATGATGAAACTCGCGATGAAAAAGGAAAGGTGACATTCTACACACGAACTTTCCAATGAATTGTTTTTAAATATACTGGTAGGCACAGAGTAGAAAATAACAGCAAACAAAGTTGATATTATCTTGTTTTAAAAGTCAAAGACAACCGGTGATATCCATTGAAAAATGAAACTTCATTGCATCCGCCGGGAATCGGACCACAACCACCCTCGTGGCAGGCGAGTATTCTATCACTGAACCACCGATGCATATATCATGTTGTTCTTTTGCTCTCATTTAAGGGTATTTGTATTCTTGTAAGTTCTTAAAAAAATCAGGTCACATGTGTCATTGCTTTTAAGTCGGAACATATTTTCATGGTGCTGCCATCTCGTGATAATCATATGTATTTTAAGATAAATTAGATTGCATTTTAATGCTTATTTTTCAGTCATTTTAAATAAATAATTACATTGGCTAAAAACCATTCCCTTCTCCTACAGTCCAATGATCTCAACACGAAATTTTTTTTTCTCTCATCGTTGGCATCTATCATTTCATGTTTGAACTATTTGCATCACGAGTTTATCCTGTGACGTAATAATGATTTGCTCTTTTATACAGCGCCATCTACAGATAAACACCTCTTGGTGTGACATTTCTGAACTACAAAAATCTCGCAATACTTCGCATTGATACGATGGAAGAAGTTGAAAATGTCGTAACTGCATCATTAGTTGTATTATTTATTTGTGTTTTCATTTTATAGCTAATATTCGGATATTAGAAGCGAAATTATATTAATGTAATTTGTTTTTATGTCATTAAGAGCACTGCACTGATTGTAGCAGCAATAGTATTCTATCTTTCCAAAAAGAACTCTTCTTCGTAACATGCATCTGCCCTAAAAAAGTCAAAACTTATCTATTGAAATCTAATTCTTTAGGGAACATGTGATATTCCAATCAGTGGTAAAATTGCTCGTGCTTTGAGCAGGTTCTATTTTTCCCCTTCACCATAATATTTCGTTGTTCCTTCAGTTACTGTTCTTCTTTTAATGCAGTAATATCGACTTTAAAAACGCAAGATGGTTTTTTCATTCGTTATTTCCCCTCTAAATTAGATCATTTTTATATGCATTTATATTAACTTAAGTTTAAAAAGTCATCTTTAAAATATTTTATTGTAAGTTATATTTAATTTTTGAATAAGTAGTTGATCTTCTTTTTGTTTAAACCTAAATTTATTAAAAAATGAAATTTATTTAAACACCTTTTATTTATAGATATAACTTTATTCCATTTAAAATAAATTACCAACAGCATTGGCAAAGGGAAATAAGGTATATATGAATAGATAGAATGGATCAATCGACCGTGAGATGTGGTGATTGATTCATTCAATCCAATACCCCTTGGAGGGTAATGAATGGCAATGCATAGCCAATGAAGTTCTAACTGAGGCTCGGCTATTGCTGTTACCCTCCTGCCATGATCAGAGCTTTAATTGCTCAATAACACCTTATCCACACACTGTCCTCTACAGATAACGGGGAAGATGAAAAGCATTCTTGCTTCGCCCCTTATTATATTATATAGTCCTTATAAGGACTATATAAGCGTTGGCAAAATATATAATTTTTGCGTTTAATTAAATCAAATGAGTTGATAGGTGTACATTACATATTTTTAGATTAACTAAATAATTTTACAAAATATATTTAGAGATCAAGATTCGCATCCTTGATGCCTATTTTGTGTGGCCATTTCTGCCAAAACAAAAGTCACTAATTAGAACAACTCACTTCACTCATTTGATTTGGTTCTCTATAATTTTATTATTATTATATTTTTTTTTGAAACTCGAGACTGCATTGTAAACAACTTTCCTAATTAGAACATCTAAAGATTCACCTTGATTTTGTCATAATATATAAACTGAATAATAATACGGCTTTTGTACCAGAAGTTTTTTCTGACACCTTTACAGAACCCGAAGAGAACATATTCACTAAACTTCATATCTTAACAATCCAAAGAGATGGGAAAAGACTGTCATCATGCATGGAAGAACTAAAGTATATTTTTAAAGTATTAACAGACTGACTCATCTTTCGTTTTCAAACACAATGAAGTATTAGCAGCAATTGGGGTGTACACCAACAAAAAAAAAGTAGTACTCGAGCTATTGGAGAAATATTAACTATCAGAAAAGAGTGTAATTATAAGAAATGAGCCGGTTTTATCACAGATATGAAAAAAGTTAAATCACGTCATATTATCGCAGGATACACAATCCACACACAACTCACCGTCTGTCCTACTCTAACTGCAAACGAAGATTTTGTTTTAATATTATTGTTTTAATATTATTTGTTTTAACACCGAATCTCTCAATGTGAGGGGGGGTGGCATTTCAAAATTTGGAAAAACACTATATTCTACATTCTGTTAATTGAACCGAATATTGTTCACATAGATCGTATATTTCGAAAACTATTGCGCCATCAGGTGATATTGCGATTTCTCTCTCTCTCTCTCTCTCTCTCTCTCTCTCTCTCCCCTCCCAAAGTCCTAGATGGACAGTTGGGTCACTCACGGCTGGTAGATGATGTTCTTTGTTAGCCTCCTTCAGTCATCTCGTCTCTTGTTCTTGATGTCAGTTGAGAAAGGGAGGAATTTGTCCAATTTTTGTTGTTATCAGTCCATTTTAATCGGTCCCTAACCCTTGGTCCCGGAACGATTCCTTCTAGTGCTTGCTTTGGAATGCCATTAGCCCTCTCCACATGTCCGAACCATTTCATCTGTCTTCTTCTGATGACTGTCAGAATATTTTCCCTTCTTCTCCCGTCTACTGAATCAATCAGTTTTCGGACATTTTCATTGGTTTTGTGAGCGGTATAGGAGATTCTCAAAAGTCTTCTGTAAGTTTTCATTTCAAAAGACAGGGGTCTCCTCTCATCTTCCTTCAATAAAGTCCAAGCCTCACAACCATACAAGAGGACAGAATTCACCAAGGCGTCAATTAGTCTTAGTCTGGTTGTGATTGCTATTCTGCTATCTCCCCACAATGGTTTTAACTTTTGTAGGGCCACGGTTGCCTTAGCAATTTGGTATTTAATGTCAGTTTTTGAACGACCATCTTGACTCAACGTGCTTCATAGATAAGTGAACTTTTTTACATTCTCAACTTGTTTATTACCAATTTATATCTTTAAGAATTCAATGTCTGATTTTGAGATTATCATTGCTTTTGTTATTTGTAGGTTAATGTATAATCCATATTTTTTTAATGTTCCGAAAACGCGGCTGATTATCTCTTGTAAATCATCTTCACTTTCTGCCAGAAGATCGATATCATCTGCAAAACGTAAGTTATTTATTCTTAGTCTGCCAACTGCTATTCCAGTGTCATATTCATAAAGAGCTTCATCTATGGCATATTCCAGAAAAAATTAAAAAGAAGAGGAGACAAGATGCATCCCAGTCTTATCCCCCGTTTTGCCCGGAATGATTCACTGCTGTAATTTTTAATTTCAAATCTCATATCAGATGAAGAATAAAGAGATTTAATAATCCTAATGATTTTGTTGTCAATACCATAATGTTCTAAAATTTTCCATAATGCCTCGTGCCATATTGAGTCAAACGCTTTTTGAAGGTCTAAAAAGTTGTGACAGATTATTTTGTTATGTTCTATGCATTTTTCGCCTAGTACGTGTATTGTAAAAATATGGTCGATTGTGCTTCTGAACTTCAGGAATCCTGCTTGTTGATCTGATAATCTGCTTTCTATTTTCTTTTTGTTTCTTGACAACAGTATTTTTAACAGGATTTTGCTTGGATGGCTAATAAGGCTTATTGTTCTATAGTTGCTACATTTATTGCTGTTCCCTTTTTAGGAATGGGTACAAGGAGAGGTCCGCCAATCAGAAGGCCAAGTCTCTGTGTTTCCATACTTCCTGGAATAAATTTAGCAAGGTGTCTATGATGATGTCACCTCCTTCGCGTATCAGTTCCATTGTGACACCATCAATTCCCTGTGATTTTCCTATTTTTGAGGAGTTAACTGCTGCAATGACTTCTTTAATATCGGGTAATCTCCTTCCTCCGAATCTCCTGGCAAACGTCCGTCCAAATTATCATCAGTCAGTTGAGAATCCTTTTGAAAAAGCTTGGTTGCATAACATTTCCATCTATCAACTATTTTCTGGTTATCTGTGATAGGAGTTCCGTCTTCATCTTCTGTGCTCCAATTAGTTGTAGTAAAAGGTTTGGTTAACTTATTGATAATTTGAAAAGCACTTTTAGAATTATTTTTATTAAAGTCCGCTTCTATATTTTTGCATTCATCCAACATCCATAAGTTTCTAGCATGTTTGATATCTTTTTAATAATCTTAGTAATATTTTTATATGAGATTATTATTATTATTATTATATGAGATTTCAAATATCTTCTTTCGTCGCATAGGTCCAAAATATTTTTGGTTATCCATGGTTTATTTATTTTCCTTTTGTACCCAAGGATTTCTTCAGCTGCCTCAGTTACCTTTTGTGAGAAGTATTTGGTTTTAGATTCGATACTATTATATTTCTTGAAGCTTGTGTCAAAAATTTGTTTTAATTTGTATGTATATAGTGTATTTATTTCGGGATCTTTTAATATTTCTATATTATATCTTTTACGAGTTGATTTTGTAGGTAATCTTTCCCTCATTTTCATATTAACAGTTGTGATGACCATGTTGTGGTCGCTGCCAATGTCGGCTCCAGGAAATGATCTGGTTCTTTTGAGGTTGATGGAGTTTTTAAATCTTGTGCTTATAAGGATAAGTCAATTTGGTTGTGTCTTTTACCATCAGGGGAAGTCCGTGTCCATCTTCTGGAAGATTTATGGGGAAATAGAGTGTTAGTAATGGTGAGTTCATTTTGTGAGGCAAAATTGATCAATTCAAACCCTCTTTCGTTTGTTTCCCCATGGCCATACGGTCCGATAATATGGGAGATAATCCTTGCCGATGTCTGTTCCAATTTCGGCATTCCAATCACCCTGTACAATCAAATGGTCTTTTCTATTCGCTCCAGTGATTGTAGCATTAAGTTGACCATAAAAGTCCTCTACTTCAGAGTCCTCGTGGCCTGTAGTTGGGGCATAGACCTGTATGATGGTGATATTGAGTGGTTTTTACTCATAGGCGGACTAGAGCAATTCTGCTATTGATAGGATTGAATTCCATGACAGAATTTCGTGATGATTTATGTATCATTAAGCTAATCAGTGTACGTTATTCATATAAAGCTGTCTTTATTTTTTTTATTTTAGAATGAAATTTGTTATTATCCGTTTCGTTCATCGAAATAATTTTAGAAGAATCGTTTCTAGTTCTAAATAAGCTTAATTATTATAAAGAAAATCCTTAAGAGAAGAATAATTCTTTTCTAATATCTTGTATTTTTCTAAACTAATTACTTTAACACCTTCTATTGTTTTCAATAAATTTGTTTATATATTCTGTATTCAGTTTTTACGAAATAGGGGATAGGGGATTGGTAAGAATCAATCGACCGTGAGATGCGGTCGATTGGTTCATTAATGCCCTTGGGGGTGATGGATAGCAACGCAAAGCTGTACCAATGAAGTTTAACTGAGGTTCGGTTGTTGCTGCTACCCCTTTGGGCGAGGAGTTTTTGAGTCCGCTCTCTTAAGGTTTTTACCTTAAGGGAGCACTTTGAGTCTCCGGGGAGAGTGTTCTCCGGCACGGCCCGCTGAGGGGCTTTGTCGGTGAATTAATTTCCTCGGAATTTGAGCGGTTCTGCTCGGTAATCGAGTTTCACTGAGTAGAACCAACGCTGAGATTTGGACGGTCTTTCGCCCACGAATGAGTGGCCTAGAGATAGAGATAGAGATCGTCCATATTTTTGAGATTGAACCTTTATTTACATAGTCGATTGATTTTATATGAGATGCCCATATATATATATAGGGTAACGGATGGCAATGCTGAACCAGTGAAGTTTAACTGAGGTTCGGCTGTTGCTGTTATCCTGGGTAAATGAGTTCGCTCTCTTATTAGGTTTTGCCCTAAGGGAGCACTTTGAGTCTCCGGGGAAAGTGTTCTCCGGCAAGGCCCGCTGAGGGGTACTTGCCGGTGAATTATTTTCCTCGGAATATGAGCGGTTCTGCTCAGTGGTCGGGGAGCCCGTCACTGAGTGGAACCAACGCTGAGATTAGGACGGTATTTCGCCCACTATGGAGTGGCCTAGAGATCGTCCGTATTTTTGAGATTTCAGTCGGTGATTGATTCATTCAATCCAATACCCTTGGAGGATAATGGATGGCAATGCTGCAACCAATGAAGTTCTAACTGAGGCTCGGCTATTGCTGTTACCCTCCTGCCATGATCAGAGCTTTAATAGCTCAATAACACCTCATCCCTACACTGTCCTCTACAGATAACGGGGAAGATGAAAAGCATTCTTGCTTCGTCCCTTTAAGCCAGTCCTTATAAGGATAAGGATTACGAAATAGGTTAACTGCAAAGTTAGACTGATCTCTGCTCGTGTAGTATAGTATAGTATATAGTATCTGTGCACTAAAAATAAGTGTCATGGTCCGTTCGCGGCTATACCAAACATAGTATCTGTTCTCGACTGTTTATATACAACAGTTGAACGACGGATATATAATAGAAACCACCCTCCTCCAACGATGTCATCTGTTGGTCCTCGCGTCCGAACCCTCGGCTTTGAGGTGGATGCGTCAACGCCAGTTAGGGCAATAGCAAAAGCTCTCATGGACTAGGCCAGGGGTTCCCAACCATATCCCCTACGCCCGGGCACCATGGCGTCCGTCGACCAATTTGTGTGTGCCCGCCGCTGTTCAACCGTGTGCCGTATAGTTTGAAATAATCACGCAACAATTCATGGCATGCTATATGACGCATGCGTTAATGACACATGACGAGTATTAAACGCATACAATGTAAAGTAGACGCGCATTCGAAGTTATTCATTCCAGTTTAAGAACTGGAATATCATCATATTCTCCTAATTATGAAGCACTGGCCAATGAAATGCAATGCCAAAGATCACACTAACTTGCATATATATATTTAAATTTTTATATAATGTAAACTTTTAAGTAATAAAACATTTGGTTATAATGTAAACTTTGTATGTATTCATTTAACGAACGAATTCAACACATTTGCTTGAAAAAATAGATGGTGCCCATCGCCCTATCGGTATTTTAGAATGTGCTCTAGGAAACAAAAAGGTTGGGAACCCCTTGACTAGACTATGTAGGAGCCGAAAATATATTTGGGTTTACTCCTTATGGCGGCGGAAGGTATACCAAGTAATCACCAAGAACATCACGTCCAGAAATAAGCTACTTGGCGGATTTGAATGTGGAGGAAAAACAATTTCTCCCTTCATCGTAGGGAGCATCCTTAAAATGCTCAAAATATCGAGGTTCCCCTAGAATACGCGGAGAATGAAGACATCATTCGAAGCGTATTCTCGAAGTGGGGCGTTGTAAAGGAAATCCAGATCCATAATGATACTGATAACCCAGAATGGAAATCAGGAGAAGTCAACATCTCCATTCTGTTTTCATCTCCCTTCTGAGATGAAAACAGAAGTACCCAACTTCATTCTCATTGGGTCTACCAGGGTAATGGTCAACTACCCTGGTGTAAAAAAACAATGCTTTAGGTGTGGCGCCGTCAATCATGTTGGGGCAGACTGGTATCGAATAAAATGCAAAAATTGCCTAAAAACAGGCCACAACCAAGAAAAATGTGAGGCAGCTTGCCTGAAATGTGGGGTCATTGACCATAAAGTGGACACCTGCCCAACCAGAACCATTACAGAGGTGGGGCAATCACATCAGCAACAAAACCAAGTAATGAAAAGGTCACAACACAGGAAGAATTTCCGCCTCATGAGGCCACTCCTGATCATGCCGCCATGTCTAAGACAATGAAAAGGTCCCGTAAGGGAGGGAAACCTACTACAATTGACGAAACCAGCAATACGATCCCAACAGAAGAGACTGACAATGCAGAGACCATCATGGTAACTCCCACGGACGAAAGCGGAGTTACCACTGCCAATATAGACATCGCCAATTCAGATAACGTAGACGAAGTTGAAGTAAAGATGCAGATGAACACCAATACTTCCAAACGGCCATTAAGTCCGCAGGAAGAAGCGGTGACAAATCTAAAAACAGCAAAAGTATCTGAAACCGAACACCTAGAAGTCCCTCATGCAAAAAGCAGGGTAGACTCTAAGACATCTCCTTAGAGATATGCCCGGGGTGGCAGAAAAGATCAAAGAAGCGATAGATAAAGTAGAAGAGCCTGAACTCCTCCTCACAGGGAAATATGGAACCGACATCGTCAGTGCAAAATATGGTGACCTCTTTGTTGATGACATCAGCAAAATCACCCCTGAGCAAGTAGAGGTAGCCCTGAATATAGACGAGGAGGCAGCTTCGGCGTTCTACATAGCTCTCTTCACACTAGACATGGCCAAGGGAAGTGAGGTGACCAAAAGAATCATAACAGCCCACAACAAAAGAAAGTCACAATAACCACCTTGTGGGTTTTCTGTACACAGCTTCACTGGTTTCTGGCTCCCACAGGTGAGGGAGGACCTGAGAACCCGAGCGGCGAAGGTTTATAGCAAGGCGGTGCAGCTCCTTGCGAGCTGCACCGCCTCGGGCCAGTTCTTTCCCCCACCTCTCAGTTTACCTTTCCATTCTTGTTCCATTACTTCATGTTTTTTTTTGTTTGTCACATGTTTCCTTTTTAGGATTTTTCCTTTTTTTTTAAAGTGAGAAATCAACGATCGTTTTAGAAACGCCCCTGGGGGCAAACAGGTCAACTGAGGCCTCTTTTTCCTACTCTAACACTATGCACTCTATCTTTATTTCCTCTCCTACTATCTGCTGACTCTCGTCCTATCTTACTCTACAGGCCAATGATGAAGTTTGTTGAACTCACAAATTATTTAGTTATTATGACAGCAGAAACAAGTCTCCGCCTTTGTTAATTTGGACCCTGTTTGCTAGTAGATGGATGTGCAACACCCGCACATTTTCTTTATAAGTGATAGGGGAAGTTACGACCTCCTGACTGCAAAAGCCTCTACCTCGTATATTTGCCATAGTGAGGATGGCTTTTTGTAGGTGGGAATTCTTGAAAATGTTCCGTACTGGCTAAGGGATAACGAACTAGAGCGATGACCTTCGTTAGTAATCGATGATGTTCGGAGGGGGGGAGGGTTGTGGTATCGCCTACAGACTTTTGTTGTTTTCTCGATTACGTTCCTGATTTCTTCCTGCAGCGGATGAGGGGGGAAAGTAGTGGTGGTAACCATGGGCGTCCGCAGAGGGGGGAAATGGGGCGTCTGTCTCCCCTGGGATCTTCTTGTGAGAAAAAAAAGCCAAAAAATTAAATACTTAAGTAAAAATTTATTGATGGAATTATTTGTCTCCAAGCTTTCCCCGCCCTTGGAAAATTTTCTTCCGACGCCAATGGTGGTAACTGTTGCCATGACTGACTGATTCAATTTGCTTTTTTAAAGTCCTGTTTTGTAACGTTAGTCTTTTATGTGGAATTTATGGTAAGAGGTGAACTGAGGATGTTCAGGAAAGGTCTCTCTAAGCTGATATTGAATGTGCTGTTCTTAGTGACGTCATAATGTGAACCCGTTTGTAATATCATCGGATTGTGATCTGAACTGAAGTTGTTTATCACTTGTAGCTAATGTTCCTCTTTCATGTTCCAGAAGATGTGAATGTCGAGGATATCAGGGAACCTGGACACTCCGTAGTGAGCGAGTTTCAGGGATTCTATGTAAACAATATACACATAGGATATGCATAATATGGGGTTCGAGGCTACATTGAAAAATAAACTTGAATTTGGAGCTCTTGTAAAATTGATGATTTTTATGTTTCATTGAGTTTTTTAATTAGAAAAACATTAGTGTTGTATAGTATATTAGTGTACGTTTTATAACATTTTGTTAAGCTATTGCAATAATAAATATAGTTTAAAATGGCGTCAAAAACGCACAAAACAAGCAATGCTACGAAGTCGAGAATAAGAAGGCTTACTCAGCTAAGGAGGTTATTAGAGAAATTGAGGAGGTTATTGAAAATGAAATAACCCCCACAATAGTCAAATTAAAGCTGATCATTAGAGAGGCAACGCTGGAATTACAGAAAGTCGAGCTAAGTTTGAATGAACACAGGAAGGAAAGAAATTAAGCAGCAAAATAAGAAACAACGAAGCAAGGAAACAGGTAAGTCAGGAAGTAACGGAAATCAAGTAAGTGATGTTGTTTGTAAAAAGGAAGAAGTTATTTGGTGTGGTGACTTTATCATAAAATATGCTGTTGTTGAGCGAGTTATAACTTTGAGTTTTCCTGGAGCGAAATTTAAAAATATAAAGGAAACAATTCAAAAATAGAAAATAAAATAAACGAGATTGTAATTGTAGTAAACGACTTAACTGGTGATAAGTTCAGTATGAGAGAGGACATGAAAGGCTCGTTAGAAGAGGCGAGAGTGAAGAGTGAGAAGTGAATATCGCAGTATTTTACCTCGATATGATAAAAACGAATTAAGAAAGGTTTTGATGGCAAATGATTCGATGCATACACTGAGTTGGAGTGAGTTTGAGGGAAGATTGGATTTGTATAAGGGGGACGGCCTACACCTGAATACGTTTGGTATCAGGAGTCTAGAAAAACTAAGAACTGGTATGAGACCTAACACAGAGCGTCAGGGAAACCAAATTATAAAGGAAGGAATGTGAGTGTAAGAGCGATAATGGTATATAACTATGGTAATGACGGGATTGCGCTTTGTCATGGAAATGGCGGTGAGGACAGAACGATTTCGGGTTTGTTTTCGTCCGGTTCGAACCCATCAATTGTGTGCAAAAATGTCTATATGTGTAAGGCATTAGAGAAGAACAGAGACTTACAAGTTGTCCAAGTGTGTCATGTAGACAACAGTAAGCAAGATAACATGCAGGTAGATTATTATGTCTGTACACGAATGCTCGGAATATCAGAAACAAAGGGGTAGAGTTTGTTGCCTTAGTCAATATGTTGCGACCTCAGATTGTAGGTATTAGTGAGACGTGGCTGTCAGAATCAGAAATACTAAGTGCTATCGAGTGTAAAGGGTACACTATTTTTAGGAAGGATAGAGAACATAGGAGAGGACGGAGCATGCTTCTAATGATATCCAGATGACTTGAATCCAGTTAATGTTCAGAAATGTGATTGTAATACTAGTAACAGCGTTTCTTATGGAATTGAGTTTGAAGCCATCTGGTGTGAGGTGGAATCTAACAAGGTCAATAACGTAGTGTAATGTTGTTTCAGACCTGGTGGATCGGTTGCTACTGATGAAGAAATACATCACCAAATAATGACAATGGGCCGAAAAGAGTAATCATAATGAGAGAGTTTAATTATCCAAACGTTGACTGGGCAGAAGTAAAATCTCCTGAGGAGGATGAAACTGAATTTATTGAGTTGTTGCGGGACAACCTCCTCAACAGCATGTGGTAGATGGAACTCGAGGTCAAAGACGGTTGGATTTGATTATAATGTCAGAGGGTGTTTCAGTTAAAGATGTAACTATTCTGCCTCCAGTTGATGACTGTGATCACGCGGTACTCACTTGGGAAGTGGCCGAGTTTATGAATGTTCCATTCGGAGAAGATTTCATACTGAACTAGAAAGCAGAAAATTATGATCAACTGAGAAGCATCCTTTGTTCAGAGGAATGGGATCGGTTGCTTAATGGGAAGAATATGGACAGTGCATGGGATGCATTTAAAAATACTTAAATGATGCAATATCAGAGTGTGTCCCGAGAAATCAGAGAATAAATAAGGTAGTTGTCAAATGTATATGTAATCTTATTAAGAAAGAGATTCGTAAGAAAATGATGATGTGGAAGGAATACCGTGTACATAAGGATGATGTTCGCTATGAAAGTTATAAGCAGCAAGGCAGAAGAGTCACAAGTGTTGTACTGAAAACTAAGTCTTGTATGAAAAAAAAAAACTAGCTCTGTCTCGGTTATATTCAATAGCTGTCTCGGATAGGATGTTATTGCATATACTCGAGATTAGGACTGGTTTGTGTGGTATTCGTTTTTGTTCTGTATTTTTTTTCTCGTGTTATTTGTACCTTTTGTAATTTGCTGGACACCGCTGCAGTTATATACCTTTGCACAATTAGACGTCACAGACTGTTTTTTTTTTCTTTCAGATAGGTGGTTCTGTTGTACTATGAAGTGTTGCTTTACATGACCCTTTAGCAAGAGCAAATTGTTTGCATCCTTGGCATTTGGTCTGTTGAGCCTTTCCTGTTGATAAGGTTATTAACTGTTTTAAAATTATACATACCATAATGTCATTGCTGTTTATATCACAATACATGTATTATCACATATGTGATACATTCGATATTGAAATGTCGTATATCGCGGCATTGATGTACACCAACACCAATTGCATTGGGCGTTTCTTCTATCCCTGCATGCAGCTGAGGTTAAGCCCGGGGCTAACTAGGTCTGTAATTACCTGACGGTTGTTATACATTTTGGAATTCCTCTCATTACTGGCTTCATGTGCTTTTCGCTTTTGAATACGAAAGTGTGATAGTTGCTTTTATAATGTCTCAGAGTTTAGTTAGACTATGGCAGTTCGCTACTTCTTCGCTCTGTATGCAGATACTTTCATCAGTATTTTTAGCCCTGGAGGTATTATTATTCCTTTGGTGTTCCACTGACTTTGGGTCCCAAATATCATATATATCACAGATACCTAACTTACCATGTATAAAATTTACAAATATTGTATTTGTCTCCATTTTTAATAAAAAAAAGCATTATAACAAGTCAAAAGGCTAGAATTTAAAAAAAAGCATTGTTTATAAAACAAGGTGTCGCAATAAATTTAATTTTTAAATAATAAATATTAACACAATAACAAAATAATACATAAGGCTTTAGTAAAGTGTTTGGTTGTAATCTTTTTATATAGAAACGATTAATATAGTTGTTTTATTAAATAAAAACTAAATTATGTTTCCTTTCAATTACCGGTTTTTAAAAATCGTATGCAAATAATATATTAAATTGATCACTGCAGTCGTACATCATTCTATAAAAAGTCTTGAACTACTACATCTGTAAATGTAATAAATAAATATAATATAGTCCTTATAAGGACTGGCTTAAAGGGGCGAAGCAAGAATGCTTTTCATCTTCCCCGTTATCTGTAGAGGACAGTGTAGGGATAAGGTGTTATTGAGCAATTAAGGCTCTGATCATGGCAGGAGGGTAACAGCAATAGCCGAGCCTCAGTTAGAACGTCATTGGCTACAGAATTGCCATCCCTTACCCTCCAAGGGTATTGGATTGAATGAATCAATCACCGCATCTCACGGTCGATTGATTCAACTTCCTCCCTTCAATCTGATTCCGTTCAACAACAACAACAACAACGTTACTGGCTTGCTGGGTGAAGCATAAAATGCTTTTTATTTTCCCCTTTATCTGTGTGGAGAAGCTTGATGGGGGAGGTTGTGAGACTTATGCTCGCACTTTGTGAACTATGGAGTTAGCTCTGTTCTGCTGAAAGCAGGATTGCCTTGGGTCTTTTGTGTTTTTGATAGTCATGTTCACTATAACTGGAAGCTTGTCTGATTAGCGGATGGGGATGAGAATGTGCCTTGCTGAAGAACTTTTCCGCATGGTCATGAAGGAGAGAACGGATGTCAGGGGTTCCGGTTTCTCTGTGGATCTGCGTGTTTCTGACGAACCATGGGGCGTCTAAGATCATCCGCAGGCATTTGTTTTGTATCCTCTGTAGTTTCTGGATGTTAGATTTGGATATGTGACTCCATGCCGGAGATGCATATGTGATTACTGGTCGAATTACCATCTTATATAATAACAGCTTGTTGCGTTTATCCAATTTGCTGTTGCGATTGATCAGGGCCCAGAGTTGGGCTATGGTTCTGGATGTCTTTGTGCCTATGAGCTTGATATTTTGGCCATGGTATCTTTTTTCCGAGAAGTTCAATATCATCTTGGATGAAGGCTTTGCGTCTGGTGAACAGTATAGCTGAGCTTTTGACGGGGTTTACTTGTATCCTCCAGTCGGAGAACCATTTCTCTAGCTTTGTGATAGTATCCTGGAGACGACTGATCGCCAGGTGTGGGCGGAGAGATCTTGTCATTATGGCTGTGTCGTCAGCATATAAGGCTGTGATGGTAGTCCTCAGGTTCTGTGGAATGTCAGCCACGTAGATTGTGAAAAGTAAAGGAGCCAAAAGAGATCCCTGTGGTACTCCTGCCAAGATTTTGCGCCTAGTTGAGATGGTGCCATTTATTTTTATCTGCATGGATCTGTCAGTGAGGTATGATTTTATTAGACGGGTAAGGTTTGTTGGAATGTTGGCCTGAATGAGTTTATAGAGTAATCCTTGATGCCATACCTTATCAAAGGCCTTGGCAATATCCAGAAAAACTGCAGCTGTGTGAAGGTTCCAGTTGTATCCTTGAGTGATATGCTCCACTAGTCGGTGTATTTGTTGCACTGTGCTGTGCATACGGCGGAAGCCGAATTGTTCGTTTGGAATTATTCCTATTTGGTCTGATTTTTCTTGTAGTCTTGAAAGGATAATTTTTTCAGCAATCTTTCCCAGGTTGGAAAGCAGGCTTATTGGACGGTAGCTTTGCGGGAGTTGCGGATTGTTTCCTGGCTTTTTTATTGGTATGATGTCTGCTGTTTTCCATGCAGAGGGGAAGTGTTGTAGCCTCAATATTGCATTGGTTATGTTAACCAGGTGCATAATAGCCTTTCTAGGAAGTAATTTGATAATTCTGTTAGTAATTCCATCTGGCCCTGGAGCTTTTTTGTTGTTTAGATGTTTTATGATGTTGGTTATTTCAACTGGAGTAGTGGGGGTGATGCTGGCTGGTTTGTCTTCGGACTGACTTAAGGTACGCTTGACCTGCTGGTGGACTTTATATATGTGGGTGATGTTTATATTATCATATGACGGGCTGCATTGTTTTTCTAGGTTTTCTGCTATTGCTTCTGCGCGGTAGTGGATTGTGTTTAGTGCGCAGAATCTTCAGAAATTTCCATATTGTGTGATCTTCTGGGTTGAGTAATGATAGTTTATTGTCCCAATCCTGGTTCCTGTGGATTTGAAGTGCTTTTCTGACTTGGTTGTTCAACCCGTTCAGAGTTTTCTTGTCCTGTGGGGCTCTTGTGTTGTGGTATCTTTTCCTGGCTTTGTTTTTTGTTCTGATGAGGTCCATTATGTTTTCTGGGAGCCGACCGGATGTGTGGTTGGTTGTGGTTTTGGTGACTGCTTCTAGTGATTTTTTAATTTGGCTTGCTAAATTGCTTATTGCTTCATCTATTTTCTTCTTTTTTGTGGATGATTGGTACAGGACCAATGTATTCTGGTAGGATTTTAGCTAGCCTATCCCACGATATGAAGGTGTGCTGGTGGGCCAGTTGGTCTTGCGTGCCAAGTTTGATCAGGATTGGGTTGTGGTCGGATGATAGTTCACTGAGCGTCTCTAGTTTGTATTGATAACTGATGTTTCTAAGGATAGCTATGTCAAGAACATCTGATCTGCCATGAGGGCTGTAATGAGTGTGCTCAGTGGGTCCTTCTACCACAACTGAGTTAAGTGTTGAATAGTTGTGTAGTATGCGACCACTTCTGTTGTTGGTGGTGCTGAACCATGCTGTTTGTTTGGCGTTCAAGTCACCTACTATGATGGTGGGGTCTGTGGTGCCGAGGACTGCATCCAGGTCTGTTGTCAGTAGAGGATTGCTTGGTGAGTTGTAGGCAGCAAATATCTGGAGGCTTCCAGCATTGTTTGTGTGGACTTGTATTCCTGTGGTTTCCAGGTTTGTAGTCTGTGGGTTGGATATGGCATTGTGGTGGAGGTATGGTTTGATGTAGATGGCAGTGCCTCCCCCTCTGGAGCTGAGTCTATCCGTTCGGTATATTGTGTATCCTCTCACTTTTGGGTTGTAGCAGGTCTTAGGTGGGTCTCGTTGATCAGCATTATGTCCGGGTTGTGTTTTTGTGCGAATTCCTGTAGTTCTAATGTTTTGTTGGTGAGGCCATTGGCATTCCAGGCTGCAATTAGAAGCGAGTTAGGTTTTACTTTTGTTTTATTCATAGTTGAATGCTGTGAGTATGGAATGGGTTCCTTGCATGAATCTCTTTGTGGAGGATGGAGTTGGGTTTGTTCTGCTGAATTCCTGCAGCATAGTGGCTAGCGAAGCAGTCAGTATTGCTGTGATGTTGGAGCCTATTTGATTGCTTTGTATTGTGTCCTTTGGGCGGGCTGCTTCTGCATAGGTCTTGGTGGAAGTTTGAGCCCTTTCCTGACTTTTATGGATTGGGTTTTGGTGGTTTGATGACTGTGCAGCAGAGATGCTTTGAGTGGTGGTCCAGATTGGGGGAGGTTGGACGGGTCTTGTAGTTCCGTGATTTCTGGGATGGTGGCTGCATCCTTTGTAGTTTGCTGGGTGGGGACCAGTTGGCACATTTGGCTGGTGTGGTTCTTGCTTTTGTGCATGTAATGGTTTGATGCTTCTCGCCACACTTCAGGCATCTGAACTCGGCTTTACAGAGTCTTTGGGCATGGCCAAACTTTTGGCAACGATGGCATTGCCCTGCTGATGCCCTTTTTCCTGAGTGGCTCTGTTGATATTTTAAGTCCACAGACCGCAGTTATGTCATAAATTTGTCTTTGTGTGTTCTGTATCTCAACCAATACTAATGGCATCGGTTGTTTATCGGATCTGTACATCCGGCTGACTTTGATAGGTGTTAGGCCCTGCTGGGTAAGGTCAGCCGCGATCTCCTCGAAGGTAATGCCTTCGGTGACACCTCGCAGTACAACCTTTAGATTTCTTTCGCTGCTTAGTGCGATGGTGTGGTACTGTAGTTTGCTGTTATCCATCATTTTTGTTATTCCTCTGTAGTCTGTGACTGTTGTTGTTGGTTGAATTTTTACACCTGATTCCGTTCAGCTTAGTGAAAAGAACTTACATACCTTCACTATACGAATGCCATAAAGGTGTATTTATATTTTAGAGCTAAAATGAAAAGCCAAACAGCTAGTTTTCTGGCAACCTTAATAAAAATTAAGGGGATAAAAATTCCTTGTTGGTTTATAGCCAGTAAATGAAACTTAAGATCGAGAACTATGATCTATGAGTTTCATGGCCGAAAAACTATCGGTGAAGGCAATTCGAAGCAAAGGTGGAGCAAGATCCCTCACTATTCCTGATATTTTTTCATAATATAAAACACAGCTCCGCTAGGAGATGTAATACTGTCTTACATTATGAGGAGAGGTAACTACCTATACCGGTTTCAACCTCTTTTGATGTCTCATCAGTGGTATCATCACCTGGAAGACCTGGAAGATATCAAAGCTTAGTGAAAAGAACTTACATACCTTCACTATACGAATGCCATAAAAGTGTATTTATATTTTATAGCTAAAATGAAAAGCCATACAGCTAGTTTTCTGGCAACCTTAATAGAAATTAAGATTTTGATGAGACCTCAAAAAAGATTGAAACCGGTCTGGGTAGTGACATCTCCTCATAATGTAAGACAGTATTACATCTCCTAGGAACTGTGTTTTACATTATGAGAAAATATCAGGAATTGTGACGGAGCTTGCTCCACCTTTGCTTCGAATTGCCTTCGCCGATAGTTTTTCGGCATGAAACTCATAGATCGTAGTTCTCGATCTTAAGTTTCGTTTACTAGCTATAAAACAACAACGGATTTTTATCCCCTTAATTTCTGAAGTAGTAGCTGTTTCACAGGTAAGTTGCTCACTTAAATTATAGATAATCTTGATACTGATGACTTAATCCCAAAGTTGGATAAAAACCTAGCACTTGAGCTGCTTAAAGAACTATTATCGAGTGGCCAAGTTACTTAAATCTTTACTCGGTGACAGATAGCGACCCTGAAGGTGATGACATTAAAGCAGAAGAAGAAAAAATTGACTTGGTGGTTTCCCCACCAAAAGAATACCAAGAAGTATATGTAACAAACGTAATAAACGCCGAACTGAACTGTTAAAGAGAAGGTGCCTCCAGTTATCAACATATTGCCTATTCATGGGCTAAAAATACGGAATAAAGATTCAGCCCACCACAGTGGGAGAATATCGTATCATCAGCAAACCAGAGTTTGCTGACGATACGATATTAATAGACTCCCTCGACGTGCAATATCACACATTCTTCCTCAGCTCAGAAAAAAAATCTCAAATTAGTTCTGAGAGGAGTTACTGAGGATATCACTATGGAGGAGATAGCAACTGATCTCTGCTGTCAAGGTCTGCCTCCGGTTAAGGTCAGCGGAATGTTTACATGAGACCATGAGCTTACATGAGACCGATGCCACTTGGGTTGGTGTAAATTCAAAACTCACAAGAACATTTATGAGTTAACATCGATCTGTGGGCTCAGGATAACGCCTGAATCTTGAAGAAAAAGAACAGCAGTGCCACAAATGTCAAAAATATGGCCATGCTCAAAAAGTATGTAGAGCTGATTACATGTGTTCGAAAAGTGGAGAGAACTATCCCACTAACACCTGTACCAAGCCTAGAACCACATGTGCCAACTGCAACAACACTCATCCTGCAAATTACAAGGGATGCACCTACTATCCAAAAAAAACAGTGAAAAAAAACAATAATCAAACTTCCTCTCAACCTCGCACACAATTAAAGGATGCAGAATTTCCTCACTCTCAAACAAAATTTAAAAAAAAAAAAGCAAGCAGATATATTCATCAAACGTGCACCAAAATGTACGCCGAAATGGCTCGCCCCATGAAAACAACGCGTCAAGATCAAGCACATTCTACCCTGACTGCAATCATTACAGCTTCTCTCGCTACCATGCTTCAATATTTCAGTAAAGCAAACCCAGCACTAACCTCTACAAAAAGATTCCTTCAAGAAACTCACTCTATCCGAATAGCACTTACTTATGATTAGAAATAAATTTCTTCCAAACTCCCTTTAAATGCCAAGGCCTTATCCAACAAGACTATTGAGCTTCAAGAATTTTCACTAACGTACAATCCAGATATTATTCTAATAAAAGAAACTCACTTACGACCAGCGGACAATCTGAAATTGAGAGGATACCTGTTCTACAGAAATGACAGACTGGATTAAGGAGATGGTGGCTGTCATTTTTATTAAAAACTACATTAAACAAATAACCAACCCACTAACAACAAATTTACAGTAGAATGCATTGAAGTCTACACCAACACAGCTACTAAGCACAAAATCTATGCTGCTTAAAACTCACCAACCAAAACTTTACTGTTGGCTGACTTAGACGCCATTCTAGGCATCAGGGAATCCACCATCATTTCTGGGTGTCTGCGTTCCAAATATCCAGCATGGAACAGTAACATAACCGATTAAACTACATTGTAGTTGCTGGTCCTACTGAGAGCTTACTCACAGTCCCTTTGGCAGATCAGACGTCTTAGATATTGCTATCCTAGAGAACGTCAAATATCAATACCACGTTCAATCATTGAGCTGTCCTCAAATCACAACTTTATCTTACTTAAATTAGGCAATCAACAATGATCTTCCCCTCATTCCTTCATAGCTTGAGAAAGATTATCAAAAGTATTCCCCGAATGCATTTGTCCTGTGACCAACATAAAATCAAAGAAAGAGATTGCCAAAGCAATAGAAAACCTCACTAATCAAATCAACAAAGCACTAGCAGCAGTCACCAAAACTACATCCATTGACAAGTCAACTGTCTTCCAGAAGATATCATGAAGGATATCAGAGAGAGGAAAAAAGCAAGGAAAAGATATCATAACACACACGTGCTCCACAAGATAAAAAAACTCATTAACAAATTGAACAGGTCAGTCAGAGAAACTCTCAAAAATCACCGAAACTAGTAGTGGGAAAATAAATTATCATCTCTCAGTCGTGAAGATCATTCTATCTGGAAATTCTTTAAAAACATCAAAAATAAACACAAATCATCTCTCCCCCACCGTATGCAATCAGATCAGGGTTTAGCACACACTGATGCTGAAATCCCACGTACAGAGCAAATCAAGCTTCAGAACAGACGCAATTTACAGACAAAAATACTGTTGGTGGTGATGATGGGTGGTAGATGGCATTGATGGTAGTTGTGTGCAGTAGGAGAAACGGTTAGATGTGTGTAGAGGGGTGGAATAGAATGCCCTCCTGAGATGAGTCCTTGCCGGTGTCACGTAATAATAATATAAACGGTTAAGGAAATGTATGGCATTTTGTCATTAGAATTCTGTAATGCGTTTATAATTCTCTAATGTTAAGTAAAAGGTTCTGAATTTCCCCAGGAATTGCTTAAAAATCATAAACACACACAGACAAGCATTCTAAAGGAAATTTAAAGACTTAGCCGCTGCATCTCATGTGGTTACATACTTTGGGAATAATAATTCTCGAAAAGTAAATACATGGATACGCACAGCTGTTTTATAGCTTTTCAGGGTTGCGGAGGAGATTGCAGAGAAGATATTAACATTTTGACATATATTCGACTAAGAAAAATTATGCATTGTATTATGCAGAGCCCATATGGCGGAAGATGTTAAACTGTTACCAGCAACTGATGAGGATCAATAGAAAGAAATTCAGTACACAATGTAGCTTTATACAAGAGCATTTTCAACATGTTTGCTTTTGCTTTGGCCAGCTTCTGAAATGTCATTATTACGTTATGACACAAAAACAAATAAATAATACAGCACGGCTGATAATGTTTTTCGACATTTCGTACTTCCACCACAGAAATACGATATTTCTAAACACAGATGGACAGATGCCAATTGTCAATGTTAAGGAAAAATTGACTTAGAAATTCTTACAGCAGGCAATAAAAGCACGTGGTTTTCAGATAACAAAGAATAATTTAGATTGCCTACTTGTATGCACACTGTCAATTTTTAAAATTGTCATGACACGCGTGGCCAACGTTTGCGTGCCATCCAAAAAAAATGTCAATATTTGTTACAATCTGATGTATTTGATCGCTGGAGAAGTGTGTGTGGGGGGGGGGCAAGAGTTGTTACCATTTTCCTTTTTCATAGCCATTTACTGATTAACGTCGCTTTGTTTGAATATCTGGAACCACAAAAAATCGACCTGCACCTCGTTTTTCCTGTGGTGTGGACAGGCATAATGGGGAGAATGTTTGGCGTGTTCTAACAGCCTGTGCTGGCCACCACCTTCCGAAAATGAAAAACACCTTGTCGGTTAGTTTTTCATTTCAAAATTCAGAAATACTCGTAAACATAGTATGTCAAGCCAAACGTGTTACAAAGATGGAAATCGAAATCTCCTGGTTAAATCAAGCTATTGTATGAAGGAATTGTTAATATAAAACTATTGCATCGAATACTGTACAATACAATACAATACATCGAACACTATAATGTGCATGGACCAACAGAATTTGGAGCACATTTAACAGAAATGATGGAATTCAAAACACCATCACAACCCACCCACCAGTCGCGTAGCTAGGGGGGGGGGAGGTGCGGAGGAGGCAGTCCGCCCCGGGCGGCACTTTTTTCACGTGAGACAATTTTATTTTTTGACGATTCTTCTGTTTATGTTAACTTAGTAATTTTATTATTTAATTAAGAATTAGTTTTCAACAACTATACTTACAACTAAAATAAACATAAACATAGCGTTTTACTTTCTTTCCATACGTCGTTTTGACTTTTTGTAATAATTTTGGTGTGTATTGAGAGGTGCGGCAAAATCTCTAGCTACGCCACTGCACCCACCCACACACACCTGAACATTCTGTCTATACACATAATTAACTTCTGATTATTGTGGTCTCTTACCAGATGTATACACGAACTCGCATGAGGATATGATAGGCTATTGCACATTTCACTTGTATTATTTGGATCGTGATTTTTATGGAATATATATTTAAGTTCTGAAATTGAACATCTAGAGTTTTCCAGAAGAAAAAACGTGCCAAATATTTGGTAGATTATATTAATACATTAAATGCCGAAAAGTTATTTATATATATTGTTAATATCTTCACTAAGATATGAGTCCTCCCTTAAAACTGGAATCTAGGTTCACCGATGTTCTACAGTTACATACGAGTACGTATTCTTTATTCTGTGAGATAATAGCTGCCTCATACCCTACCGCTATTTGTAATGTGACTCATGTTTCCCTAAAAATGCAAGCTATCCTGAAGATAGTTTTCATTCTTCAAATATCCATGAAGAGTTCCTATCAACAAGCTAGCATTTCACAGGCTCAAAATATTTCTCCTGCAATTAGAAATATCGCAGATCCTGTTTTGTGCAAAGCAAATATTACAGTGAGCAAAAAGGCAACTCTTTCGAGAAGTCAATGTGAGAAGGATGATACATATAAGAAAAAAAAATTCCTACTGGGTCAAGATGTTAACAGATCGGTCACTTCCTAATAGCAGTTGAAAATTGTTATTCAGCAGATGGACGTTTCGATCGACTTTTTAAAGAAGCTGCAGAAGGGATGACTCTCCGTTCTGCACTATAAATATCATGTATTGTTAACGTAATATTTGAATATTTTCACGCACACTTGTGAGCGTTTAATGGAATACATCAAATGGGCTGTTTTTCATCGCGCAAAGGGTGCAAATCGTTCAGAAGAACAAGTATGCAATAATACAAACTTATTTACTTTAGGCAGATACTATATTAAATGAATGATTTGTTATGCATTGAACTACCATTTTTTTCACGGATAGGTAATGCATTGTAAATCCGTTTATTTAAAAATAAGTAGCTGTCTTTAATTATTTGCTTGTTCATTTTTTGCGTAAGCGTTTGCTTTGCTTTACTCTCTGTATACCGATGAATGTTTGCTGGTTTTATGTGTAGTAATTGTCAACTGTGACAAGGATACTTCACTGGGTCTTAGTTTGTTATTGCCCTGATAACAAAAGATAAAATTGTGTAACATTCACTTTTTCTCTCTCTCTCTCTCTGATATGGCTGTTTTGTGTCTCTTGAGTATCGCTATAGACTCCATAACATTTTATAATAGTTTTATGTGGCGAAATGTATTAATCGTGCCATCAATATATTCTCCTTCTTGTCAAATTAAACATTTATACTTTGTTATTTTAATTGTAAGTGGTTGATATATATTTTTTCCTAATTAAGAATAAAATTGTTTTGTATTCTAAATAGTTAAGTAATTTGAAATAAAAATGATTTTTTTTAGTCATTTTTTTCATGCTTTGAGTGGCTTATCGGAAGTCATTTGTCCTGTTTGGTATTGCTTATTTAAATAAGAACATCTCGCTTTCACAGTGACAACCACTAGTACTTTCGTACTAGATCTAGTACTTTTTATAAATTTTTAGTGTTCTAGTACGTTGACCAACAGATCTAGTACTTTCTTCCTTCCGAATAATAATAACAACATGTAGACCTATGAGTTTAATATTTTTTTTCTTCTCCCACCTTCCCATATGTCACATTCAGTGACACAATTATGATTTCCCTTTTTTCCCCTCCCCCTCTCACTGTTCGCTAACCTTCTCTTCCCTCAGATCCCATACTCACGCAATCCGACTGGCATTAGCCAATGAGATATATTTTTCGCTATTCAAACACTTCTCGCGCGTTATAAGATCATTACAACAATGAAAACAAGTGGGAAAATTAAATATTTTAATACGAGTAACCACCTTTTATTGATGCACAGCGTAATTTGGAGCCCATTGATAAGATAAATCCAACCGACAATGGTCTGTTTTCAGACATAGCGAATGTATATCTAGGGGCGTTATACAGAGCTTGATAGAGAATGGCAACTGTTGAAGACTGTAGAAGCATTGAAAAAAAGGTCAAGAAATCATGTTTTTTTTTTGTTTTTTTTTTTGGAATAAAGTTTTTGAAATGAAAATTGCTGTAGGAGAACAAATGCTTCCTAATTTAGCAACATTAGTTAAAGCTGTACTGTGCTTCCCTCATTCATCAGCAGCAAATGAAGAATATTTTCAGCAGCGGCAATAAATAAGAATAAAATAAGAAATCAACTACAAACTCACTTCATGAATAGACTTCTTTTGAAAAAAAGAAAAATTGAAACATTCATCAGCTACAGATTTTACTCTTTCTGAAGAGTTAATTAATTTAGCAAAATCTGCTAAAAATAATGAATAAATACTTAGAACATTTTTCATGTGAGTGGGAACCCCTGTATATAAGGAAACAGCATATTAAATAATTGAAAATTTAATGTTACATTATTTAAACACTAAAAATTATATGGTAAATTAATACACAAGTTAAGTGCTAGAGTTATAATTGGGACTTCTGTTGTGATGATTGACAACTGCAGCTCTTGGACTGATAGATGACTACAGTGAGGTGAATTTTGAGTTTTTTCTTTTCATATTTGTCGTACATGTGTTAATTTAGAGGTTTTACATTGAGTTCATTTCTGATAATAAGGTGTAATATCGTAAAATGCCCTAAATAGAGTGAAACGAAAGCAAAAAAAAAAAATTTTTTTTTTTTTCGTTTTTCAGATTTAGTACCTTTTTTCCTGCATACGTTGGTACTAAAGATTTTTGCTGGGTGGTCATCCTGCTTGCTTTATTAATCTGTAAAATGAAACGAAGATGGTATTTTAGTTCTGCCTTGAGATTAAAGTATCTTTCGCCATTTAGAATTATTTAGACGGCCAGTATTTTAACGAAAAAAAATTCTTTTTGTGTTCTGTTCCATCAAAATTAAAATTTGGCAACCCTGATTAAGAATTGCATTCTTTTCGATGATTAGTAAACTAGTAACAGTGCCATCGTGAATCTATGAATAAATGTATTCCAATTTTGCAAAGCTTGGATCAGAATTAAAAGCAGGCTTGAGTTATAATAAAATATATTAGATTAAATTAATATATATTGAAATTATTTGAATATAAAAAAAAATAGTAAAATACAGTCATGTTAAAAAAAGGGAAAATGATTTTAAGTAACTGGTTTAAAATGTCAAGAAAGCAAAAGCGAAATAACACCCAAATAAAATAACAATTTAACATAAAAGAATAATGGAAACATTTTCTTGGTCACCCACCTAGACTGGTGAGAACACAATAGACTGGTAGAATACATCACCAAAGGATTTAATTGGAATCAGCACACTGGAGCCGTCTTCCTAGACATCTCAAAGGCCTTTGATAAGATCTGGCACCAAGGCCTCCTCTACAAACTTATCATCGCTAACCTTCCACTAAACATGATACACTTGATTAAACCATACCTCTCAAACAGGAGGATGCAAGTCAAAATCAATGAAACAGTCTCAACCCAACGGAAAATCCTCGCTGGAGTTCCTCAAGGATCACTGCTATCCCCGATCCTGTTCACATCTATATGACAGACATCCCTCAAAATCCTCTCACATCCACCATCGCCCTTTATGCAGATGACACGGCTATACTAGTCAAATCCCGCCAACCACATCTCGTAACGAAAAAACTACAAGACACCATCGTGAATCTAGAAAAATGGTTTACAGACTGGCGACTACAATTAAACCCCCAGAAAATCACAACGATACTCTTCACAAATAAGACGAGCATCCCCAAGGAGACATCACCCTGTTCAACTCTAAAATTATCTGGAAAACTGAAACAAAATACCTCGGAATACTTCTCGACAAACGATTATGCTTCAACAGCCACATCAAGAGCACATGCACCAAAGCTTCAAAAGTTATCGCCCAGCTGTACTCCTTGATCAACAGACACAGCAAACTAAGCAAAAGAAATAAAATTCTACTCTACATGACAGTGATCCGTCCCACAATTATATACTCTTCCCCAGCCTGGAGCCATACCTCCAAGACAAACATCCTCAAGCTACAAAGACTACAGAACTAGTGCCTGCGAATGGTCCTGGACGCCCTGTGGTTCATCAGGAACGCCCAGATCCACCAGGACATAAATATCCCCTACATCTCTCCACTACTACGCTCCCTAGCAGAAAAATTCTTTATGATGACATCTACGCACATCCAAATCAACTAATACAACAAGCCGAAACTATGACGGTAATGACCACTGGAAACATAAAAGACCGAAAGCCATGCTAACACTCAACGACGTGTAACCACTTGTGCCCACTCAGGACGAGCTAAAATAGCTCACAAATCTCTCCCATCACTGCTCCCGAAACAGACAACAGGGAATAAAAAGCGTCAAGCTTCACCCTCTGCGCCATATACGTCCTGCGTTTCTTGGTCAGTGTGGTAAATATATAACCTATCGAAGAATCATATTATTATTTATATATGACAAAGTTTATGAGTTGTGACAAAAATGTTTTTTGGGGTATATTAATTAAAACGTCAAGTGTTGTGATTAGAAATGGTAGCTCGCGATTAATTTTTAATATAATGAAAGTACATTACATGGTAAAATAAATATGTACGTGGAATATTGTAAACAGTTTGCTAACTAGAAGAATACTTTTAATCCGTTCATTTCGTGAATTATACGTCAAAACAAATAAAAATTCCCCGAATTGCATAAATGCATAAAAAATAAACATTCTCGAAGTCTGCATGCATTTTAATATAATCAGTTGGCCTCGGATAATTACATGTTGGATTATATGTGTGACTCGTGTGACCGAAGATGTCAAATTGTTACCAAAGGTTAGAAGTAATTTGAGTTATGAAAGATTTACAACAAAACGCATCTTATACAATAACTTTCTATGTAGTATTTTTAAGGTCTCATTTTGTTTTCATAAGGTTTTAAAATGTAATTATTACATATATACTGTACATATAAATATTTTTTGTAGAATTGACAGCACACACACACACACACACACACACACACACACACACACACACACACACACACACACACACACACACACACACACACACACACACACACACACACACACACACACACACACACACACAGTGGATTGAGAGTTACATAAACTAAACCAGGAATCATGTCCTAGAGACCAAATACAAGCCAATATTCCAATAAATAGGGTTGGTTATGTTGTACTTTTTGAGTCTATCAGAGACTATCCAGAAATATTAATCATTCCATTTGTAAAGGATGCTAATTTTCCTTAACATTGGCACACCAGAAACAACTCATTTAACAACAGCAACATCAATGTGTACGAAGTGAGTTTTTTTTTATTACTTGATGCAAATCCCATCATGCAAATAGAAGAAAGTTCGCTGCGGGCATCGCTGGTTCAGTGGGAGCTCTTTTATTTCGACTTCTACAATTATATTTACAATTATATACAGCTTCCTTATAGTCCTTATAAGGACTGGCTTAAAGGGGCGAAGCAAGAATGCTTTTCATCTTCCCCGTTATCTGTAGAGGACAGTGTATGGATAAGGTGTTATTGAGCAATTAAAGCTCTGATCATGGCAGGAGGGTAACAGCAATAGCTGAGCCTCAGTTAGAACTTCATTGGCTACAGAATTGCCATCCATTACCCTCCAAGGATATTGGATTGAATGAATCAATCACCGCATCTCACGGTCGATTGATTCCATTCTCACCTATTCCATGACAGCTAGAAATGTTATATACAATATTTACTTTACATATATCGACTTTGCACCTGTGTACAATAAAGTATTGTACACTTGTATCGGATTAACATACAGTTGGTACGTTTTTCGTACAGTTTCTACTCAGTTTAATGTGTTCAGTTTTTCTTTATATTAAATCTCTTTTGCTATGTCAAAGCCTTTAGTTGGGTATCTCTTAAACTGCTCACAGTGCTTCAATTAGATTCTGAAGTCCTATCTTTACAATATGAGCTGAGCACTTACTTTTTGTTTCCATACACGTGATACGCATGTGCATGATGATTTCTCAAATTCGTGTTCATTGAGCAATTAGATAGAAACCTTACATTATTCAATATACAGTTTTATCCATAAGTTATCCATTAGGTGATAGTAGACATTTTTCATACATATATACTATTACATACTTATCACATATGCTTTAACATTACATGCATATCAGCGAGCACACGTCTGTTCTCTTTATATTTATATGCTTTTCGGTTTGGCAGTTTTAAGAATTTTTTTTATATATTATGCACTTATCCTAGGTCATATATTTCTGCTACCACAAAGTTTAGTTGTTAAAACAGAATGTAGCGGAAATACATGACCTAGAAATAGGGATGAATATCGAGATTTCTAGGTCTTATATCTTGACGTATTTATTAGGCTGTCTACACATTTGCATGCATACACAAATAGAAAACAAGTCAATAACCTGTTAACGACACTTCTGGATTCATTGTAATGGAATTCGCATATTGTTTGTACATACGATGTATAAAAAAGAAACATACTGTTGAGAAAATGCATCCGAAAACTTCACTACCTCTAACGATACATTCTATTGAGTAACGGAGCTAATCATTGATGAGAACGAAAGAACGTAACAACAGGAACATCTAAGAGACAATCGAAAGAGATTGTATTTTGATTTCTGATAGTTCTATTGTCAATATCAGAAATGTTACAAGTACTTTTCTTGTATAAATTGCTTAATTCCTTCTTATGAAGTAAAAAAACCCGTGTTTTAATTTATGATGGCTTTATTGTAATGAAAAGTTTCAACTACAAATGCAAGTCAATACGTGGAAGCGCCACTCGTGTGATGAAAGTTAGGTTCTATAAAAAATGAGTAGATGTAAAGCACTGAACTAGAATCGCAAGATACAGAGAAACTTGTAAGAAATGTAATTTTTGATGTACATATTTTAAGTACAATTTAATATAATTAAATATTTGTATAGGGGTATGGTTGGGAGGAACAGCGCCCCTGACCTCAACGCGAATGGGTTGAAATTATTGGACTTCTGCTGCACTAACAGCTTGTCCATAATGAATACCTTCTTCCAGCACCGAGATGTCCATAAGTATACCTGGTATAGGAATACACTAGAACAAAGGTCTCTGATTGACTTCTTTATAGTCTCAGCAGACCTATTTTTTTCAGTGTTGGACGTTCGTGTGAGGAGAGGGGCAGAACTGTCAACTGACCACCACCTTGTTATGTGCACTCTACAGCTTCAGAAACCAGATGCTACCCTCAACGCTGGTAGGCCTAAGCAGCTATACCGCGTGAAATGGGAGGCATCGGAAGATGAGGCTGTGAGGAAGAATTTTGCAAATGACATTTCCTCCAGGTTCAAAGAGATTCCCAAACATACTGCAGATGTTGAGGAGGAGTGGAAGCTGTTCAGAACAGCTGTCACTGTCTCTGCACTTTCATGCTGTGTCAGAAAGTGGCTCGGTGTGGCAACGGGATGTGAGAAAAGGACACCTTCGTGGAACCAAGAATTCCAAAAAACTGTCCGGGCAAAAAAAGGAGTCCTACCTAACAAGGCTCAGGATCAAGTCACCTGAGATGCGTTTATAGTATGCTGAGGCACGAAAAGCTGCTGCGGAGGCAGTAGACAACAAAGCAGAAGGCTTGGGGATGCTTAGACTCATCCTATGCAAATGCAAACAAAGTATTCTGGCAGACTATCCGTCGCCTTCAAGGGAGGAAATCGTGCACAGCAAGGGCAATGAAGACCTCTGATGGTTCACTTTTAACAACCGAGAAGGATATCCTCAACAGATGGGGGGAATACTTGGAGAGCCTTCTTAACCCGCGTGATCCAACAGTTTTGGACATCCAAGAGGTGCAGATTGGGGCAATGACTACTCTCACAGCAGAAGAGGTCCATTTAGCAATAAAATCGCTAAAATCGGGCAAGGCTGCTGGCGATGATGAAATTCGGCCCGAAATGCTAAAAGCCTTAAATCGAGACGGTGTTCTCTGGCTGACTCGAGTGTGTCAGGCTGCTTGGATATCTGGGCGAGCACCAAAGCAATGGCAGACAGGCATAATAATACCAGTCTTCAAGAACGGAGACCACAAGGATTGCAGTAATTATCGTGGCATCTCTCTGCTCAGCCTGCCTGGGAAAGTGTATGCTAGGTACTTGGAACAACGGTGCAGGAGCATAGTTGAGTCAAAGTTCCAGGAAGAACAATGTGGCTTTCGTCCTGGTAGAAGCACAACTTACCAAATCTTTACTTTAAGGCGAGTCTTTAAGAAATCTTGGGAATATTCCAAGAATGTCTACACATGTTTTGTGGACTTGGAGAAGACATATGACCGGGTTCCTCAGGATAAGCTTTGGCAAAGTAGTACAGGAGTATGGAGTGGATGGCCAACTATTAGCTGCCATCAAGTCCCTGTATGAATGCCCAGAGTTTTGTGTCAAGGTAAACAGCACAAAGTCTGGACCTTTCACAGTCTCCGTTGATCTCTGCCAAGGGAGTGTTCTGTCACCCCTCCTTTTCATAATATTTATGGACTGATAGGCACAGCCGAGGCAGTGAGTGTGTCAGAATTGGAAGATGTGGCATTGGACATCTGCTTTTTGCAGATGACCTAGTTCTGCTTAGCTCTTCCACAGATGATCTCCAGCGGACCCTGGATACGTTTGTAGCTGTTTGTACGGACGCCGGAATGAAGATCAATGTGGCCTAAACTGAAACATTTGTGGTCTCAAGACAACCATCTCAGTGCACTCTACATGTAAGTGGAGTCCCAATGAGGCAGGTGGAGAAGTTTACATACCTTGGGTCCATATTCACGAATGATGGAAAGTGGGTGTAGAGCTAGATACTCGAATTGGCTTAGCTCAATATTGCGGGAGCTTTGCCGTTCGGTAGTATTGAAGCAGGAGTTAAGCCAGAAGTCAAAGCTGGCTGTCTTCAATACAGTCTATGTCCTCATCCTCACCTATGGTCATGAGAGTTGGGTAATGACCGAAAGAATGCGGACACGAATCCAAGCGGCTGAAATGAGGTTCCTTCGAGGGATTGCGGGGCTGACAAGACTCGACAGAGTCAGAAGCTCTGAAATTCGGGAACTCTCAATACTCAACCGCTGCTTCTCCGTGTTGAGAGATCACAGTTACGTTGGTACGGGCACCTCGTCAGAATGCCACAAGAGAGGCTCCCTCAGCAGGCCCTCTTTGTCAAGCCAGAGAGTGGGAGGCCACGTGGAAGGCCAAGGAATCGCTGGATAGATTATATCCAAAACCTTGGGTGGACATGTTTGGGAATCCCACTGGAACACCTGAGCTTGGTGGCAGAGGATCGTGACCATTGGAAGTTCCTCTTGCAGCTGTTTCCCCCACAACCCAATTAGAAAAGGTGGGCCTTGAAGATGTATGTATGTATGTAAATATTTCTAAATTGATTTTGATTTCATAAAAGGATAGCTGGTTCAATAGTGGAATACTCATATTTGAATATTCATAGCGCTTACTTCACAAACAATAAAATATGATTTTATATATGTGTATATGTGTGTATATAAGAAATTATACCCAAAGTAAAAAACTTTCTACATCTATCTCTCATCCTGAGATTTTTATTTAATAAGGTCAAAGCACCTTATGGTAACTTGTGTTGGTAAAATATTTATAAGCTCTGTATTACTTAACACTTAGTATTTCTTAGCCTGGCTCCCACTGGTGAGACCTCAATAAAGATCGAAACCGGTCTGGGTAGTGGCCCCCCTTGCCTTTAATACATAGCATCATACATTTCCTCCAGGAGATGTGCTTTGCATTAAAGGTAAATATTAAGAATAGTGATCTGAGCTTATACCACCTTTACCACGAGTTGCCTTGATCTTGCACTACGTACAGGATCAGCTAGACTTGCAACACTTGCAGGCGCAAAAACTTGACTGACTTGTCTGTTTGCTTACTTGGGAAATGGAGTAAATAAAACCAGGTTTATATTTAAAATAACTTGGTATCTTTAACATATATTATACCCAAGGTAAAAAACTTTCTATATATATATATATATATATATGGTGGGCAGTTCAATCTCGAATGGTAGCCAATCAAATAGATAGCTGGCCCAAGGCTATCACTGATTCATTGGTACGCAGTGAAGAAGGCGGCAAGCTAGTGCCGCCATCTCGTGGTCCCTAACCCTAACACAATATTTTTATTTTTTAATGTCTGAAAATAGTGTGGGTTCGACGGTCGATTTTCTTGAGTTTACGGGACGAAAAACTCGAGTTTCCGGGAGAAAAAACCCGCTAGCCCGTGCCAGAGATCGACTAACTCGGGAACCGGTCGGGAAAAAAAAGGTTTAGAAAAATTTCTTCTAGTCGGTGATTAGACTTGAACCACCAAATCCTTTCTTCGTGCAGTCAAGCGCTGTAGAATGCAAACGCCACTTCTATACACAGGCTCCTTATAGATGATTTTTTCTGTTAACGTGTAGAGGCGAGTACACGCGCCCACGGACACAGCTGCATGAATACGGTTTAACCTTTTTGATGGGGGGTGCGGTTGGATTTGGATATGGCGTGTTTGTGTCCCTGTAATGGTGTTTGAGAGTAATTCGTTATAAGTTTGTGTGTGCGCTTGCGTGCGTTTGTGATTTCCCTCTAATTTTCAGTCTCGCTATAATATCTATATAACGCCTGTTGCGGCTCTCTGTAGGTCCCTAGGTTTCTCTCATTGAATGACAGTTTGTTGATCATGTCAGGTACGGAAGCTTCGGGTGTCTTTTCCGTAATGATTATTATACTTATGTGTTATGTAGTTTACAACAACAAAAAAAAAAAAAATCAGCTAACGCCTTTTTATTCCCGTATACGGGGAGTAGGCGAGGCCATTTAGCCCTATCTAACTTTTGGAGACTGAGTGGGCAGTTCAATCTCCACTGGTACCAATCAGAGATAGATGGCCCAAGGCTATCACTAATTAAGCGGTACTCAGTGAAGAGAGACGGCTCAAATGTGCCGCCATCTCGTGGTCCCTAACCCTAACACAATATATTTAATGTCTGAAATAATGTGGGTTCTACGGTCGATTTTCTTGAGTTTACAGGACGAAAAACCCGAGTTTCCGGGAGGAAAAACCTGCTTTCCCGTGCCAGAGATCGACTAACTCGGGAACCGGTCGAAAAAAGGCTTAGAAAAATTTCCTCTAGTCGCCGACTAGACTCAAAACCAAGTCTTACTTCGTGCGGCCAAGAGCCGTGGTTGGCAAACGCCACATCCACTGAGCTACACGGGCTCAAATAATAATAAAGAAGGATGTTTGTGTTTCACCTGATAATGAATGTCATCTACCACTTAGAGATCTAGTTGGCATTTCCTCGAATTTGGGAAACAGGCCGTACCATGGGAAGGTACGGTTGCCTTCGGTGGTAGAGGCTGTACATTGTGTGATCACCATGTATGGGATGGTGATCACACAATATATAGTTTTGAACTGGATATGTTGACTTTCCCAGGTAACCTCTGTATTTCAGACAGTTTCAATGGTATCCCTTTACTAAGATTACCTACATTCGAATCTGGTACAGGACACGTTTTCAAGAGTTCTGAAAGTGAATGAACCAGTCTGATATAGAGATAAAAGCTTTTTTTTTTTTGATGCGGAAACTCGATTTCTTTTTATTTTGTAAACAGGCAAGGCAAGGCAAGTCAACAGTACGCATGCAATTTACCCACAAAGATATAGATATAAAAAGTAAGATTAACCATGTTATCATACTAAATATTGTAGCTTCGGAAGTCATGGATATTTAACTATGTGCTTTAAGAGCCTGTAATTAACAGAGAATGAAGAAGAACGTCAACTGGAGTATGTGTTCCTGCATAAAGTGGTTTGCATTTTTTCTTTCTTTTTTTAAATGCAATCCCAATCACACGCACGAGAATTTAGAAACCCAACACTGGGTGGACTAGAATATCCAGATACCTTGTTTTACGAATCAATTTCATGCCCAATAAACAATGTGGCGACTTACCTGCAACCGATATTCAGATAGTGGGTTAGGGCTGAAAGATTTCCGACTGTTTTCCTTTGAGGAATAAAAGGCATCAGAGAAATTATTTATTTATTAAACAAGACCTAGTCAAAAATGCGATATCTGATGTTTGTGCTCGAGGTTTAGTACTTTTAACATAAATACAGTGATTGTTACATTTGTTTATTAATTTATTCTATCTTATTAATCTATCAGATTATTAATGCTCAATTCCATTGTTATCTCAATATTGTTATTTTTCGAATATAAAATATTACTTGGGAATATGGCTTTTACTTCGCATAAGGTGGCGCGCAATTGAATGCGTGATGTATTATTGGGCAATATGATATTGTTTAGGTAACTACGATTTTTCATTCTAACATGGCGGATGATACTAAGCATGGGAGTAGTGGTTCTGTGGAATTTACTAGTCGTATAAATGCTAGAAATGCAAAATTCGTTGCATTTGCCATTGTTATAGGTTTTATTATATATCATGGACTAATTCATCTGACCTATGGTAAGTCAGTGTTCTCTAATAGTCTGCGGTGCTATTTTTGTTGATTTGTACTGAGTGACAAGATATTTAAATATAAATATTCAAATTGTAATAGCGAACAATTCGCCAAATAAAGTTCCATGCGCTCGATTTCTCTTTCTTCCTTTATTATGTACGTATTAATTGTTTTTCCGAAAGATGGATTATATCAGTTAAAGAGTTTTTTAAAATAAAGGAAAAAAAATAGTTTTAAATGACTGTTACACCGGGGATAAATTTCTCTTACCACCAACAGCTCTGATTGACAGGAGAGATGTTATCCACTGGTGTCACAAGATCAGTGTATATTTTAGGATGTGCAGGCTGGTGCAATTTTTCTTTTGAAAAGGAGTGTTAAAAAAATAAAAAAATGGAATGAGGCAGGCGTAAAATCAAGTGGTGACTTTCCCAGAAACAAGTGATTATCTATTTTCTGAAAGAATCAGAAAAGTAGTCAAACATTACGTACTGTTTTAAACTGCAAAAAACACATTGGCCGTGCTTTGGCAAAACTTGCTTAGTAACCTTTAACCATCATCATCATTGCCGATTTTTTATTTATATATATTTTGATGAAATTTTCGTAATAAACCCAGCAAATTTTCTGTAATAAAAGGACAAACTCTGTACTAAATCATGTTAATCAAGTAGATTGAGCCATGTACAAGACGTAGACTAGTTTGATGAAGTAAATCTCCAATCGTATAGTAAAAGTTATCATTTTCTTAAACTCGCTTAAATCACCATCATCAAACAGGGAAACCAGCAGAAAAGAACATGCACAATTAATAACAGACAAAACACGTCTCATAGCCTTAGTTGTTTTGGGTTGTATCAAAGTAACTAAACCCATTCAAAAATTATCATGGTCTAACCTCCACTCTTTTTAATTGGATTGCCAATTTGCTTTGTCCATTACATATCATGGTGGATGACTTCCTTTTTTTCAGATTTCCCTACCAATTCCATAGTATCCCATAGTCCTTTACCAGCTTCAAATCCTGTTCATAGTTTTACTAGTGACAGTGTGCTCATTTGCAGTTGACAAAGTTTTGCAGTGTTCATATATCCCAAGCTGTAAGATGTTTCACAATCATTGTCTCAAACTGTGATCTTGCTATATTTTACTGAAGTGAGAACAACATTATCAATTGCAGCTGAACCAAAACATGATCAGATATCCCTTCTTGGACTTGTTTAGACCTCTACCCTATCTTGGCATAGGTACATTACATCAATGGCTAACTCTTATCTGAAACCACATGTCATTTTCCATTCATGACATTATTTCTCACCTCTGACTTCATAATGTGCCATACAGTCGTTTTCGACTCTTGGTGATCCTGTGAACAATGGCTCTCCATCCCATTTCAGTAATTATATGTTTGGTAAGTTCTTTTATGTTGTCCATCCAACTCTTTTTGTGGTCTTCCTCTTCTCATTCCCTGATTAAATTGTTTTAAAAGAAGGCTCTGTTTCTCACTAAGTATGCAAACTAAGAGTGTATGTGCTCAGAAACACCTAAAAACTATTTTAATAGAAGTATATGGAACCTACTTGACCTTTGGCATTAGTAGGTGTGTTATGCTACTTAAGACATATTCTCTGAAAAGTCTTCATATATTCACCTTTTATTAGTGTTTACAATGAAGAATTCTACCTACCTAACATCGCTTTTCCTTGGTTTTCCCTTAGAAACCAGGTAGAAACCCTGCAGTAGCCCAAGTTTGAAACTATAATACTCATAAGAGCACCATAGACTGCAGATCAAAATTATAATTTTGAGCATCGTGAGATTACTGGAACCCTTGATCAAAAGCCCTAATAAAGGCAAATATGTATATGGATTCTTCAGAGATAGTCTTTTTGGTTGTGTAGTACCATGATACCTCCTGCTGAAGTTATGCATCATTTTCAGAAGTGAAGTGTTTTGAAAGTGATTTAGAAGTGAAGTAATTTAGAATATAACCATCAGTTTATGTAGTGAGAAATGATTATTATAATTTTAATGTAAATTGTATTATTTTATTTATACATTTTATAGGGGGAATTTTTTTTTTTTTTTTTTTTTTTTTTTTTATAGGTCTGGTGTATTATAAATTCTTGAGAAACTGAACCCCCCCCCCCAATTTCTTGAGATCTTAGCACCCAGTTAAAAAATAAAATAAACAGTGTTTAAAATGTCTTAGTCCCTTTTATTTTTGATACTGGAGTAGTCTTCTGTATTTTTCCATACCTCAAAATGGCAAAATATGCCCTTTTTTTAGATATTTTAAAATGCATTAATTTTGAAATAACACTTAGAAGCTTTTTAATAATAATTTGATTGGAAAATTTTTAAATTCAGGTAATAAAGCTTATATATTGGTTATCCAGAATGATATTATTTAAGGAAATTACATCATATACTGTATATTAATTAAAATTTCTTAATATTTCTGGTATGTTAGCAACATCAAATTGTCATAATCATGTTGGTGATTATATCTACATTCCCTCTTATTCCCTGAGAGGTTATTCTCTCTCAGCAGCATGGGATTCTTAAAATTCTGCATTGATTAGCTCCAGTAATAATGTGCTACCACTGAACTCAAACAGATTAACAACACCTTCTTAAACATTGGCTACAATTCTCAGGTTCAGAAAAATATTAGAATCCCAAACCATACTCTTCCTGCTCCCCACCTCTCTAGAACAGAGGCTACACCAAGTCTGTTACCATCCCATATATCTGAGGCACATCTGAAAAACCAGAAAAAATTCTAAAAAAATATATAACCTCATAACCATTTATAGACCATATAAAAATTGGTATCTGTTATCTGCTTCCTAAGAACCACCATAGTCCCTAAACCTGCCAGATATCATGCAGTTGCAAGCCGGATAGCAACATCAGAATTACTGAACACAAAAATTACATCTGTTTTCGTCACTTTGGCCACTTAGGACATGGTGACCTTGCCTTAGATACCCATCAAAGGATACAATGAAAAAATGCCACCTTATTCCACAGAAGCAACTTTAAATACAAAAGACTTTTCCAGATCTGCCATAGCTTTAAGAAACTGTTCAAACCTCAAAATTTGGTTGAATGAAACTGCTTCAAATCTGGGAAGTACTCATCCTTAGAACTTCAGTTTAACAGCCAAGAACACTCATTCTTACCTGCTAGGGAGAGCACTATTTACGACTTCTGCGTGTGTTGCACTGTTTTGGTCATACTTACCCTATGTAGTGCCTGCATATGTCAATTTGTTTTTTATTCCCTAATGATCGCAGTTTGACTTGCCAAAATATTGGAAATATTTGTATGTTATAATTTCCTTAAATAATATTATGTTATTAATTTTTAATTCAGATATTCCAAATATTACAACATATGATTTTATATGTTTAAAAATTTTAAATTAATCTTTTATAGGAATAGATTCTTGTAAATGGCTATTAAGTGATGGACGATTTCAGGGATACAGAGTATGGCAGCCGTATGGGTGTATGTTACATACCTATAGCACTATGTAAGGATACATCTTGAAAATTTTATTTAAGAATCTTTTATGTACAGTAGATAGCATTAACTTTACTGTTTAGATAACACTTTAGTAGATTGACTGATTTCCTTGGTACTCTGATCTTGTTAGGATTGGTTGATATATAGATTTATTGTTATAATTATTATGCAGGCTCTTCTATGGAGTCAAGGACTCATTCTTTCTTTGAAATCATTTATTGGAGATGTATTCACACAATTTCCTGGTAGCTTATAAGATACGCACAAGAAGAAACTGGACTCATATTTCATCTCTGCTGTCTATTGCTTAATCTGCTTGGAAGACTGTGTTCCATTTTTTTTTTCCAGGTGTCTCATCTGAACATTGGTGATTGAATCTGTACACAGTAGTCAAGATATGTGGTCTTATTAAAGCCTTGTAAAGTGGAAGAATAACTTTTATTTCTACAAGTGAATGTTCTTTTCCAACATTGCAATTATCTGATGTGATGACTTTATCACTTAGTAGTGTGGGCCCTAAATTTTAACTCTGCTGTCACCCATACATCTCTTAACTTCATTGACCAGAAAATAATAATGAATATCAGTTTAAGGTACTAAGTACAAAACTGATTGCATTTTGAAACTGAAGACACCACAGACAGAATATTATGTGGGTGGGCTGGAAGTTTCATGGCAGTTAGAGCATCCATATTTAAATATCTTTTGCAAATAAAATTTTCTGCTTAAATATGACTGCCATGTTACTTCGTGCACCCATATAATATTTTGTCTGTGGTGTTTTCAGTTTCAAAATGGAATCAGTCTTGTACTTAGTACCTTAAACTGATATTCATTATTTATTTAGTCATAGAATTAGTTTGTCTAAATTAGCGATTCAGATTCTGTATCTGAAAAGTTCTTTATCATCCTAACTAACTTTATGCCATTGGCTAATAATTGTACACTGGATGCTTTGTTATAGTAAAACTCCTGGATCAGAGACATATCTTGTTATAATGCATTTAGGGAGAAAAAAAAAAAGATTATCCCATGGCATGAAATAGAATCAATAAATTATATTGTTGCAGAACACAATTAGCAGGAACCAGTCATAATTATGAGTGGTTGACTAACCAACCTCTCATGTATGGGCCCAACTTTAATAAATAAATAAAAAGAGCAACATGAAAAAGTACAAATGCAAATGGCAGTGGGAGACATAAAAAAAAAAGTACTAGAAGAGTATGAAATTGTAAAATTGAAAATGAGATTTAATGTTTAAATTTTGAAATGTTAATTTAACTTAATGTCACTTCTCTGAAATCTTCATAGTAAACTAATGTGTAGTCTAGTATTAAAATCAAAACTAACCAGAAAACTTTAGCAGCTAGTGAATTTTGATTGGTCACCTCCAGTTATACAGAGACAGAGGACATAAGTGCCACTTTTGCAATATGCCCTCTGAACTTTGACTTCCTATTACTAACACCTCCAAATCCTAGGCTTCATCAATGTGGCACATAGCTGGAAATCTTTTCACCCCAAAATGCATAACCTTACACTTTGCCACATTAAACTGACATCCATTCTCCTGTGCCCAGTGTGCCAATCTATCTAAATCATTTTGCAAAATTTTAACATCATCTGTATTAACTATTGCTCTACCCAACTTTGCATCAATGGCAAATAATGGGACAGTTCTTCTCAGATCCTTTCCTACATCATTAATGTACAAATTAAACAGTATCAGTCCAAGAACAGAACCCTGTGGCATGCAACTAGGTCACAGGCCTTCTTTTGGATTTTACTCCTGAATAAACTGTTCTCTGATATCTCTCCATCAACCACCATGTCCTATCCGGCTCACCAACCATATATCCATCCCCATGTGCTGCAGTTTACCAATTAGAATTCCATATGGTATCCTATCATTGGCCTTAGCAAAGTCCAGCAGTATCACCGTAAACTCATTACCTTTATCCAACTCACTTGTCACTGTATTATAAAATGCAAGCAAGTTACTGAGGCATGACCTGTTCTTTACAAAACCATGCGCCTCCCACTCCCCTACAGTATCCCATTTTGATCTATCCATTCCTGTATTTTGCTCTTGACCAACATGGCATCGTTAAAACTCTAATAAATAGAGCCTGTAATGTTTGTTCCAGTGGAATCTCTTTCAGGCGAACTCAACCATAACACCTTCTTATCCAATAGCTACAGTGCTTACAGACTTAAAATTAATCACCCCCCCCCAGTCCTTGGCCATTACTTTAAAAGGATTTCAGAAATCTATCACTGTCCCCTACATCCTGGATACATTAGAAAAAATAGCCAGGTCTTTAAAAAAGTACAACCTCCACAGCTTTTAAGCCCCACCAGAAACTTGCTACCCTTATTCATTCTACCAAAGATCAGCTCCCTTTCTCAGTATCTGGAGTATATAAGGTACCCTGTTCCTGCAAGTTGTCTGACTTTGGATAGACAGGTAGATCAGCTGCCATCCATTTAGACGAACACAAAACTTGTATCTGCAATCACGACTATGGTCAATCTGGTCTTGCAGACCATGTATTGGATACACCACTCACAGGATCTTCTGGAATAAATCTACCATGATCCATCACAATAAATTTAAAAAAGAAAGATTGTTGTTGGAATCAGTCTTCAGCAGCACTCAGAAATCAACCTAGTTTAAACAAATGTGGGTACAAAAAACTTCAAAAAATTTGGGAAACAATCTTCAGCAGTCCCAATTTACATCCTAGGCAACAATCTGTAATGCCTGGAGAAGGTTAACTTTTTGGAACTCACTTCCTTGGCTGTGGAAGACGTCAGTATATTCTCTTCAGTTGCATCTAGGATCACCAACTTTGTGTAGCACAACATCTTCAAAATTTTTATGATTCCATATCCATTGCTTGTACCAAGGATGTAGCATGTAGGCAGAATTCTAGCTGGATGTTTGTCACATGCTCTGCACAGTGAGGGTGTGTCACACAGTTGTCAAGAATCAGAACAACTTTTCTTGATTTCTGACTTAACTCCACACATCCCACCTCATTAACTATTTTTTAAAAATTTCTGAAATCATCCATGTATTTTGATTAGCACATTACCTGACTGGCACCCTATCCATTCTTATTAGAAATATATACACGTTTGCACAAGAATAATGTTTAATTTGCCAAATATTTCTGTCTGAATATTACAGACCATCTTCAGTGGCTACATAGGAATAGTTTTAAAAAACAAAGTGAAATACGAACAATTGATCATTCGCACATAGAACGAGCCGCGTGATGTCATATTTGTTTTATATAGATATACATATGTATATATATACAGGGTGTTCGGGATAAATTTGACATATTTATAATTAATTATATTTTTCCGTAAGTTACATGTATTAACACACACTTCTCTTCATTTAAAAGTTTGGACCCTTCTTCATTCATATACAAGATGTCAGAAAGGATGGATAGCTGGAACCCACCTGAATCATGGAAGAGAATAACTTATATCATGATGATTCGTGCCCGCCATCAAAATAAGGATATTACGACTGCTGCCCAATGCTCCCTGAATACAGTAAAAACAATCAGGCATGAACTAGAGACTTGCAATGGTGACTACGAGGATGTAGCAAGAAGAAAGATCCCTAGCAGACGATCTGATTGCGTTCGTACAGCAGAATTCCTCGCAAATCTTCAGGAACAGGTGTTGAAGAACCCTGGCATTGGAATTCGGGCTTTGTTCGTGGAGTTGCTAACTGTAGTCAAGCCCTGGATAACAAGGGTAGCCAACGGTAGGCCGTATGTATGGCAGCAGGATTCGGCCCCTTGCCACACCTCTGGGAAAAGTCAAAAATGGTTGTCTGAAAATTTCTACGACTTGACCAGTCCAAATGTTTGGCCTCCAAACTCCCCAGACCTTAACCCCATGGATTATTTTGTATGGGGCGCAGTTGAAAAAGACACCAATCGCACTTCCAGTAATACAAAAGCCCAGTTAATGGATAAAATTAAAACAGTTTTTGCGGCCCTTCCCAGGGAGACTGTAGCATCAGCTTGTTCGAGGTTCCGAAGCAGAATTGAAGCTGTGATCGATGCTAATGGTGGTTATTTTGAGTAAATCTTGTTGATAGTATTGTAATTAACTCTGCCTGTAATGTTTTTTTGTCAATTCATTAAATTTAATAGATACAAAGAAGATTTTCGTTTTCCTTACGAAACTGTCAAATTTATCCCGAACACCCTGTACATATATATATGTATATCTTTTTGTATATGTATATGATCTACCTGTCTATCCAAAGTAATCTTTGAAATTTTTGATATAGATATACATATATATACTATATTAAAAATTTGGGAAAGTTTAATCAGGATAACAGATAACACATTATGTTTTTTTTTTGTAAATTTCCTATATTAGTCTTAATGTTATTTAAGATTATTGTATGAATTTCTGGATTAATATGTTTAATTATGACTTTAAAAATGTTTACTCTTCTAATACTTAGCGATATGATATCACGCCGCTCGTTCTATGTGTGAATGATCAATTGTTCGTATTCCACTTTGTTTTTTAAAACTATTCCTATGTAGCCACTAAAGATTGTCTGTAACATTCAGACCGAAATATTTGGCAAATTAAACATTCTTGTGCAAACGTGTATCTATCTCGAATCATTTTGTCACAAGTATCGTTAAAAATATCCATTCTTATCCCTTTTAAGCATTGAGGCTTAGCACTTTTCCTAATACCCAACAGCTTCTTTTTATACATCATCTTTTTACACATCAGGGATGTGTTTGAACAGCATAACAGTTATACGATCCATTTCTTTTTTAGAACTTGACAGTTTTATGTGATTGTAAAAGAGAGAATCTGGCATGGCATGATAAAACAGCCCTATTTCCTCAGCATTGTTGGTATCATATGCAAAATTTCTGAAGTAATTCGAATACTTCCTAGGATTTCTATTCTTCTGCACCCACAACATCAGCACTATCTTTTTCGCTGTTTCTTGACTTTGATATCATGCCTACATTTCCATCAAGACAACCAACTGTCTGTTGTTTTAAAATCATCATGTCTCGGCTTCTTAGCTATCCTCTGACTTTTTTAACATTGGACCACTGACACACTCCTTGTTCTCTAGTTATAATGGAGAACCACTGATTTAAGGCATCCTCATTGTCAGGATTCTTACCTTCAAGCTTCCATTTTTGGGATGTTCTCAGTTTTCATGGCATGTCTATTCTTACAGTTTATCTTTCTTTTGTATCAAGCATACATTTGTAGAGCCATTGTTATAGATACATTTGTATCAAGCATACATTTTGGTTATCTCTGCTAGATGGTGATAATTGGTATGACTCGCTTTAGGATGAATTGCTTTTGATTTGGTCTAGTAAGACAAATTTTTCAGCTAGTGACAAATCTTTATGTGGCATCTTTGTAAGGATCCAAAATTTTATAAAATTATTAAAAAAACATAGCACTGAAAGACTTTTCTGATCAGGCTCAGCATGAAAAATGACAAGTGCTTGCAACTGATGCCAGTTGGAAACTGTTCCCCCTTAGAAGGTGACATGCTGTATAATGTGTGTCGATGAGAAAAGTGATGAGTCATTTTCTTGCATCAGCAAACATATGTGAAGAACAAATCTTGATGAGTCATTTACAAGCTGTGGTTTGTTGTAGTATGATCTTTGCTTTCCTTGTGTCAATAAACCTTAAACCAACCTTAATTTTATATTGATTGCTTCAATATAAAGTGGCTGCACTGCATAGTTCAGAAGGCCTGGGCAGAGGGACAAATTCCAGATGATTGGAGTAGAGCTCTCATAGTACCCATATACAAAAAAGGAAATAAAATTGAATGTGAGAATTACAGAGGTATTTCTCTACTGAGTGTATTTCTGGTAAGATTTATGCAAGTATACTTGAGAAATGGTTGAGAAGAATTGTGGAAGGGAGGCTTTTTTCCTCTATTTGGATTCAAGCCAAATAGAGGCTTTCAGGATCCGAGTTTCACTTTATGACAAATAGTTCTTGGGGGGAGACCACATTCCTACCAGGTGCGTCCCCTGGGTGGCAGATGGGGGAAACCCAAATGGGTTGCTCTGAATAAAGAGCCGTGGACCAAAGGATGTAGCAGAGGCAGGGCAAGCTGGCTACATTATTATGCCAGTAACTTTCATGAGCAGGAGAAAGTCTACAAACCGAGATAGTGCTACTGCGTACGGGACAACCTACGCGCCTACTCGATGACCACATAGAGTAGGTGAGAAATCAGCAATGTGGTCAGCCGAGGACGTGAAACATGTAGCCACCCTCAACATAAGATCACTATACCGACCTGGAAAATTGCAATTAGTCCAGGAAAATTTAAAAAGACTGAAATGGAGTATTTTAGGTTTATCAGAGACACTGGTGCGGAGATGGATTCATGGATTTACCAGAAGGAAGACTATACTTCTCAGGAAAAAAAGATAACATACACAGAGAAGGAGTTGCATTATTAATTGTATAATAAATTTAGTTTAATCCTTTATCCATGTGTGAGCAAACAAAGTTTGCGCCTGAAAGTATCTTCAGGACTGGGTTAAGGTGGTACAACACCAAGGGAACTCGTTGCAAAGGTGGAGCAAGCTACCAATACTCCTATCACAGTATCTCTTATAATGCAAAACACATCTCCTTGCGGATATGTCTACTGTTATGCATTAAGGGAAGGGCCACTACCCAGACTAGTTTCGATCTTTATTGAGGTCTCTTCAGTAGGAGCCAGGCCGAAGTGGAGATGGAGATATCAGGCAGAAGCATTAGCAGGTCATCTCTACCTATAGGAGTTGCCAATTGGTGTGCCACCCTTTTTTAATAAATTACTCTGGATTTAGAGAAAGATGTTGAAAGTTTATTTTTCACTTGGTTAGAGTATAATAAATTTAGTTTAATCCTTTATCCAAGTGTGAGCAAACAAAGTTTGCGCCTGAAAGTATCTTCAGGACTGGGTTAAGGTGGTACAACACCAGGGCAACTCGTTGCAAAGGTGGAGCAAGATACCAACACTTCTATCTCAGTATCTCCTATAATGCAAAACACATCTCCTTGCGGATATGTCTACTGTTATGCATTAAGGGAAGGGCCACTACCCAAACTAGTTTCGACCTTTATTGAGGTCTCTTCAGTGGGAGCCAGGCCCAAGTGGAGATATCAGGCAGGAGCATTAGCAGGTCATCTCTACCTATAGGAGTTGCCAATTGGTGTGCCACCCTTTTTTAATAAATTAAAGGAGATGTGTTTTGCATTATAGGAGATACTGAGATAGGAATGTTGGTAGATTGCTCCACCTTTGCAACGAGTTGCCCTGGTGTTGTACCACCTTAACCCAGTCCTGAAGATACTTTCAGGTGCAAACTTTGTTTGCTCACACTTGGATAAAGGATTAAACTAAATTTATTATACTCTAACCAAGTGAAAAATAAACTTTCAGCATTATTAATTGAAGAAAAGAAATTTACACACTCAGTAATTGGAATCAACCCAGTGTCGCCTAGAATAATCACAGCCAAACTTCAAGCAAAAGAAAAAGGTCAAACAATTAAAATAATCCAAATATATGCACCAGTAATCATTTAGAGGAAGAAATAGAAAATTTCTATGAAGAACTACAACAGGAAATAGATAATCCCAAAAATAGAGAACTCATGATAGTGATAAGAGATTTTAATATGACAGTTCACAGCAGACAAAAAAGATGTGATGAGGAAATTTGGATACGGAAAGCTTAACGACAGAGGAGAACAATTACTCCACTTCTGTAAAGCAAACGATCTAATGATTACAAACACATTGTTCTATCAACGCCCTAATGATAAATATACATGGACATCCCCAGATGGTAATATGAAGAACTGCATAGACTATATCATCATAAATAATGGAAAAGATCAATAAATAATGTACAAACATTAAGAAGTTTTGATTTTGACACTGACCACGAAATATGAACTGCCAAAGTTAAGATAAAATTCAACAAAAAACAATATCAGAAAAGATGAAAACATCAACCTATCAAAACAAAAAAATAGCTCAAGCAGAAGTCGATTTTTAGAACAGATGTGCTTGAAATTGAAACCCTCCATCTTCCAGAACAGTGGAAAATACTGGGAAGAAGGAAAAGAAACAGTATTATCAATTGCAAAAGACACTCTAGGTTCCAAACTCAAAATAAACAAACAGTGGATAACCCAAGAAATCATAGCTACAGTAGAAGAGAAAAGAGAGACCAAGATACTTGTAAACCAACAAAACAATGAAGAGAATAGAGAAAAATACAGAGCACTAAAAAATAAAGTTGATAACCTATGCAAAAATGCCAAAGAAAAATGATTAGAAGAAAAAGCTAAGAAATGCCAAGAAGCATACCAACAAAGCAACCTAAAAATCTTCCATGATACTGTAAGAGAAATTATAAAGGAATTCTCAGCAAAAGCAGTAACAATGATAAACAAGATGACTGAAACCGGGAATATTGCAGATATAAGAAAAATCTGGTCAAACCATTTTAAGACTATCTTCCACCAAGGAAACAAAACTACGAGAGCTGTTCAATAAGTAATAAGACTAATTTTACTGTCGCGAAACCACTCGTCACAATATTAATTTCTGTAGAATAAAGAAATGTTGCTGTCTGTATTAACAAAAGAGGTTGATGGATGGCGTATACGGGCTGATGTGCCAGAGTGTCACATGGCTAAACGCAAGCTTGTTTCGGCGCGCCTACGAGCTGCGACCAGTCATCGAAATGGAAGTGTCCTTGGAATGCTTTTAACATGATACATGAAGCTTTCCACGATGAAGCAATGTCGAGGGTAAGCGTTTTTCGCTGGCATAAAACTTTTAAGGAAGGAAGGCAAAATGTGGAAGATCTTGAACATCAAGGAAGATCTTCAACGTCCATCACAGAGACAGTGATCAACACAGCAGCGATTATCATCAAGGAGGATCGCAGAATTACAGTACGCCAGCTGCATGTTGTCCTGAATATTTCTGTGGGAAGTGTTCACTCAATCATTGCTGAACATTTGGGACTGAAACATATTTGCTCCCAATGGATTCCCAAACTCTTGACACCAGAGGAAATGCAGCATCGAGTAGATGTGTGCACAGAATGGAAAGAAAGACTGGAACAAGAAGGCGACAACTTCTTAAAACGCATCATTACAGCAGATGAAGCTTGGTTGTATCACTATGACCCTACAATGAAACAACAAAGCAGTGAATAGAAGCATCCATCTTCGCCTACCCCCAAGAAAGCAAAAACTGTAAAGTCGGCTGGTAAAGTTATGACCATAATGTTTTTTGACTACGAAGGCATTGTTTACCAACACGTTAGAACCCGGGAATACTGTAAACGGCTCATGCTATGCGGATGTTTTATGGACAATGGTACAGCACGTCAAAAGGAAGCGTCCATTGCTGAAGAATAGCTTCTTATTGCACTACGTTGATGCAAGGCCACATCTTGCTGGTTGTGTAGTGGACGTTTTGCAGAACAACATAGATATCCTACCACACCCTCCATGCAGTCCCGATCTCGCACTGTGCGATTTCTGGCTGTTTCCTCAGCTCAAGAAACCACTAAGAGGCCACCATTTCGAAAGCAACAAAGCAGCAGAGGCAGTTTTGAAAGAACTCTCAAAAAACGGACTTTCACATGTGTTTAAGAAGTGGACGCAACGTTGGGACAAATGCATCGCGTCTCACGTTAGTTACTTTGAAAAAGACCATGTAAATGATGACGATTAAAGTTAATCTGTTTTCTGTATAAATATAGTCTTATAACTTATTGAACAGCCTACATACAATGCCAACAATAGAAGAAAATAATGTCCACCCAAAAATTTTACAAGAAGAAGTTAGATACATAATAAAACAGATGAAAAACAATAAAGCACCAGGCATTGATACTATCCCTACTGAACTGTAGTCATATGGAGGCAGCATATCAATAGAATATTTAACAACCCTATTCAATAAAATACTACAAACAGGAGAGATCCCAGATGACTGGAGAACTGGAAAGATCATCCCAATATACAAGAAAGGAGACAAATGAGACTGCAGAAATTACAGACCAATCAATTTACACCCTCACACCTATAAAATATTCATAAGAATTATACAAAATAGATTAAAAAGCACCTATGAAGAAATGATAGGCATAGAACAAGCGGGTTTCCAAGGAAACTATTCAACAATAGACCAAATTTTCACATTGCACCAACTAGCAGAGCTCAGCTGGGAAGATCATAAAGAACTATATTGTTGTTTTGTGGACTTTAAACAAGCTTTCGATAGCATCAACAGAGAAATCCTTCTTAAAATTCTACTAGAAAAAGCAATAGACAAATGTATAATACAGTGTCTGATAAAATATTACTCTTAAGACAAATGCAATAATTAAAAAGGACACACTCATAGCAGAACCCATAGAGATCCAAAAAGGAGTAATGGAAGGATGCCCATTATCCCCATGCCTATTCAACATATATCTAGAAAAAGTTGTAAAGAAGGCAATAGACAACGAGCCTGGAATCGATGTCAATGGTTTAAACATAAATAATATCAAATATGCGGATGTTCTCGTCCTTCTTGCAAGAACCCCAAATGAACTACAAAAGTTGATAAACAAGCTTAACGAAACCTGTAAAACATATGACATGACAATAAACATACAAAAGACAAAAGTGATGAAAATAGGGAGGAACGGAACTACCATCTCAGCCACCCTAAACGGAGAGCAAATAGAACAAGTAGACAACTTCATATACCTTGGATTAAAACTAACAGAAACAATAGATGAACTCAAAACAATCAAATGCAGAATAGCGATAGGATGGACCACCATGGGAAAATTACAGAAAATCTGGAAAATAAACAAGATATCTAAGCAAGCCAAAATCAAATTATATGAAGCAGTCCGCGCGGTTAGCCTAGTGGCTATGCGCTTTGCAACCATATGCCTGGGGGAGGAGTGTCATAGGTTCGATTCCCATCGGTAATGTGAGGAGCTGAAGGATCTTCCTCAGCCATAGCCAAGTTAGCCAGTCTTGGGCGTGGACAGCAGGGTTTTTCCCCCAGTTTATTCTGGGGTTTTTCATCCCGCAAAGCAGGCAAACTGACCTTGAGAACTCAACACTTCAGGCCATAGGATACACCGGGGCATAAGGCTGACCACCTTATCCTGTAAACGGAGTGAGGTCCGATGATCAGTGAACCCTAGACACCGCAAGGTAAAAGAGGGTATAAGGAAGATGATGATGATGAAGCAATAATTATACCAGCAGTCATCTATGGAGCAGAAGCGTGGACAGTTAAGAAAAGAGAGGAGAAAAAACTGCTGGCATTTGAAATGAAATGAAATGCTTAAGAAAAATAAATAGAACAAGTTGGATAGAAAAGAAAACAAACATCACAGTCAGACAAGAACTATTGTATAAAAAGACAATAATAGAAAAAATTAGAAAACAACAACTGAGATGGTTTGGCCACACTGTACGCATGGACACAGACAGACTTCCTAACGTCCTAATCAATACTTTTCCAACTGAAAAAAGAAGACCCAGAAGACCAAGAATTACCTGGCTGAAATTAATAAAGAACATCTCGGAATTCAGAACATATAAGGAACTTTTTCGAACAGCAAGGAATAGAGAAGACTAGAAGATCCTGCTCAAGAGAAGATTCAACCCGTCTTAGACGGGAGAGAAGGAGAGAGAGAGACAAATAGTTGAGAAATCATGGGAATATAACAAAGATCTGATATATCAAAGATCGCTATAACCTAGGTATTACCTGGTCTACATACTCACTGATGAGACCTCAATAAAGGTCGAAACTGGTCTGGGTAGTGACCATCCACCATAATGTATAACATCAAACATCTCCTAGGAGATGTGTTTTACATTATGGGTAATACAAAGAAATACCCACCTTTGCGAGTTTCCCTAGTGTCGAACTATGTGCTTGAGCTTACGCTACAGTCTGCTGAAACTTTTATAGTTTTCTATATTCAGCATGAAACTCTTTGATTCCTATCTTTAAGTTTCTTATTCGGCTTTGAAATAATGTGGGATTTAATATCCCCTTAATTTAAGTAATGTTACATCGCTGAAGTGAAGCCTGTTGGCTCTTTATTTAAGTAACAAAGATCATTATTTAAGTTTTGTAGATCTGGTAAAAGCATGTGACAAGGTGCCAAGAGAGAAACTATTCAAAACTACAGTTGTATGGTGTCATTGGGGCATTATTATTACATGGCACCTCCAGGGAGTCCAAGGACTCATCAAGGGAAGGCACCTACTCTACAACTGTCCCCACCACTCAAATCCACCAACTACAGCAACGCCATCTACAGCCCACCACCACTAGTATTTTCACAGACAATCAGAAACGTCCATGCCCACAGCGGGATTCAAACTCGCAGTCTTTTGGCTGGAGAACTCATACGTTAACTACTCGGCCAACCAGGCTAGCAAAAAAAAACAACAGATAAACTATGGACAAAACCCTGCTGTCCACACTTAAGACCGGCTAACTTGACTATGACTGCGAAAGATCCTTAAGCACCTCGCGTTGGCAACTGGAATCGAACCCAGAACACTTCTTTCCCAGATGTATGGTTGCGAAGCGCATAGTCACTAGGCTAACCATGCGGACATAAAAACAACAAGTATCACTCTACCATGGCATTCTGTACTAGGTCTCCCTGTACTAGGCATAGCCCTAGTTGACCCTACTCCTTTGGTGATGGGACCACAGTGTACACCTACTAAATATGGCACACCTAAGCCTATGAAATGCTTCAGGTATCAAGTGATCAAGCAATACTTAGTCTTTATTTGAGTTGTAAGTCAGCAGTTAGAATTGAAGGAAGTACAGAAAGATGGACTGATGTTAAATCTGGTGTCAGACAAGAATGTACATTATGCTCTCTGTTATTCATTATCTATATGAATCACATTATGAAGGAAAGTATTATTAAACCTGATATCAAAATTGGAGATGCTAATCTCAGCTCTTTATGCAGATTATGTTATACTTCTAAATAAATCTTCTATAAGTCTGCAAGATTCCTTGACTTAATTGAATAACTGTTGTAATAGATATGGTATGAAGGTCAGCATTAACAAAACAAAGACAATGAAAATGGCAGAAGCATTGAAAATATCAACTGCATTGTGAATGGAGAACCTATAAAATAAGTAAAACATTTCAGCTGCTTAGGCAAGATTTTTAATGAAGATGGTAAATTAAATATGGAAATATACAAACATAATCAACAAAGCTGGTATGGTAGGAAGTCACCGGAATATATTTATATGGAATAAGAGAGAAATTAGTGGAAATACTACATTATCTGTATGCAAAACAGTGTTCTGCATACAGATACTAAATTATCTGCATGCAAAAGAAAATACTAAATTATCTGTATGCAAAACAGTGTTCAAACCAATTTTAACTTATGGATCTGAGAGCTGGGTTAGAAATAAAACACTTGACCAAAGACTTGAGACTGCAGATATGAGAGTCCTGAAAAAGATTAGGAGTGTGAACAGATGGCATCGATGGCAATATCATATTAAAAGTGAGGATATTAGGAAGGAACTTGACATTGTTAGCATTTAGGAATGTGTTGGCAGAGCTAATCTCAGATGGTATGGTCACTTAAACAGAATGGTAGAGGAAAGATTAGCAAAACAAGTGTTCTCTGCCAGGTTGGCAAGAAAAAGACCAAGATATAGGTGGATTGATACAGTAAAAGTGCCTTAGAAGGTAGAAATATAATATCTGATAATGTTGAAGTCTTGACAGGTAACATATTGATTTGGAGGAAAATTGTAGATAGGAAGTTAGTAATGATGCAAGATTTTCATGTAGTACTATCATATTCTGTTACACCCCTTAAGGGTACATGTCAGGAATTTAACGATGATGATGATTCTTTTTTTCCTCCATTTATTCTGTAGAATAAGATTAGTCCTAAATTCAAAAAAAAAAAATTGAAACAGGATATTATTAAATATGCATTATGATATTTTCTTTAGTTTCGTTAGAAATAATTTTCTCCTATAATGATAGTGAATATTATATTGTTCCCTGTATACTCTTATTTTGTAATTTTTAAAATGCATAATTTCATTTTCTTGCTGCTTGAATATCATAACATTTGATAATATGCAATATCAACATCAAATGCAACAGTTAATTAATTGCTTATATTTGTTCATCTTTTGCATCCCTTGTGAATAATTAGCATGCGATATTACATTGCTATTTGTAGAGAGCTGTAAGTGAAAATAAACTCTCACTTTGCATCTTCTGGAAACAACTGAATATCTCTGTCTCCTAATATAATGTTATATTACTGAAATCATTTGTTATACCAGCAAATGTTTTACTATAGTTTTTCAAGATAAGAATAAAACATATCTGAAACAGTAAACCAGCTTAATGTGTAGTTTGATGAGAGTTATGAATTTTCTCCCATGATGATTCCTTTGATTCTATAATGGTCATTATCATAACCATCAGCTTCATATTAACATCATTGTCGTATATTTTAGGTCTTTACAGGAGATCACAATGGTTGCAAATATGATATTAACGAAGCGACATTGATTTTGAAATGACCCAAAGTAGAATAACCAAAGGAAATGGACCGGTATTTAACTTTTTACGCTAGTCAAGTGCACCAAGTCTTTGTCTTAGTGTAATTTACATCTGCATATTTTAGGGTTGAACTCTAGTACAGATGTTTTTGAAAATCTTTTAGGTGGTAGATTATATGCATGCTTGTTATGACATCATCGTTGCCTTGCTTAATGGATACTTAAACTTCATGTTCTGTTGTAACAATAAAGTAAAATGCAGTTTTTGATTTTAAAAAATTATTAATTCTTATTATCATAATTACTGTTACTATACTTAAAATGTAAATAAAAATTTATTAATTTCATTTTCTTGTTTTCCTTTTTATTTGTGCATATTTAGAAGCATCTTTTTCTATATCAAAATAACACTAAGAACATACAAGTTTACTTTATAATCATTAGTCGACTAATCACTTTTTGTTTCTTTAGAGAATCAAGAATGTGTATGAGATATATTGCATACTGGGGAGGAAAAACGCATATAGTATTTGTTGGTGATTCTCGAATTCGTCAACTTTTCTTTGCCTTTGTAAATCAGATTGACCCGAAATATCCAATAGGGAATCTCCATGATCGTGTTCATCATGCCATTGCATTTGGTGATAAGGACTTAAAAGTTAATGCCGTAAGTGAAGATTTTAAAATTTGTATTGAAAATGATTTGCAGAGAGAGAAAGCTAAGCTAAACGTGGTGAATATTAAAATTATGATGTAAAGGTATAAACTTATTCCATACAAATATTTAATTAAAGAAAAAAGATAGTTTAAAAAATATTGCATATTCTTAGAACTCACTGCAGACCATCATTACTACTAGGTTGTGAAAAAAATTTTTAAATTTCCTTTTTTGTTAGTGTAATTAAGCTGATCACAAAAAATTATCTGGCCATATTTGAAAGTCAATTTGCTGCTCTGAGGATGATGGTAATTGAATGTGCCTTGACAGACTTTATGTTCTTAGGAAGGACCTCCCACAATGAGTCTTTCGACTCCATGGAGGCCTGAATAACAATAATAATAATATGGTGTTGTTATAGGAGTCAGTTTAACATGCAACCCATTCAAGGACTGTTTAACTGAAAATTTGCTTATTTGAGGTTGCATAACGGAGGTATCACTAGTTACTGATGCAACTTTCAGATTCATTCTCATTATGCAGTAATATAATATAAAGATAATCTATGCAGCCTGAGGATTGAGAATGTTTGTTGTGGAAATATTTTTTATATGAATCCCATTCAAAAGGTGGTTGGTCTAGTAGATTCGTATAAGTACTGTGGGTGGATGTTAGAGTAAGATAATTCAAAATGTCTGCTCTAGATACCAAACATGGAACTTTTACCCCATTCTTTATCTACCACTTAGACATTTACAAAAATCCATTCCAATGGTTGGATTTGAACCCATAGACTTCATATCTCACCACTTGTCTAGTCAGGCTAGATAATACTATTGGTTTTGCAAAATTTCATTAATTCTGGGCACACTGCACAACACTAAAATTTGGCTTTAGACACAAGTAGGTGATGTTTACATAATTATGTGTGCTGAAAACAAAACTATCCTTGTTGTTTCATCACCCATGATTTGAGTAAGAAAGTATCTTTTGTAAGCTGAAGTTAGTAGCAATGACTTATGTTGAGTCTGTCGGAAGTTTTTTCACTTGGTTATACTATAAATTAGATACCATGAAATTATATACTTGGCTTAATCCTTTATCCAAGTGTAAGCAAATAAAGTTTGCACCTGAAGTATATTTTCATGACTGGGCAACTCCTATAAAGAAGCTAAGAAGACTTCACATCAATTGTCTTAGTATCCCATGATGCACATCTCCTTGCAGACATGTATGATGTGAAGGGTCATTACCCAGACCAGTTTAAACCTTTATTGAGATCTCTTCAGAGGAAGCCACAGGTGATACTAAGGTTGAAGTCCTTATAAGGACTGGCTTAAAGGGGCGAAGCAAAAATGCTTTTCATATACCCCGTTATCTGTAGAGGACAGTGTAGGGATAAGGTGTTGTTGAGCTATTAAAGCTCTGATCATGGCAGGAGGGTAACAGCAATAGCCGAGCCTCAGTGAGAACTTCATTGGCTACACCATTGCCATCCATTACCCTCCAAGGGTATTCCTATTCTCGATCGTCTTTATGTCTAAGTTCTTAAAAGAACTGGGCGATGGACTGAGTCCTTGACTCTTTATCCCGTCATCTGAATGAAGAGAATCTGTGTGGATGGGGTGTTATTGAGCTAAAAAGCTCTAGTCATGGCTGGGTAACGGCAATAGCCGAGCCTCAGTTAAAACTTCATTGGCTACAGCATTGTCATTTGTTACCCTGGAAGTCCTAAAAAAGACTTTCTCTACCAAATTCGTACTCCACTACTCTTTACGTCTAAGGTTGAAGTAATGCAGAAGTCATATTTTCATATACAAGTTGCTAAAAGGTGTCGCACCTTATTATTAAATCACTCTGGATTAGAGAAAGTTGTTTGAAGTTTTTTCACTTGGTTATACTATAAATTAAAGATACCAACAAATTATATACTTGACTTAATCCTTTATCCAAGTGTAAGCAAACAACATTTGCATCTGAAGTATTTTCAGAACTGGTCCCACTCCTAAAAATACTTCAGTCCATGCTAATGCCAAATGGATTTGTTTCTTGGTGGATGACCAATAATCATAAAATTAAGCGTGATTTTATAAATTGGAGATGGAAATAAATTGTTGAGGTTGGAACAAGACCACAAATTTTTTATGAGTGTTGTTTGAGTTGAAATTTGGAGAGTCATGAAATATACAATAATAGATTCTTTACTAAGCCATACTAGAAATGCCAGTGTCTGATTTGTGAAGTGATCATCATATTTGCTCTCCAACTAGCAGGCTGCAAGTTGAAATCCTGCTGTGGATATGGATGTTTATAAAGGAGATGGATTTCATCACCTTGTGTGAGACAACAGCCCTTGTTACTGAAGACATGAAATAGTAATCTTCTAATGGGCTCATTTTGAAGCCTTGGATTCCTCTATGTTATTGTTTAATAGTGATGTTTTCTCCCTGTGCAGGACACCAGAGTGTACAGAGGATTTGAAATTGGAAGTGATCATTATTTAGTCTTCAGCAGGATAAAATTGAATTTCATATTGAATAGAATAACACATAAGAAAATTTTAAAGCGAATAAAAGTTGAGCATCTCTGAGATGTGAACTGTAGACTAAAACACAAAAAGATTATTGAAGAAAAAATGAAAGAGTTTGAGAACAGAAACCAAACCTTGGAGAGTCAGTGGCATGTGGTGAAGTTGTCTGCAAGGATAGAAAAATTAGAACTCCATGGTGGACACAGGAAGTTAAAGAGGCAGTGAAGGAAAAGAAGAAAGCATATCAAAAGTTCCTGTCAAATAAGTCAGCTTGTGCTCTTAGAGAATATAGAGACAAATGCAAGAATGCTAAACACTGTGTAAAACTAGCTAAACAAAAGTCATGGGAGGACTTTGGCAAGAATATAGAAAATAAATATCAAGAAGGTGGCAAAATATTCTGGAGGTTGTTGAAGAAGCTTAAGAATGGAGGAAAGAGTGCTATAAAAGGAATTAGAGATGATAAAGGTGACATGAAAATGAGAGAAAATGATATCCTTGAAGTATGGAGTAATTAATTTGAAAAACTGCTAAATGAAACAAGCAGTGATGAAAAACACTGACCAGGCATGCAGTCAGGAATACATATCCATACTTGAAGTAGAAAAAGCCGTCAAAGGCTTGAAATGTGGAAAGGCAGCAGGAGTAGATGATATTCCACCAGAAATGCTTAAGCATGTTGGTATAAAAGTCTTACAGTGGCTGCACTGCATAGTTCAGAATGTCTGGACAGAGGGACGAATTCCCGATTAGAGTAGAGCTCTCATAGTACCCATATATAAAAAGGGAAATAAAACTGAATGTAAGAATTACAGAGGTATATCCCTATTGAGTGTTCCTGGTAAGATATATGCAAGTATACTTGAGAAATAGTTGAGAAGAATTCTGGAAGAAACGTTTGGTGAAAAACAAGATGGATTCAGGTGAAATAAAGGCTGTCAGGATCAGATCTTCACTTTACGACAAATAGTGGGGAAATCATGGGAATATAACAAAGATCTGAGTTTTGTCGATCTGAAAAGGCATATGACAAGGTGCCAAGAGAGAATCTATTCAAAACACTACACTCATATGGTGTCAATGTGGCATTATATCAAGCAATACTTAGTCTTTATTTGAGAGTTATTTATCTGACAGTTGCAAGTCAGCATTTAGAATTGAAGGAAGTACAGGAAAATCGTTTAATGTTAAATCTGGTGTGAGACAAGGATGTACATTATCCCCTCTGTTATTCATTATCTATATGGATCACATTATGAAGTAAAGTGGTATTAAACATGATATCAAAATTGGAGATGTTAATGTCAGCTCTTTGCTTTGTGTGGATGATGTTATACTTCTAAATAAATCCACTACAAGTCTGCAAGATTCCCTGACTAAATTCAATAACTGTTGTAATAGATATGGTATGGAGGTCAGCAATAAAAAGACAAAGACAATGAAAATAGGCAGAATCATTGAAAATGTCAACCGCATTGTGAATGGAGAACCTGTGGAACAAGTAAAACATTTACGATTTTTAGTGAAGATGGTAAATTAAATATGGAAATAAACAACAGAATCAACAAAACTGGTGTGGTAGGAAGTCAAATGAATAAATTCATATGGAATAAGAGAGAAATTAGTCAGAACACTAAATAGCTGTATACAAGACTGTGTTCAAACCAGTTTTAACTTATGAATCTAAGAGCTGGGTCAGAAGTAAAACACTTGACCAAAGACTAGAGACCGCAGATATGAGATTCCTGAGAAAGATTATAGGCGTGAACAGATGGCATCAATGGCAATATCATATTAAAAACGTGGATATTAGGAAAGAACTTGACACTGTCAGTATCCAGTAATTCGTTAGCAGAGCTAATCTCAGGTGGTATGGTCACTTAAACAGAATGGGCGAGGAAAGATTAGCAAAACAAGTGTTCTCTGCCAGGTTGGCAGGAAAACGACCCAGAGGAAGACCAAGATGTAGGTGGATTGATATGGTACAAATTGCCTTAGATGATAGAAATATAAGATCTAATAATGTAGGAATCTTGACAAGTAACAGACTGATTTGGAGGAAAATTGTAGATAGGAAGTTAGTAATGATGTAAATTTCTCATGTAGTACTATCATAGCCTGTACACCTCTTGAGGGTACATGGCAGGAATTTGATGATGATGGATATATCCTGCAGAACATGAAGATATGAGTGGAGGATTTATCAGACCTCACCAAAATTTAGTATACTCCATGTTGTGGTGGCCAGAACATCAATTCTGTTAGTGTTTTAAACTTCTGAAGTTTAGAAGTTTAGCCTTAGACACTGCAATTATGCAGTCTTGATCTATCTTGGAAATATAATCAGCTTACAGGAACCATAGGAATAGTGATATATAGTGTATCCACTGCACTTCTGTGGTGAATTTTCTTTAGTAATAACATGGGTCTTCATTCTGGACTTTTTGGTAGCTTGTTATGATGAATCGTTTTATTATAGTGATGTTTGTCGGAGTTGACTATAGGTATCGGAAGTTTTAGAAACCAGAGGGGATAATGTTTGGTTGATATGACTAATTTATTTTATTATTACATTGTGATACCTCCAAGTATTCATTATGGGATGGCACTTACTCTACTACATATATCTTGCCATCTCCCCCACTACTCTTCTTCTTCTTCTTCTTCCTTATACCCTCTTTTACCTTGCAGTGTCGAGGGTCCATTGATCATCGGACCTCACTCCGTTTACAGGATAAGGTGGTCAGCCTTATGCCTCGGTGTATCCTATGGCCTGTAGTGTTGAGTTCTCGAGGCCAGTTTGCCTGCTTTGCGGGATGAAAAAACCCCAGATTTAACTGGGGAAAAACCCTGCTGTCCACGCCCAAGACTGGCTAACTTGGCTATGGCTGAGGAAGATCCTTCAGCTCCTCACGTCACCGACGGGAATCGAACCTAGGACACTCCTTCCCCAGGCATATGGTTGCGAAGCGCAAAGCCACTAGGCTAACCGCGCGGACCTCCCCCACTACTTAATTCTCTAATTATGCACGACACTACTACATATATTCAAAAATCAGTTATATCCATTGAAATTCAGTTGATGTGATATATCTTGAATGATGTTGATCTACTGAGAGGAATAGAATTTAAAGAATGAAGCATATTCTAAGAATATAAAAAGCAGAATAATTATACATCTCTTGGGTAAAAGAACCTGATGGGATAATCATGTTCTATAGCTTTGAACTTCATTATCCTATCATGCATACAATGGAGATAGGGATAAGATATTTAGCAAGATGTTGCTATTACTGTTATTGTCACCTGATTTATTGAGTCGCAATTCATCATGGATGAGTGACCATAACTCTCTCAGAATCTTTATATTCACTACATTCCCTCCCATATTAAATTGTAAGACTTATTAACTATATCATTGGCCCTGTTAATTGCTAAGCACCATGCATGAGTTTTTTGAAAGTACATGGTAATGTTCTATGCAATCCCTGCTTTATTAATCTCTTACTTATCTCCCCTCCCATTTGGATCATGGGAGATAATGAATTGCACATTTATGAACTATTTTAACAAAGTATTCAGTCGTATTGTCTTCGCCAGCTACTTTGCCACCATTTCTCCTCACCAAATTTATTCTTCCTTAATCATTATTTTTTTGTATTGGACACATAACCAAGAAACTCCTCTTAAGGAATTCTTTTGGTTTTTAGTCCCCCCCCCCCTTCTCATATTCTGAGAAGAACAGATTTGATTTATTGTTACCAAAGGATGATATCCTAACTGGAACAGAAGAGGATTGATGGGTATGACATTTCTTATTCATCGTTGAGTCGAACTGACAGAGACAAGGATAAATGAAGAGCATTGGTAAATGGTATGAGAAATTTATGATGATCGCTTTCAGCTTTTAGACAGATGGGTTTTGGGGAGAGTAGCGGAATTATAATGCACTAGTTATAGATGGACTAATTTTATTTTCTTTTTTGAGGTGCCATTATGGACAATGTCAGGTTTTCTCTACTGATATGAATTATTTGTTCACTGATGTTTAACTGCAAATGATCAATGATTTTATATAAGTGATATTCTAATAAGATCTTGATGTTTTCATTTATGAATGGAAATGCAATTTATTAAAATATTACTATAGTGTTAAATTATTTTGGAGTTGATACTGAACTGAATATAAATATTCCATGGTTCTGCACTAATTACTTTTTAACATGTGCAAAATGTTTTGTATTATTTTATATATGAGAAGTAAAACTTTTAAAAACAAAGAGGAATTCAAAGTTAAGAATATATAGCAAAATTGTTCATTTTACAGGAATTTTTTTGGCATCCTATGATTAATGCAAGTATGTATGAGGTGTATAAGAAATGGTTGACAAAAGATTCTCGTCAGAGGCCAACAGTAGTAGTGACTGGTAGTGCAACGTGGAGTATTAAGACAAGTAATGCTAGTTTAGAAGCATTAGAAAGTTACAAATTGAACTTGACAAAACTCGTGCCATATTTGAATCGGATGAAAGCCACTACCAAAGTTTTATGGGTTTTACAGGATCCTGTTGTTCCTGAAAAGCTTCATCCAGGTCGAGCAATGATAACCAATGAGCAAATTGATTTATATAACAAAGCAGCCATGGATATTCTGTAAGTATGCAGTTATAGATTACTTTCATTGTTTTTTTATTACTTTTATGTACAAATGTATATTTTATTGTTAATAATTTATCTTGATTCTTCATTTATTTGTTGACCTGCTTAGCATGTTATATCTGCTAATTTCTTTAATGCATTTTTATTCTATTGATTTAATGTTCAAGAGTTTGTTTTTGTATATCCTATTTTTATAAGAAAAGATACTATTGCTATGTACAAATATTTGTATTCTGGAAGTACTTGTAACTAGTCACATGTGACAGTGAGTCCAAAAAAGTTCATGTCAGATGAAATTAGCACTGTGAGATGTGCAATTAATTTTATGTATAAATGCACGCTAGCTTTCTGACATACAATATGGAACAACTTGTGATTAATTTTTTATGAAGATATCATCATCATCATCAAATCCTGCCATGTACCCTCAACGGGTGTACAGGATATGACAGTACTACATGAAAAAATTACATCATTACTAACTTCCTATCTACAATTTTCCTCCAAATCAGTCTGTTACTTGTCAAGACTCCAACATTATCAGATCTTATATTTCTATCGTCTAAGGCACTTTGTACCGTATCAATCCACCTATATCTTGGTCTTCCTCTGGGTCCTTTTCCTGCCAACCTGGCAGAGAACACTTGTTTTGCTAATCATTCCTCTCCCATTCTATTTAAGTGACCATACCACCTGAGATTAGCTCTGCTAATGCATTCCTGGATGCTGCCAATGTCAAGTTCTTTCCTAATATCCTCATTTTTAATATGATATTGCCATTGATGCCATCTGTTCACGCCTCTAATCTTTCTCAGGACTCTCATATCTGCAGTCTCTAGTCTTTGGTCAAGTGTTTTACTTCTGACCCAGCTCTCAGATCCATAAGTTAAAACTGGTTTGAACACTGTCTTGTATACAACTAATTTAGTGTTCCCAATAATTTCTCTCTTATTCCATATGAATTTATTCAATTGACTTCCCACCATACCAGCTTTGCTGATTCTGTTGTCTATTCCTATATTTAATTTACCATCTTCAGTAAAAATCCTGCCTAAGTAGCTGAAATGTTTTACTTGTTCCACAGGTTCTCCATTCACAACACAGTTGACATTTTCAATGATTCTGCCTATTTTCATTGTCTTTGTCTTTTTATTGCTGACCTTCATGCCATATCTATTACAACAGTTATTCAATTTAGTCAGAGAATCTTGCAGACTTGTAGCAGATTTATTTAGAAGTATAACATCATCCGCATAAAGCAAAGAGCTGACATTAACATCTCCAATTTTGATATCAGGTTTAATACCACTTTCCTTCATAATGTGATCCATATAGATAATGAATAACAGAGGGTATAATGTACATCCTTGTCTCACACCAGATTTAACATTAAACCATCTTCTTGTACTTCCTTCAATTCTAACTGCTGACTTACAACTCAAATAAAGACTAAGTATTGCTTGATATAATGCCTCATTGACACCATATAACTGCAGCGTATTGAATAGCTTCTCTCTTGGCACCTTGTCATATGCCTTTTCTATAAAGATATTTATTTCTTTATCTCTTTTTTATAAAGATATTTATTTCACATATCTGTTGGATCCTTCAAGCTTTTCAGACTTCATGTATCTATATCTGCAAAGCCATCTTATGAACTTTAGTGTGTCATTGTTTGGAAAAATCAGCTGTGGATTCATTAAAAAGGTAGATGAATAATAAATGAATGAAAAATGCAGGTGTTTATCAGGGGCGAATATTCCAAGTGTGCCATGTGTGTGGTGCACACCCACGAAATAGCAATGTCATCTATATGTTTTTCATTTATTTCTGTTAGAGACTCCCCTAATTGACTTTGTGTGGTTCCTGAAATTAAATACAATATACTAATGCTTAATGAAGAGGACGCAATTACGTGTAAATATTGCATCACATTCACTTTAATAGCCATGGTGTGCAATCACAAATACCTTCGAGCCCTTTAAACAGACATGCAGATGTCACAATATATCAAATTCTTAGCATTCCAGTGGTTTTAAATGGCCCAGAAGGCGAGGCAGGGTGTATGCCGAGACATTCTCACCCAGAAGTCATTAGTGGTTGTGATTGGTTATTGTATGAAGCAATCCAATTGAACATTGTCATTTGTCGTGAGATGCTGTTTTACATGTGTGAAGTGTCAACCGACGTGTTTATAACACCGATATAAACAAGTGTTTAATATATATTTATAACTATTTTCCCCCATATTTACAATGGGAAACAGTGTTGATGATGTACTGAATGTCCCATTTTCTGCCAGAGCTTTTGCAGATTGTATGATTATAGTCAAATGAGGTTGGACTTGCGTATAATAAGTAAAACGAGTTATTTCAGCCTTTCTTTGGTTCATTCCGGAAAAATAATAATTTCCCAAGTGATTACTTTTTTCGATTTCTGTACATATTATATGGCTGCATATAAAGATTGTATGAAAATTCAAATTATCCTTGTCTCACTCTAGTATTTCCCTAATGATAATCTATCTCACTGCAAAGCATAAACTCTTTCTACTTCTCACATAAATGCCATGCGTGAAGCATAGCTATTGTTCATTTGACCTTTGTGCTTTCTATATTTAAAATATAGAAAGGACCAATTAAGATTAGTGCTGATGTGTTATGCACTCTTAAAACTTTCATATATCAATAAAAATGCAATCATACGATCAAATTGATGTGAATTTTGTAGCACAGGCGACTGTATAAGCCACACAACAGCACACCCAACCTAAATGGGCATGCGACGCCACTGTGCATATCAATTCTTGTAATGTGTTATATTAATGCAGTTGATTCTCCCTATAGCAAACTTAAACAGTTCATTATTCAATGTTTCTTAAACATTCTGAGACTGTGGAACCCTACATAAAAATTTATTTTTTTGCAGAAGTCCCATGAAACTCATAAATTATCGGAAAGGAATTATGACAATGAACTCTTATGTTCAAAATATTTTAATCAAGAAAACATATGATGCATAATACATATATTAAAGTAGTGAAAGTTCTAGAAATAACTCAGTTTAATAAAAATGAATATTATTATTATTATATGACACCTCCAGGGAGTCCAAAGATTCATTGAAGGAGAGTGTGCCAACAGCATCCAATGATTGATCTCCTGTTCCTTATTCATGGATGGTTTTATTAGAAACTTCATCTAGTACAAATTGTCTGTCTACTCTGGAGAACTGCTACTCACGTTTTCACAGAACTCTAGTTCTGCCAGAATACAGTTTACTTTATCAGTGAACTTCTTTTAGTGTAGCGTTGTACCTATAGTACTTCAGTCAAGACGTTTCAGTAGTTTTAGTGAATGAGTTTGTTATAGCAATGTTTGCTGTAGTAAGAGTTGACCTATCCTTACTATAAGAAATCATGACTCTTTGGAATATGATGAATACACGGGGTGACCAGCAACATCTAATGAAATGTGAGGTTGGCAGATGAGATCGTGATGTTATTGAAACATATGTGAAGCATATCACGAGGAAGCATACTGTGCATTATGGGATACAGAGAGCAACACGATGTGAAGTTAATCATTGTGTAAGCAGCTTGTTAATATATTTTGTGTACAAATTTTTGTTCTTCATTCAGGATGCAGTTGATGTTTTCTGCAATAAAATATGAACAAAAACAATATAATTTGTCAAGTTACGCAAAAAGTTTTGGCAGAAGCCTTTTTTTTTTTATAGAGAAAATCTTCAATAACAAACTTTAACAAAGTTCTTTGATTCATATAAGTTTACTATAATGAGAGTTCATTGACTGTTGTTAGCACAGCATAGATAATATATGATGTACATTTTTTTTTTCTAGTAGATTCAGTCAGTTCTAGCTATAATGAATTGTAGGAGGCCAAGCAGACAGTTTTTTTATATTGAAAGATTTCCTATAGTAAATTTTCTTAGAATAGCATTGGTGTTACAGAGCTTAAAGTAAAAAAAAAAAAACATTTTAATATGTTGAGGTGCTTTATTTTCTATGAATCTCAAATTATGAATGATTTTTCCTCCCTTCAGATATTCAAACAGAATTAGTGAATAGTACCAGAGATTTGTCCGTGATAATTCAAGGACATCTTTTTGTATGAGGATATTTTAAAAAAAATAAGGTAACAAGCAAGCACAAAGGACTTTATTCTGGTAATAATGTATAACCCAAAGTCAACTTTGATGTACATCATTTTCCCACACAGTCATCAAAGGTTTTTATGCAAGTATCTTTTATACTGTGTGTACTGGGTTCAAGATGATGACTGCATTGGGTGGTCCATAATCTCCCAGTTACTTCGTAATCCCATGGAAGTATAGGTTTTTTGTGTGTGTGTGTGTGTGTGTTTGTGGCACATCATTATAGTGCAGGAAGATGACATTGTTAGACATCATGCAAGGACATTGTGACAAGTGGCCAACCATAACTCGCTCCCCATTCACATGTCAACCCAGTTAAAAAATCTCAACAAGAAAGTCGTGATCCCAATCCCTTATTCTTTTGATTCTTGGCTGATGACATTGCATGAATATTTTTTGTAGGGAAAGATAATGGACATTTCTATGTTGCAGATGTTGTTTTGGTTTCGGATATCACATAATGAACTCAAATATTGTCTCCTGTTACAGTTTAATGTGAATAAAACAAAGTCAAATGCATGAGCAAGTGAGTCCAATTTGAAAAGCTTTCTGGACATATTTCCTGTCATCTTGCACCATCTTGTGAGTTTACAGCCATATAATGCTATCTCAGTCTTATATATAATATGATATCCTATGGTTTTCTGGTGTTGAAAGTATAATAATGTAATTATCATCAAATTTCTGATATGTGTTCTCAAGCAATATATATATATTATTATTATATAAATAATCTGGATACTTAACATGGTTATTTAACACAGTACCGTCGACAGGGTGTAGCATAGAGGCAGCCTGCCTCGTGGCATGGCTTAATGAGGGTGCTCGTTCAGCCATATTGTGGTAGGCGCCATCGCTACGCTAACAATTCCTGTTAGTATAGCAAGTGCGGAAAGAAGTTTTTCCAAGCTTAAACTGATAAAAAATGATTTGCGAACAGCAGTGATCCAAGAAAGATTGGTTGGTCTAGCAACTATATCGAAAGAGGCAGACATAGCTTAATAATTTAAATTTAGAATAGCTTATAAACAATTTTATTGTGCGATGTCCCCGTAGAGCAAACATTTAATTAATATTATTATGTAATCGTTTTGCATTAATGTTTCTCTTGTAATAAAAGCAAAATAGCAATTGGAGATTTTCTATATTTTTGTCTTATAATCCATCAGGAGCAATATTTAATTGTTTGCCTCAGGGAGCAATCTAATCTGGCGACGGCTCTGATTTAACATGTTTGTGCTAAGAACAGTATATGCAAAAGACATTTTTTAATCTAGTATTACCTACTTCTGTTATATAAATAAGAACGGTAAGATACTACAGTGTATTTTACTTTAGCATGTTAAAACAGAAAATGGCATTTACTCAAATTTGGTTATGTATTGCATTATGTATGAATTATCTGATGAAATCATTGAGATAAACTTCACGAATAAAATCAAAACTGCATAGTAGATTTATAACATAACATAACATATTTACCAAGTGCTCCAGATAGGATTTAGGCAAATGTAATTGAGAAGAAACTAAAAAAAAAATTATGGAAGGGAAATTTGGTAAAGACCATGCTGATTTCAGGCTAAATAGGGGTCAGGATTAGATTTTTGCTTTAAGAATAGTTGAAAAATCATTGAAATTATAACAAGATCTGTATTTAAGTTTTGTAGATCTGGAAAAGGCATATGAAAAAGTTCAAAAAACTAGCATTTTGAACCTTTCAAAAAGCTGTTTGAAATGCTAGTTATAATGGTGTTGATGGTACATTATATTGAGACCAACAAATGGTCTATATTTGAATTGTATGTCAGCAGGTTCACATTATGAAAATTGGATATATTTCAACTCAGCTCTTTTTAAGTAGACGATGTTATATTCCTAAATAAATCTCAATACAAGTACATCTGCAGAATTTCTTAACTAAATTGAACTACTGTAATAAATTTGGTATGAAAATCAGCAATACAAAGACAGACTACGAAAAAAAATAGGTAGGAACATTAAAAACATCAACTACATCCTGAATGAAGAACCTATAAAAGAAGTAAAAATTTCAGCTATTTATACATAATTTTTAGTGAAGATGGCAAATTGAATATGGAAATGAATTAAAAATGAGCAAATTTGATATGATTAGGGATCAACCAAATAAATTTGTATGGAATAGGTGAGAAATTAGTCAAAACACTAAACTAGCAGTATACAAGACAGTGTTCAGACCAGTTTTAAATAATGGTTCTGAGAGTTGGGTTATTTCTAACCCAACTCTCAGAACAACAGATATGAGGGTTCTGAGAAAACTTAGGGGTGTGAACCAATGGCAGAATCATATTAAAAATGAAGACATTAGGAAAGAACTTGACATTGTTAGCATTCAAGAATGTGTGAGCAGGACTAATCTAAGGTGGTATTGTCACTTAAAACAAAATGTGAGGAACAAGACTGGGAGGAAAACCAAGATGTAGGTGGATTGATTCAGTCAGAAGTGCCTTAGAAATCCCAAATATTAGATATGACAAGAAAGTCATAGAAACAAAACTAATTTTGTTCTGTTTCTGTGATATCTCCTCTTTTCCATCTGGTCAAACCTTAAAGAAGATTTATTCCCTTGTTCTGTCCTCATAGGCCAGATATTATTCTGGTTACCTGCCACTGGATTTTTGTAGTTGTCTCCTTATATCTTCTGAATCCAACCTAGCAGAGCAGAGATGTAGTCTTATCAAAGCCTTGTGAAGTGGAAGAATAGCTTTATTCTTGCATGTTTGAAGTTATCTCATGTGATAGCAATATGGTCCTAAATTTTAACTGTTATCATCCCTACATTTCTTACTTCATTGACCACTTGCAGTAAATTAATATAATACTCTGCATTGTGATGTCCTAGTTCCAGAATGCATAATCCTGTGCCATTGAACTAATGTTCCTAATTATTTGGTTAGCACTAGTTAGTTCAGATCAGCTTTCAAGGAATCTGTATAGGTTCCTTATCATCCTCCCTAATTTTGCGTCATTCATTCAAGTGCTGTTGATAGCTCTGGAGATATGGTTATCAACCACATCTCCAGAGCTATCAATCTTTGTTCTCTTTTTTTTCTGATAGTCCGTGTTTCTGAGGTGTACATTAATGATGAATATAAATAGTATCAGTTGTGTTTCTTGTATTTTTGGTGGCCATAGCCCTCTACTTATTCCTATCTTGTGCATCTGTAAAGATCCGTATGGTATTTTTCTTGTTTTTTTTTCATTTAATAACTGTAATGTAAAAGTAACTAAATCTGGATGGCTGCTTTAATTTTTTTAAGTGCTTTTCTTACTTCTTCAGTTAGAATTTGAGGGCAATCTATTTCATTCTCCTTATTAGTTTTTAGATCTTCCCAATTGTGTGAAAATAAGTCTTTAATATATTTCTTCTAATGTTCTGGGTTATCTAACTTTTGATTAGTTTGTTCCTTTTTTATTCCTGTAATTAAGTTATCTTATATTCTATCTTATATCTTACATTTTTAAAATCATAGTGACTGTCTTCAGTTTCTTGACACCTGCCATTCAACCATAATTTCCTTTGCCTCTTTAAATTTCAGAGTTATTTCTTTATGTAATTTCCCATATATACTTAAATCTTTACTTTTCTCTATTTTTTAATTAACTTCATAATTTTGTCAGTCATCTTTTTTTCTTTTTTCCTTGTTCTCTAGAGGTGTTAGGTCCTCTGATGTTTTGAGCATTAAGTGTTTGAAATCACTTTAAGTCTTCAATTATCACATCTGCTGCACCATTCTCATTTTCCAATTCTCCATGTTCACTATGCATGGAAAGATGGAAGTGGAATTTATACAGTTTGCTAAGAGATAATTGCCTGAAACAACTTGTCATGGAGATAACCAGAGATTTGAGAGTGCTGGATCTGGTAATAGCATCAGAAGATGTATCCATAACCAAGGTAGACACTCTGTCTTCAGTCAGGAAGAGTGACCATGCTGTCTAGTTCTGAGAGGTTGTTAAACATTTGGAATTCTCTGTCAAGAGTAGGTGGTTGGGATACAGGTAGCATGGCTTTGTAAAAGGTAGGTGTGGCCTAAATAATTTACTCTAAAATATGAGTAAATTACTAAGGCCACACCTGCCTTTTGGATCTGATCAGATCAGTGCTTCATAATACAAAATGAGAGTTGGTTAGACTGGAAAACTGCTTAATAAGTATTAAGATAACTAACAAGGAAGAAAAACATGAGAAAATGAGAAAAAAGAGTATAAGTACAGTTTGAGGAAAGATGTAATAAGTTTGTTGAATGAGGTTAAAAAGAAGAACAAAATAGTCCATTGTGAACCTTTTGCCAAGATATGACCTGAGTAAGCTGAGATGGAGAACTATGATTGCTAATGATTCAATATATAGCCTGTGTAGGAGAGTTCTTGATAGCAGAAAGAATCTGTACTTGTAGAGCAAAAAAAAAAAATAAAAATAAGCAATTTCATGATCTGTGAGTAATGAGACCATTTCTTTCAGTAAAATTATTTAAATTGTTTCTTGTTCCTATTATAAAACTATACAGATGATGTCTTAATAGCTAATATATAAAATAAAAACATTTTATCTCTGGCATGGACAAGCTGTTTTTTTCTCCAAGAAACTCTGGTTTTTCGTCCCATAAACTAAAGAAAATTGACTGTAGAGCGCACACTATTTCAGACAATATAGCGTTAGGATTAGGGACCATGAGATGGCAGTACTTGGTCAGCCATCTCTTTACTGAATGCGTTTATAATTAGTGATAGTCTTGAACCAGCTATTTGTAATTGGCTACTGGGAGATTGAACTGTCCCTCCTCAATTCTCAGTCTCCAAAAGTTTCATAGGGCTAAAACACCCTTGCCTACTCCCTATAGAATAATAAAATGTATTTGTTGTGAGCCTGCTTAAAAAAGAAAAAAAAAGTAAACACATATAAATACAACTATCCATTTTAGTTTAAAAAATTAAAATTTATAAAACAATAAAAAAAATGTTAAATCAGCATGCAAAATGTTCATCTTTATCAGCTTGTTCAATGATACATAGTTCATCATCATCAAATTCCTGCCATGTACCCTCAAGGGATGTACAGGATATGATAGTACTACATGAAAAAAATTACATCATTATTAATTTCTTATCTACAATTTTCCTCCAAATCAGTCTGTTACTTGTCAAGACTCCAACATTATCAGATCTTATATTTCTATCGTCCAAAGCACTTTGTACCGTATCAATCCACCTATATCTTGGTCTTCCTCTGGGTCGTTTTGCTGCCAACCTGGCAGAGAACACTTGTTTTGCTAATCTTTCCTCGCCCATTCTGTTTAAGTGACCATACCACCTGAGATTAGCTCTGCTAACACATTCCTGGATGCTGACAATGTCAAGTTCTTTCCTAATATCCTCGTTTTTAATATGATATTGCCATTGATGCCATCTGTTCATGCCTATAATCTTTCTCAGGACTCTCATATCTGTGGTCTCTAGTCTTTGGTCTAGAGACCACAGATTTGGTCTCAGATCCATAAGTTAAAACGGGTTTAAACACTGTCTTGTATACAGCTAATTTAGTGTTCCGACTAATTTCTCTCTTATTCCATATGAATTTATTCAATTGCCTTCCTACCATACCAGCTTTGCTGATCTGTTGTCTATTTCTATATTTAATTTACCATCTTCAGTAAAAATCGTGCCTAAATAGCTGAAATGTTTTACTTGTTCCACAGGTTCTCTATTCACAACACAGTTGACATTTTCAATGATTCTGCCTATTTTCGTTGTCTTTGTCTTTTTATTGCTGACCCTCATACCATATCTATTACAACAGCTGTTCAATTTAGTCAGAGAATCTTGCAGACTTGTAGTGGATTTATTTAGAAGTATAACATCATCTGCATAAAGCAAAGAGCTGACATTACCATCTCCAATATTGATATCATGTTTAATACCACTTTCCTTCATAATGTGATCCATATAGATAATGAATAACAGAGGGGATAATGTACATCCTTGTCTCACACCAGATTTAACATTAAACCATCTTCCTGTACTTCCTTTAATTCTAACTGCTGACTTACAACTCAAATAAAGACTAAGTATTGCTTGATATAATGCCCCATTAACACCATATAACTGAAGAGTATTGAATAGCTTCTCTCTTGGCACCTTGTCATATGCCTTTTCCAAATCGACAAAACTTAAATACAGATCTTTGTTATATTCCCATGCTTTCTCGACTATTTGTCATAAAGTGAAGATCTGATCCTGACAGCCTCTATTTGGCCTGAATCCAGCTTGTTCTTCACCAAGCTTTTCTTCCACAATTCTTCTCAACCGTTTCTCAAGTATACGTGCATAGATCTTGCCAGGAACACTCAGTAGGGAAATACCTCTGTAATTCTCACATGCAGTTTTATTTCCCTTTTTATATATGGGTACTATGAGAGCTCTACTCCAATCATCGGGAATTCGTCCCTCTGTCCAGGCTTTCCGAACTATGCAGTGCAGCCACTGTAAGACTCTTATACCACCATACTTCAGCATTTCTGGTCGAATATCATCTACTCCTGCTGTCTTTCCACATTTCAAGCCTTTGATAGCTTTTTCTACTTCAAGTATGGATATGTATTCCTGACTGCATACCTGGTCAGTGTTTTTTACCACTGTGCTATCATCACTGCTTGTTTCATTTAGCAGTTTTTCAAAGTAATTACTCCATACTTCAAGGATATCTTTTTCTCCCGTTTTCATGTCACCTTTATCATCTCTAATTCCTTTTACAGCACTCTTTCCTCCATTCTTAAGCTTCTTCAACAACCTCCAGAATATTTTGCCACTTTCTTGATATTTATTTTCTATATTCTTGCCAAAGTCCTCTCATGACTTTTGTTTAGCTAGTTTTACACAGTGTTTAGCATTCTTGCATTTGTCTCTATATTCTCTAAGTGCACAAGCTGACTTATTTGACAGGAACTTTTGATATGTTTATTTCTTTTTCTTCACTGCCTGTTTAACTTCTTGTGTCCACCAGGGAGTTCTGATTTTTTTATCCTTACAGACAACCTCACCACATGCCTCTCTGGCAGAATCAATCAATGTTTTCTTCAGAGTTTGCCACTGAATCTCCAAGGTTTGATTCCTGTTCTCAAACTCTTTCATTTTTTCTTCAATAATCTTTATGTATTTTAGTCTACAGTTCACATCTGAGATCCACTCAACTTTTATTTGCTTTAAAACTTTCTTACATGTTATTCTTTTCAATATTAAATTCAATTTTATCCTGCTCAAGACTAAATAGTGATCACTTCCAATTTCAAATCCTCTGTACACTCTGGTGTCCTGCACCAGGAGAAAACATCACTATCAACAATAACATAGTCAATGAGACTTTTCTTATTCCTAGCCTCTTCTCTCCATGTGAATTTGTGCTCATTTTTATGTTGGAACATGGTGTTAGTAATAACCAGTCCATGTCCTGAGCAGAAATCCAACAGATATTTGCTATTATTATTAGCTTTGCTCTTTTCTCCAAATTTTCCCAAAATATTTTTGTATGTCTCACAATCATTTCCTACTCTGCTATTTAGATCCCCAACATGGACCAACTTTTCATTTTTCATTGTGTCTGTTGCTTTTTCTAAAGCCTCAAAAAATTCCTCCATTTCTACCTTAGTAGAACCTTCTGTGGGACCATAGGCACAAATAAGTCTCATTGTCCAGTTCCCCATTCTCATATTTGCCCACATTACTCTACTTGAGACTGACTGCCATTCAAGAAGATTAGCCTCGTATTTTGTGTTGAATACTATGGCTACTCCTTCTTTTCCTTGATTGTCATTGCCTGAATATAACATTTTGTATTTATTGCTCAGAAAGATCTCACCAGTTTTGGTCTTTTTTGTTTCAGTCACCCCTATTATGTCGATCTGGTACTTATCTAATTCCTCAGCTAGCTCCATTTCTTTGCCATTCAGGCTTCTTACATTGAGAGTACCGATCTTTAACTCTGGTGATTTTGAGTTGGGGTTTGTTTTTAGATTTGTTCCAGTAGCTGACTTTTCGCTGTTCGTCCTGATTCCCTGGCGAAAACAACGGGGGGCCTTGTTTAACTGGGCGACGCCCCAGCCTGGCATGAAATTCTGTCATATTGTACAATCATTTTTTATTTTGGTTTAACCAATAAGAATACAATTTGGTCGGCTAAATCACATATTGCCAGCCCATCTTCGTTCGTTCAGTATCCAAGTAGATACCCAATAGGGTGCACCACGGGAAGGTGAGGATTGGACATTAGGTCAGAAGCCCTGGTCGGTTCTCTGCATTCCGTTAAAGGCTATGTGGAGGTCTCCTCTCAGTTATACAGCTTTGACCCTTAAGCACTCCTGATACATAGTTTCATATTCAAATCCATGGACTTATTTAGATTCCTTAGCTTTGCTTTTGTGTGAAATAGATTCACTAACAGTTTAATTTTTTGGTGGATGCATGATAACTAGGCAAACAATTCATTTCAAAAAATTATAATTGAAACACTAAAATTTACTTTTAATAATAAAAATTGTTCAAAATTTTCCAAATACCAAATCAGGCAAAGCAGATCTTCTTGAAAGAGAGCATGTGTACACAGAATATTCTCTTGAATGTCTTTTTTACTCTAGTTTTACCTGCATAATGTCTTGTTTTCTTGCATAAGACGAAATGAAAAGTTGAAGATTTGTTTTTCCTAACTGGAAACAAAAATAATTCTAATGCACAAAATATAAAATCTGACAAGTCAAAATTCAGTGTGCTTGAAAAATACATTTTCTGGCATGCCATCTTTCGGGTATGGTGCTTTACTCCAGTATGTGTACATTGCTAATTAATTTGTGGCACACAAAGCTCAATAATTAGTCACCTGCTTTCCCTCCTTTCTGCCCCTCTATATACCACTTTTTGATATCTGTCCAGCAGACACCCTCTTATCCACTTACCAGTCTCATATCCATCCCCATTTGTTCTAATTTGCATAGCAGTGTTCCATGTGGTATTTTGTCAAATGCCTTTACAAAATCCAGCAAAATCATCATGTAGCCATTTCCTTTATCCAACTCAGCTGTTACTCTATTATAAGAAGTTAGTAAATTACTAAGGCATGACTGACCCTTCACAAAGCCATGTTGACCCTCATACAGTATCATATTTTTATCTACCCATTTTAGACTTCTCTTTTTTACCAATTTTTCTGGTACTTTTACCACCATGCCTAAGATACTGATTGTCTATAATTTGCTGCTGTAGTCTTAGAACATCCCTTATGCAAATTAATAAATAATTTTGCTTTATTTCCACTCCATTGGAACTCTACCAGACCTGAGAATTAAATTAAACAGCTTAGTCAAAGGCATTGCCAGTTCTCTTGCTCATTCTTGCAAAACCTAGCTGATATCTCAGCTGTATTTACATTGAGATTCTGCAATATCCTAAGCATCCCCAATTCTTCCACCTCTGTTCCCACATTAGTGTCTGTCACATAAGTTAAAGCAGTTAACCTCACTAGGATGATATATACCCTTGCAAAGTGGTCACTCAGTAACTCAACTATTTTATTTGCTTCTGTCTCCTCGTGACCATCATCATTACTCATTAAGGTTAATCTTCCATAATGATTATTTCTCTTACTTGCCACATAACGCTTTGCAATTTCCTATGGTCTGCTCGGCTAAATTCTTCTCATAATCTGAATTTGCCTTCCTTGCCATGCTGGTCACCTTTCTCTTTATATACCTTCCACGGAATTTTCTTCTTCTGCAGCTCGTGCTTAATGATATTACTCATCCATCTAACTCCTACCAAATTCACCCTCCTTACCTGAGGTATACAATTTAATACTGCTTCCTCTAGAAGACCTTAACTATATCCCATGCACTGATAACATCCTTATCCTGCAGTATATTATGCCATGGTACAGATTTAAGCTTCTTCCTAAGTATGTCATAATCACCTTCCTTGTTGTTTCACATATAATACCCCTTCTTGTAGAATATTCCTTATGTTTTACAACTTCCCAAGTCAAGACTGCATAGTCACTCTTATGGATAGCTCTTTTGATCCTATGACCAGGTCCAATACTCTCCCACCCCTAGTCTCCTCCATCACATGCTGCCTTAAGTAATTATCTCTCAGTTATCTATGATTAATGTGATTCATATAGATAATGTATGCTGTGGATATATCATGCCCACCCCCATATTCCATCTGCTTTTACATAAAATCATTTTTTCGTCAGTTGTAACTGCTGACTTTCAACTTAACATAGATTATGCATTGCTCTTATAATATCCTGTATATTTTGTATAACTATTATATTCTGAACACCTTTTCTCTTGCCGCCTTGATGCTAAGAGAAAATTTTGTAATTTGAAAAAAGGACCATAAAGCTTTTCTAGATCTTCAAAACTTAATGCTTTTTTATAATGTTTTTTTTTTATGTGTAGCAAAATGTCCAACTGCAAATTGTAACTAGTTAAGTAATCAGATATTATATTAATAAAGAACTTTTATTTGTAACTTAGGAGATACAGTAATGCACATGTGTGGAGTTCTTCACGTCTTGTGTCACAAGGGTATTATCATGATCAGGAAGATGGTTTACATATGGGACAAGTAGCTCTTAATTATGTAAGTATTATTTTTTTCATTATTAATATATGAAAGCAAAAACTATCATTAGGAACAAGAATATATGCTTTTTTTTTTTTTCCAATCATAGGCAGAAGGGAATCAGATGTAATCATTTTGTTAGCATATTAATCAGTTTATATACATAGTTATAAGTTTTAAGCCATATATTAAAAATAATTGTAGTTTCACTGGAGAACTTTTTCACTAACTTGAAGCATGTTTTAGCACATAATAATCTTATTGCTATACTTAACCATTTAATATGTCAAATGATGAATGCTCCTTCAGGTTCAATAATACTTTTATTTGATTTTTCATAAAAAGGGAAAGCTTCTGTGTAATTTGAATTCAAATTTTTTTAACATTTAATTTGCTTCAGCACTTGTTTTCTGTCTTGCTAGGAAGTAGATAGAAAGAATGTATTCATCTGTTTAGTGATTTATCTAATCCCCCTCCCCCATTTTGGGCATATTTTATGTATTACTGTATGATTTGAAACACATTTTGTGAATAGAAGAGGAGGAGAATTCTTTGTTTTCAAAATACCTGTTTGTTGAAAAAATTCTTGAAAATATTTTTAAAAAGTTTATGGTATTTGCACATCCATTAAGTATCCATTATGTAAGTATGTGTGTTCTTGGACTTTTCTTTGAGGAAGAAACATCTAAGTTTTAGGAATTCAAAGCTTATGACATCTGTACATGATCAAATTAAACTTGCTGATCTAATTAAACTTACTAAAAAAAATCCTCATCAGAGATGTGATTTGAACTGATTCTCATTCCCAACCAAATGATATGCTAACCAGTTATTTTATTTCTGTGGAGTTTTAACCAAACTTTGTTGTTCCTAATCATGTGCAGTCTTTAAAACACTTGCAATATGCCCTCTAAGCTTCAGTCTACTATTAACCATCACTCTCAAATCTCATTCACTCCCTGCAGTACAGTGCAATCAGTATAGTATACAGCCTTTTTTCTGCACTCCAAAATGGAACACCTTGCACTTAAATGTTAAATACTATTAAAACTACATCTGCACTCCTTTGTCCAAGTTAAAAGTCTATTAAAATCTCCCTGGAGTGAATTAACATCAGCAGTGCTACTTATAATTCTACCCAACTTTGCATCATTGGCAAATAACTGAAGATCCTAAGTCAGTCCACATAATATATCATTTACAAACAAGTTAAACTACAGGGACCCAAGAACAGAACCCTGGGGCATGCCACACTGGTTATCTCCCTTTTTTTGTTTTTGAGGCATTGCTCTATCATACACAATCTGCCAGTATTGTTCAGAGAGACAATTACCAATCCATCTAACCATTATATTATTTATTCCCATCCTCTGCAGCTTGTACTCCAACTTATGTGGTAATCTATCAAATACTTTTCAAGAATATCACTATATTCTTGAAAAGAATTCTTGATATCAAATTATTCACTATATGATTCTCTCCTATCTAATGCACTCATTAACTTATAAAATGCAAGTAAATTGCTAAAATAAGACCTACCATTTACAGATCCATGCTGACCATCATAGAGAATTCTACATCCATCAACCCAATCTTGTATTCTATTTCTAACCAATCTCTCCAACACCTTGGCTACAGGTTTACTTGTTTACTAGTATGATAATTCTATACCTTACTTTTCTTAGCAAGGAGCAAGACAGAATACGGTTTATTATCATCATCATCATCAAATTCCTGCCATGTACCCTCAAGGGATGTACAGGACATGACAGTACTACATGAAAAAATTACATCATTACTAACTTCCTATCTACAATTTTCCTCCAAATCAGTCTGTTACTTGTCAAGACTCCAACATTATCAGATCTTATATTTCTATCGTCTAAAGCACTTTGTACCGTATCAATCCACCTATATCTTGGTCTTCCTCTGGGTCGTTTTCCTGCCAACCTGGCAGAGAACACTTGTTTTGCTAATCTTTCCTCTCCCATTTTATTTAAGTGACCATACCATCTGAGATTAGCTCTGCTAACGCATTCCTGGATGCTGACAATGTCAAGTTCTTTCCTAATATCCTCATTTTTAATATGATATTGCCATTGATGCCATCTGTTCACGCCTCTAATCTTTCTCAGGACTCTCATATCTGTGTCTCTAGTCTTTGGTCAAGTGTTTTACTTCTGACCCAGCTCTCAGATCCATAAGTTAAAATTGGTTTGAACACAGTCTTGTATACAGCTAATTTAGTGTTCCGACTAATTTCTTTCTTATTCCATATGAATTTATTCAATTGACTTCCCACGATACCAGCTTTGCTGATTCTGTTGTCTATTTCTATATTTAGTTTACCATCTTCAGTAAAAATTGTGCCTAAGTAGCTGAAATGTTTTACTTGTTCCACAGGTTCTCCATTCACAACACAGTTGACATTTTCAATGATTCTGCCTCTTTTCATTGTCTTTGTCTTTTTATTGCTGACCTTCATACCATATCTATTACAACAGCTATTCAATTTAGTCAGAGAATCTTCCAGACTTGTAGCGGATTTATTTAGGAGTATAACATCATCCGCATAAAGCAAAGAGCTGACATTAACATCTCCAATTTTGATATCAGGTTTAATACCACATTCCTTCATAATGTGATCAATATAGATAATGAATAACAGAGGGGATAATGTACATCCTTGTCTCGCACCAGATTTAACATTAAACCATCTTCCTGTACTTCCTTCAATTCTAACTGCTGACTCACAACTCGAATAAAGACTAAGTATTGCTTGATATAATGCCCCATTGACACCATATAACTGCAGCGTATTGAATAGCTTCTCTCTTGGCACCTTGTCATATGCCTTTTCCAAATCGACAAAACTTAAATACAGATCTTTGTTATATTCCCATGCTTTCTCGACTATTTGTCGTAAAGTGAAGATCTGATCCTGACAGCCTCTATTTGGCCTGAATCCAGCTTGTTCTTCACCAAGCTTTTCTTCCACAATTCTTCTCAACCGTTTCTCAAGTATACTTGCATATATCTTACCAGGAACACTCAATAGGGATATACCTCTGTAATTCTTACATTCAGTTTTATTTCCCTTTTTATATATGGGTACTATGAGAGCTCTACTCCAATCATCGGGAATTCGTCCCTCTGTCCAGGCTTTCTGAACTATGCAGAGCAGCCACTGTAAGACTCTTATACCACCATACTTCAGCATTTCTGGTCGAATATCATCTACTCCTGCTGCCTTTCCACATTTCAAGCCTTTGATGGCTTTTTCTACTTCAAGTATGGATATGTATTCCTGACTGCATGCCTGGTCAGTGTTTTTTATCACTGTGCTGTCATCACCGCTTGTTTCATTTAGCAGTTTTTCAAAGTAATTACTCCATACTTCAAGGATATCTTTTTCTCCTGTTTTCATTTCACCTTTATCATCTCTAATTCCTTTTACAGCACTCTTTCCTCCATTCCTAAGCTTCTTCAACAACCTCCAGAATATTTTGCCACCTTCTTAATATTTATTTTCTATATTCTTGCCAAAGTCCTCCCATGACTTTTGTTTAGCTAGTTTTACACACTGTTTAGCTTTCTTACATTTGTCTCTGTATTCTGTAAGAGTAAAAGATGACTTATTTGCCAGGAACTTTTGATATGCTTTCTTCTTTTCCTTCACTGCCTCTTTAACTTCCTGTGTCCACCAGGGAGTTCTGATTTATTTATCCTTGCACACAACCTCACCACATGCCTCTCTGGCAGAATCAATCAATGTTTTCTTCAGAGTTTGCCACTGAATCTCCAAGGTTTGATTCTTGTTCTCAAACTCTTTCATTTTCTTTTCAATAATATTTCTGTATTTTAGTCTACAGTTCACATCTGAGAGCTGCTCAAATTTTATTCGCTTTAAAACTTTCTTACATGTTGTTCTTTTCAATATGAAATTCAGTTTTATCCTGCTCAAGACTAAATAGTGATCACTTCCAATTTCAAATCCTCTGTACACTCTGGTGTCCTGCAGCAGGGAGAAAACATCACTATCAACAATAACATAGTCAATGAGACTTTTCTTATTCCTAGCCTCTTCTCTCCATGTGAGTTTGTGCACATTTTTATGTTGGAACATGGTGTTAGTAATAACCAGTCCATGTCCTGAGCAGAAATCCAACAGATATTTGCCATTATTATTAGCTTTGCTCTTTTCTCCAAATTTTCCCAAAATATTTTTGTATGTCTCACAATCATTTCCTACTCTACTATTTAGATCCCCAACAAGGACCAACTTTTCCTTTTTCATTGTGTCAGTTGCTTTTGCTAAAGCCTCAAAAAATTCCTCCACTTCTACCTTAGTAGAACCTTCTGTGGGACCATAGGCACAAATAAGTCTCATTGTCCAGTTCCCCATTCTCATATTTGCCCACATTACTCTAATTGAGACTGACTGCCATTCAAGAAGATTAGCCTCGTATTTTGTGTTGAATACCATGGCTACTCCTTCTTTTCCTTGATTGTCATTGCCTGAATATAACATTTTGTATTTATTGCTCAGAAAGATCTCACCAGTTTTGGTCTTTTTTGTTTCAGTCACCCCTATTATGTCGATCTGGTACTTATCTAATTCCTCAGCTAGCTCCATTTCTTTGCCATTCAGGCTTCTTACATTGAGAGTACCGATCTTTAACTCTGGTGATTTTGAGTTGGGGTTTGTTTTTAGATTTGTTCCAGTAGCTGACTTTTCGCTGTTCGTCCTGGTTCCCTGGCGAAAACAGCGGGGGCCTTGTTTAACCGGGCGACGCCCCAGCCGGCATGAAATTTTGTCATGTTGTACCATCATTTTTTATTTTGGTTTAACCAATAAGAATACAATTTGGTCGGCTAAATCACATATTGCCAGCCCATCCTCGTTCGTTCAGTATCAAAGTAGATACCCAACAGGGTGCACCACGAGAAGGTGAGGATTGGACATTAGGTCAGAAGCCCTGGTCGGTTCTACGCATTCCTTTAAAGGCTATGTGGAGGTCAAAGGGTCAAAGCTGTATAACTGAGAGGAGACCTCCACATAGCCTTTAAAGGAATGCGGAGAACCGACCAGGGCTTCTGACCTAATGTCCAATCCTCACCTTCTCGTGGTGCACCCTGTTGGGTATCTACTTGGATACTGAACGGACGAGGATGGGCTGGCAATTTGGGATTTAGCCGACCAAATTGCATTCTTATTGGTTAAACCAAAATATAGAATGATGGTACAACATGACAAAATTTCATGCCAGCTGGGGCGTCGCCCGGTTAAACAAGGCCCCCGTTTTCGCGAACAGCGAAAAGTCAGCTACTGGAACAAATCTGAAAATAAACCCCAACTCAGCATCACCAGAGTTGAAGACCGGTACTATCAACGTAAGAAGCCTGAATGGCAAAGAAATGGAGCTAGCTGAGGAATTAGATAAGTACCAGATCGACATAATAGGGGTGACTGAAACAAAATCGACCAAAACTTTTGAGATCTTTCTGAGCAATAAATACAAAATGTTATATTCAGGCAATGACAATCAAGGAAAAGAAGGAGTAGCCGTAGTATTCAACACAAAATACGAGGCTAATCTTCTTGAATGGCAGTCAGTCTCAAGTAGAGTAATGTGGGCAAATATGAGAATGAGGAACTGGACAATGAGACTTATTTGTGCCTATGGTCCCACAGAAGGTTCTACTAAGGTAGAAGTGGAGGAATTTTTTGAGGCTTTAGAAAAAGCAACTGACACAATGAAAAATGAAAAGTTGGTCCTTGTTGGGGATCTAAATAGCAGAGTAGGAAATGATTGTGAGACATACAAAAACATTTTGGAAAAATTTGGAGAAAAGTGCAAAGCTAATAATAATAGCAAATATCTGTTGGATTTCTGCTCAGGACATGGACTGGTTATTACTAACACCATTTTCCAACATAAAAATGTGCACAAATTCACATGGAGAGAAGAGGCAAGGAATAAGAAAAGTCTCATTGACTATGTTATTGTTGATAGTGATGTTTTCTTCCTGGTGCAGGACACCAGAGTGTACAGAGGATTTGAAATTGGAAGTGATCACTATTTAGTCTTGAGCAGGATAAAATTGAATTTCATATTGAAAAGAATAACGTGTAAGAAAGTTTTAAAGCGAATAAAAGTTGAACAGCTCTCAGATGTGAGCTGTAGACTAAAATACACAAAGATTATTGAAGAAAAAATGAAAGAGTTTGAGAACAGGAATCAAACCTTGGAGAATCAGTGGCAAACTCTGAAGAAAACATTGATTGATTCAGTCAGAGAGGCATGTGGTGAAGTTGTCTGTAAGGATAAAAAAAATCAGCACTCCCTGGTGGACACAGGAAGTTAAAGAGGCAGTGAAGGAAAAGAAGAAAGCATACCAAAAGTTCCTGTCAAATAAGTCAACTTGTGCTCTTAGAGAATATAGAGACAAATGCAAGAATGCTAAACACTGTGTAAAACTGGCTAAACAAAAGTCATGGGAGGACTTTGGCAAGAATATAGAAAATAAATATCAAGAAGGTGGCAAAATATTCTGGAGGTTGTTGAAGAAGCTTAAGAATGGAGGAAAGAGTGCTATAAAAGGAATTAGAGATGATAAAGGTGACATGAAAACGGGAGAAAAAGATATTCTTGAAGTATGGAGTAATTACTTTGAAAAACTGCTAAATGAAACAAGCAGTGATGTCAGCACAGTGGTAAAAGACATTGACCAGGCATGCAGTCAGGAATACATATCCATACTTGAAGTAGAAAAAGCCATCAAAGGCTTCAAATGTGGAAAGGCAGCAGGAGTAGATGATATTCGACCAGAAATGCTGAAGTATGGTGGTATAAGAGTCTTACAGTGGCTGCACTGCATATTTCAGAAAGCCTGGACAGAGGGACGAATTCCCGATGATTGGAGTAGAGCTCTCATAGTATCCATATATAAAAAGGGAAATAAAACTGCATGTGAGAATTACAGAGGTATTTCCCTACTGAGTGTTCCTTTCAAGATCTATGCAAGTATACTTGAGAAACGGTTGAGAAGAATTGTGGAAGAAAAGCTTGGTGAAGAACAAGCTGGATTCAAGCCAAATAGAGGCTGTCAGGATCAGATCTTCACTTTACGACAAATAGTCGAGAAAGCATGGGAATATAACAAAGATCTGTATTTAAGTTTTGTCGATCTGGAAAAGGCATATGACAAGGTGCCAAGAGAGAAGCTATTCAATACGCTGCAGTTATATGGTGTCAATGGGGCATTATATCGAGCAATACTTAGTCTTTATTTTAGTTGTAAGTCAGCAGTTAGAATTGAAGGAAGTACAGGAAGATGGTTTAATGTTAAATCTGGTGTGAGACAAGGATGTACATTATCCCCTCTGTTATTCATTATCTATATGGATCACATTATGAAGGAAAGTGGTATTAAACATGATATCAAAATTGGAGATGTTAATGTCAGCTCTTTGCTTTATGCAGATGATGTTATACTTCTAAATAAATCCACTACAAGTCTGCAAGATTCTCTGACTAAATTGAACAGCTGTTGTAATAGATATGGTATGAAGGTCAGCAATAAAAAGACAAAGACAATGAAAATAGGCAGAATCATTGAAAATGTCAACTGTGTTGTGAATGGAGAACCTGTGGAACAAGTAAAACATTTCAGGTATTTAGGCACGATTTTTAGTGAAGATGGTAAATTAAATATAGAAATAGACAACAGAATCAACAAAGCTGGCATGGTGGAAGTCAACTGAATAAATTCATATGGAATAAGAGAGAAATTATTGGGAACACTAAATTAGCTGTATACAAGACAGTGTTCAAACCAGTTTTAACTTATGGATCCGAGAGCTGGGTCAGAAGTAAAACACTTGACCCAAGACTAGAGACCACAGATATGAGAGTCCTGAGAAAGATTATAGGCGTGAACAGATGGCATCAATGGCAGTATCATATTAAAAACGAGGATATTAGGAAAGAACTTGGCATTATCAGCATCGAGGAATGCGTTAGCAGAGCTAATCTCAGGGGGTATGGTCACTTAAACAGAATGGGCGAGGAAAGATTAGCAAAACAAGTGTTCCCTGCCAGGTCGGCAGCAAAACGACCCAGAGGAAGACTAAGATATAGGTGGATTGATACGGTACAAAGTGCCTTAGGCGATAGAAATATAAGATCTGATAAGGTTGGAGTGATGACAAGTAACAGGCTGATTTGGAGGAAAATTGTAGATAGGAAATTAATAATGATGTAATTTTTTTTTTTCATGTAGTACTATCATATCCTGTACACCCCTTGAGGGTAAATGTCCGGAATTTGATGATGATGATAGACAACAGAATCAACAATGTTGATTCTGTTGTCTATGTTGTCTATTGACTTCCCTTCCTATCATATCTACTGATATGGTAGGAAGTCAATTGAATAAATCCATATGGAATAAGAGAGAAATTAGTCAGAACACTAAATTAGCTGTATACAAGACAGTGTTCAAACCAGTTTTAACTTATGGATCTGAGAGCTGGGTCAGAAGTAAAACACTTGACCAAAGACTAGAGACCGCAGATATGAGAGTCCTGAGAAAGATTAGAGGCGTGAACAGATGGCATCGCTGGCAATATCATATTAAAAATGAGGAGATTAGGAAAGCACTAGACATTGTCGGCATCCAGTAATTCGTTAGCAGAGCTAATCTCAGATGGTATGGTCACTTAAACAGAATGGGCGAGGAAAGATTAGCAAAACAAGTGTTCTCTGACAGGTTGGCAGCAAAACGACCCAGAGGAAGACCAAGATATATGTGGATTGATACAGTACAAAGTGCCTTAGACGATAGAAATATAAGATCTGATAATGTTGGCGTCTTGACAAGTAACAGACTGATTTGGAGGAAAATTGTAGATAGGAAGTTAGTAATGATGTAAATTTTTCATGTAGTCCTATCATATCCTGCACACCCCTTGAGGGTACATGTCAGGAATTTGATGATGATATTTTTAATTTTCGCTCCTGGAAAACTTGATGTTATAACTCTCCCATCTATGTGTTTTATTGTAGAGTCACCATACCAAACAACTTCTTTCTTTTACTAACAACATTACTTACCCTGATTTTCGTTATTTCCTGACTTGCCTGTTTACTTGCTTTGTTGTTTCTTGTTTTCCTGTTCATTTTCTTTTTCTCCCTATGCTCATTTAAACATCTCTCAACTTTTTGCAATTCCTGCATTGTCTCTCTGATGATCTGCTTCAACTTCACTATTTTGGCGGTTAATTCATTTTCGTTAACCTCCTCCATGTGCACAATAACCTCGTTGGCGTGGTTATTGTGCCATTTTAAATGGTTACTAAATATTAAAATATCTTAATAAAAATATGATATAATACTAAATACACTATAAAACACGAAAATCTACACTAGTGTACTACAAAACACTAATTTTCTAAGGGAAAACACGATAAAAATAGACAGAAATCACTAACTTTACAGGAGCACTATATTTGCCTACCAACCACTATGTATCCTTGAACCATAACCAACATTGTTAGCATTCAGGAACGTGTGGATGAGAATTAATCTAAGGTGGAAGGATCACGCTAATGTTTCATCTTTGTTTAGAGATGAAACACTAAATATTACCAAAAATTAAATAAATGAAAAAATAAAATTTAAGCTCAGAAATGAAATTATGCAAAACATGTTATATCACTGAACTATTACATATTACACCTATGCTTGCAGATAGGTGGATGATATGTTTAAACTGAACAGGGAAGTTGTTTATTGAAATTATCATAGTAATATGCAGTCCTGGTAAGAATTTACCAGATGAATTGCTTAGATATTATGAGAGGTATCCTACATGATCATTATTGTAAAAAGTGTTTGTGGGATGGCTTCAAACAGACTGTGCATAAAGCTAGGCAATCTGTTTTAGGGTTGAGAAAGAGAGAAACAAAGGCAGAATTGGTTGTGCAGTGAGGTGCAGCGGCAGTTAATTGCTGACTGAAAGAAGTTAATGCAGGTAGAAGCTAACAGCATCTGAATAATGAACAACAAATATAGGGAAATTAATTTAAAAAAAAAAAGAGCACAGAATGCAGCTAAAGAGAACAGTTTCAAAGGATTATATAAAGTTATTAATAAGTTATGTATCAGGAGAGAGAGAGAAAATGGTAAAGGACAAGATGCCATCATGACAAGGTGGACAGAGCATTTTTAATCTTTTAAACAATATTCAATCTTGTGATCCTGCTTACCTTGGTAATCAGACTAGTTCGACTTTTCAATCTGATATCGATTCTGAGGTTAGATTAACTAGAAATACTTGTATTTCATCATCATTATGATGAAATACTGAAGAAATGTTAAAGGGAGGTGGGGAGAGTATAGCGACTTGGTTGCCTGAGATTCTGAACATTTTCTATCAAACTGATAAAGTCCCTAGGGACTTCAGCTACAGTATAATAGTGCTTATTTTTAAGAAAGGTAATTGTATTTGCATAGTGTAAGAATTATAGGTAAATTAGCTTATTGTTCTTTTTCAAGTAAGGTTCTTTGCTTGTCATCTTCAGCAGGATAAAGGACCTTGTTGACAAGCATCTTAGATATGGAATATGAATTTTCACTATATTTCGATGTTTACAATTTCAGAAACCTGTGGTCACATGTTCTGTTGACTTCAATTTGTAAGAGTTTATGAAATGCAGGACAAACTTATTAGCATTATGGCTGCTTTGTATATTAAAAATGAGGCTTGTGTTTGAGTTGAAATTCTGTCATGTTGTACCATCGTTTTGTATTTTGATTATATAAGATTTGATAATGTTGGAGTCTTGACAAGTAACAGACTGATTTGGAGGAAAATTGTGGATAGGAAGTTAGTAATGATGTAAATTTTTCATGTGGTACTATCATATCCTGTACATCCCTTGATGGTACATGGCAGGAATTTGATGATGGTGTTTAAGTTGATAAAACATGTGAATAGTTTAAATTGGAGTGGTGTGTCTTCTTCAACCTTGTGTTCAGTATTGTAACTGATTTCACGATGAACAAGCAAAGGAACTGAGGATTAAAGTGGTCTAAGAATCTTAAATCTGACTTGGATTATACTGATGATGATGATGTGGCCTCATTCACAAATAATTTGGGAGAAATTAATTCCATTATTGCTTACAGTAGATGATGCCAGAGATTATCCAAGCTTATCAGTATTGGAGAAATACAAAGTATGAAATGAAAACAAATGATAAAGATAAGTCATTGTATTCCTTGAATGTGTGCCATAGAGTATCTCACTTCATTTATCTTGGTAACTGATTTTAGCAAGTAGAAGATTAGGAATGGCTTCTGGAGTGGCCAAAATTTTGAAAGGCAGTAGAATAGCAGTAAAAACAAAACTTGAAATATGTCATAGTCTGGTTCTCTGTTTTGCCAAGATGTGGACATTGTGTAAATTGGAGGCATGATGCTTTTTGATCAATGGTGTTTAAGTGGTAGTATCTTGGGAAGCTTCCTTGTTCACTTCTTAAAGAAATTTTATGGGTCTCAACTTGATGTAGAGAAGAATTTTTTGTTTTGTTTTGAGAGATTTATTAATCGCAATCTTTAATTCTGGACAAAATTTTGTCTTGCCGACCATTCTTTAACAAATGAGACATTGTAGAAGTGGTCAGCCATGTAAGTGATCCCAAAGGTGTTATGCTCCGAATGAGATGGAGTAATGATATCAAACAAAACCTTAATAGAATTAGTGTTGTTGTTTGAGGAACTTGTATATATGAATGCTTGTCTGAATATTTATGTATATGTGCAATCAATGGAAAAAGAAAAAGTGAGAAGCATGACTTCAGTCTGTAATAATCCTCTTTATATAAACTGTTATTATTATTAAATGAATAAAATCTTAAATGAAACGAAGTTAGATTATTTACCCCCAGCCATCTACCCATTGAAAATCTATAAACAAAAAGATGGTGGAAAAGATGGATGATAATTTTTTGACAAAAATTGTGATGGAAAAATTTTAAAATGCTATTTTCATTGTGATTTAAAGTGCAACCACCTGTTTTACATAACACTCAACACATAAATTTGACTTTAAATTTTTCTACAAGGTTATAATAAAATGCTACTTGGAATATATAATTCCAGCAGTTCTGTATTGCATCTGTGGGATTCATGGAGTTGCACACTATAAGATGGTAGCCACTCATCAACCTTGTGAATTAAATTACTCATCCACTTGTGTTTTGTAACTTGTACACTAACTATTGTGTATTTTGGCTAAAGTGCTGATTGAATCTCATGTTATGGTTTAATGAAATGAAGATGGTAAGAAATGAATTTAACAGAGATTTAATGATTTCAATATTTTGTCTGTTGCAGAGACATCATTGGGATACAATACAAAAATTGTAACTATGCACACAGACTTCACAAAGAATAAATGGAAGAAATTAAAATGAACAAAGCTTAATTTCATTAGTTGAGGAATGAGTATAATTTACTTAAATATGTAGTTTTAGAAAATTATTTTCATGTTTTAAGAAATAAGCATATTTAAATATTATACAGGCTGTTCAGATTCTTCTGAATATGTACTGCAATGATCATATGAATTATAATGATGGTACTTGCTGCAGCAGTCCTGAACATATTACCACATTGCAGATAATCACTTTTTCGGTGTTTGGTGTATGGTAAGTGTTTATTATTATTATTTAACAGTCTTGTATTTATGTTTATGTGCTGTTTTAAAATCATTTTAAGGTTTAATGGAAAAATATAGCAGAGGAACAATAAAATAATTTTTTAGATCCTATATTTTGTCTGTCACAGAGACATCAAGGATACAATCGCAAAATTGTACCATATATAAACAGAAAAATGGCTGTACCCTCTAGAGCAAGGGTTCCCAACCCTATGCCCGCAGGCACCATGCCGCCCATCGACCAATTTGTGTGTGCCCGCCGCTATTTAACCGTGTGCCGTATAGTTTGAAATAATCACGCAACAATTCATGGCATGCTATATGATGCATGCGTTAATGACACTTGATGAGTATTAAACGCATACAATGTAAAGTAGACGTGCATTCGAAGTTGTTCATTCCAGTTTAAGAACTGGAATATCATCATATTCTCCTAATTATAAAGCACGGGCCAATGAAATGCAATGCCAAAGATCACGCTAACTTACATATATATATTTAAATTTTTATATAATGTAAACTTTTAAGTAATAAAACATTTGGTTATAATGTAAACTTTGTATGTATTCATTTAACAAAAGAATTCAAAAAATTTGCTTGAAAAAATAGATGGTGCCTGTCGCCCTACCGGTATTTTAGAATGTGCTCTAGGAAACAAAAAGGTTGGGAACCCCTGCTCTAGAGGGTATAGTCATGGATGAATTTTCTTCCCTTTAGCCAATTTCTTTATGGAACATTTTGAAAAACATGCTCTTGGTATTGCTGTTCTCAAATCTTCTGTCTGGCTAAGATATATTTATGATGTTTTCTCTGTTTGTCCAAATGGCTACAGATGCATTAGACTCCTTCCTCCTCCACTTCAATAGCCAGCACCCCAGAATCCATTTCACCATAAGAAAAGAAAATAATAGCCTGTTTTTCTAGGCACCCTAATCACACATCTTCACAATGGCATCCTTTTTTTCTCAGTTTATACAAACTTTACTCACACAGATAGATATATAACTTTCCCATTATTCTCCCCCTTTCAATAGTATAGTGTTATTAATACCCCTATCAGCCGAGCCTCCAACCACTGTTCCACCCAGGCTTCCCTGTCAGCTGAACTCTCCTTTATTCACCACACTTTCTAGGCAATGGTTATAGTGCTAAGAAGATTAACAAATTGGTTTTTCCTCCTTTCTCCTCACATCCATCAGACTGCAATAATGCCATTACTGCCCCCTATATCTGGAGCACCTAAAAAAAAAATAGCCTGGGCTCTTAAAAAATATAATCTCTATACTGCTTTTAAACCTCATCTCATGCTGGCTGCCTTATCCTTTCTAAGGATCCACCACCTCCCCTCTCTGTTCCAGGTGCTTGCAAGATTCTATCTTCTTGCAAAGTATCTTATTATGTTCCAACTAGGAGATCTGCCAGCATCCATCTAGAAGAACACATATATCTGCTGGTCAGCTAAACCAAACTATGGTCAGTCTGGTCTAGTTGACCAGCTTTGGATGCCTTGCACAGAATGAAATGAAAAAAAAATACTGTTTCACCTCAGCAAATATAAACTTGAAATGCTTTAGGCTTTTAGTCTATTTTCCTTCCACTTATTGTTTTGAGTTATTTTATGTGTGCTTATACTGTTTTAAGATTGTATTCCTGATGATGTCTCTGTGACAGAGACGAGATATAGGATCTAATAAATTTATATTTTATTTCCTCTGTGCTGTATTCTTTCCATTAAACCTTATTATTCTTAAAGATATCAAAAATGTTTTAAGATATTAATATGCTGAAAATATGCATTTTGTGTGTGTGTGTGTGTACGCATGCGTGCACACACACAGAAAATGTGTACGCATGCGTGCACACAGAGGACTTGAAAAATTATGTGCTGGCTCATCAGTCAGGCAAACATCATATGTCAATCTGAGTTGAATGCCACAGTTGCCTAATATGTCACACTTGCACTTTTGTTAATTCTGTCACTAATATTTTACCTGAATTATGTAAAATATAAAAACTATAATTAAGTAAAATTAAAAAAATAATAAATAAAAACTTAATTCATGTAACAACCTGTGTGCTCAGCATAAGTGGCATTTACACTCAGCACTAGACCAACCGAAGAATGATCCAGGTTTGATTCTTGTTGCAAACTACAGGGATTTATTCTAAGCCATTCTTCAACTAGTTCCTGAATTTAGTTGATCTCTGGTGGGGACTAAAACCCGGAAACTAGTTTTCTGTCCTGTAAACTCAGTAATACAACCATAGAACATACACTATTTCAGACATTTAAAATATTGTGTTAGAGTTTGGGACTATGAGATGGTGGCATGGTAGCACTTATTAGCTGTCTCTTCACTGGATGCTGCTTAAAATTAGTGATAGTCTTGGATCAGCTATTTCTGATTGGCCACCAGCAGTAATTGAAATGCCTACTCAGTCTCCAAAAGTTTAGATAAGGCTAAAACGGCATCACCTACTCTCTATAAAGGAATAAAAGATGTTAGCTGATTTTATTTTATTTTTCCTGCTAATATCACTTAATGACTTTATATGTCATTGTCAACAAATGCTGAGGATAAAGAATTCAGGTATGCATTAACTACTTTAGTGGGTTTTCTGAATTCAGAATGGTTCAAAACATGGATCAATGAGGTCATTGATATTTTATGATGCAACAACAACTGAGAAAATAGTCGAAGCATTTAGATTGCATTTTTAGAATCAATATAAAGAAATTATGTATTATGGAAAAATTTAAAAAATGCAATAATTCTTTCTCAACTTTTAGCATATTTCATCATCATCAAATTCCTGACATGTATCCTCAAAGTGTGTACAGGATATTATGATAGTACTACATGAAGAACTTCTTACTAACTTCCTATCAACAATTTTCTTCCAAATCGCTAACAATGTCAAGTTCTTTCCTAATATCCTCGTTCTTAGTATAATATTGCCATTGATGCTATCTGTTCATGCCTCTAATCTTTCTCAGGACTCTAATAGCTTCAAATAGTGACATACATAGAGTTTTCTTCAAGTCACTTTTGCATTGCCAGCTCTGAATTAAAGTACAACTCTCCTATTAGGAACAAATATCTTTCCTTTCATTAGTTATAATTAATTAGAAATAGAAATTGTTAACATATTAAGAAGGAATTAGTAATTCTTACCAATGTTTCTCTTTGACAATAGCTCCTCATCATCTATCATCATCAAATTCCTGCCATTTACCCTCAAGGGGTGTACAGGATATGATAGTACTACATGAAAAAAAATTACATCATTACTAACTTCCTATCTACAATTTTCCTCCAAATCAGTCTATTACTTGTCAAGACTCCAACATTATCAGATCTTATATTTCTGTCATCTAAGGCACTTTTTACTGTATCAATCCACCTATATCTTGGTCTTCCTCTGGGTTGTTTTGCTGCCAACCTGGCAGATAACACTTGTTTTGCTAATCTTTCTTCGCCCATTCTGTTTAAGTGACCATACCACCTGAGATTAGCTCTGCTAATACATTCCTGGATGCTGGCAATGTCAAGTTCTTTCCTAATATCCTCGTTTTTAATATGATATTGCCATTGATGCCATCTGTTCACGCCTATAATCTTTCTCAGAACTCTCATATCTGCGGTCTCTAGTCTTTGTTCAAGTGTTTTACTTCTGACTCAGATACATAAGTTAAAACTGGTTTGAACACTGTCATGTATACAGCTAATTTAGTGTTCCCAATAATTTCTCTCTTATTCCATATGAATTTATTCTGTTGACTTCCACCATGCCAGCTTTGTTGATTCTGTTGTCTATTTCTATATTTAATTTACTATTTTCACTAAAAATCGTGCCTAAGTAGCTGAAATGTTTTATTTGTTCCACAGGTTCTCCATTCACAACACAGTTGACATTTTCAATGATTCTGCCAATTTTCATTGTCTTTGTCTTTTTAATGCTGACCTTCATACCATATCTATTACAACAGTTATTCAATTTAGTCAGAAAATCTTGCAGACTTGTAGCGGATTTATTTAGAAGTATAACATCGTCCGCACAAAGCAAAGAGCTGACATTAACATCTCCAATTTTGATATCATGTTTAATACCACTTTACTTCATAATGTGATACATATAGATAATGAATAACAGAGGCGATAATGTACATCTTTGTCTCACACCAGATTTAACATTAAACCATCTTCCTGTACTTCCTTCAATTCAAACTGCTGACTTACAACTCAAATAAAGACTAAGTATTGCTTGATAATGCCCTCGACACCATATAACTGTAGTGTATTGAATAGCTTCTCTCTTGGCACCTTGTCGTATGCCTTTTACAAATCGACAAAACTTAAAATACAGATCTTTGTTATATTCCAACTTTTTTGACTATTTGTCGTAAAGTGAAGCTCTGATCCTGATAGCCTCTATTTGGCCTGAATCCAGCTTGTTCTTCACCAAGCTTTTCTTCCACAATTCTTCTCAACCGTTTCTCAAGTATACTTGCATAGATCTTGCCAGGAACACTCAGTAGGGAAATACCTCTATAATTCTCACATTCAGTTTTATTTCCCTTTTTATATATGGGTACTATTAGAGCTCTACTCCAATCATCAGGAATTTGTCCTTCTGTCCAGGCTTTCTGAACTATTCAGTGCAGCCACTATAAGACTCTTATACCACCATACTTCAGCATTTCTGGTCGAATATCATCTACTCCTGCTGCCTTTCCACATTTGAAGCCTTTGATGGCTTTTTCTACTTCAAGTATGGATATGTATTCCTGACTGCATGCCTGGTCAATGTCTTTTACCACTGTGCTGACATCACTGCTTGTTTCATTTAGCAGTTTTTCAAAGTAATTACTCCATACTTCAAGAATATCTTTTTCTCCCGTTTTCATGTCACCTTTATCATCTCTAATTCCTTTTATAGCACTCTTTCCTCCATTCTTAAGCTTCTTCAACAACCTCCAGAATATTTTGCCACCTTCCTGATATTTATTTTCTATGTTCTTGCCAAAGTCCTCCCATGTCTTTTGTTTAGCTAGTTTTACACAGTGTTTAGCTTTCATACATTTGTCTCTGTATTCTCTAAGAGCACAAGCTGACTTATTTGCCAGAAACTTTTGATATGATTCTTTTCCTTCACTGCCTCTTTAACTTCCTGTGTTCACCATGGAGTTCTAATTTTTCTGTCCTTGCAGACAACTTCACCACATGCCTCTCTAGCTGAATCAAGCAGTGCTTTCTTCAAGGTTTGCCACTGAATCTCCAAGGTTTGGTTCCTGTTCTCAAACTCTTTCATTTTTCCTTCAATAATCTTTGTGTATTTTAGTCTACAGTTCACATCTGAGAGCTGCTTAACTTTTATTCGCTCTAAAACTTTCTTGCATGTTATTCTTTTCAATATGAAATTCAATTTTATCCTGCTCAAGACTAAATAGTGATCGCTTCCAATTTCAAATCCTCTGTACACTCTGGTGTCCTGCACCAGGGAGAAAACATCATTATCAACAATAACATAGTCAATGAGACTTTTCTTATTCCTTGCCTCTTCTCTCCATGTGAATTTGTGCACATTTTTATGTTGGAACATGGTGTTAGAGATAACTAGTCCATGTCCTGAGCAGAAATCCAACAGGTATTTGCCATTATTATTAGCTTTTCTCTTTTCTCTAAATTTTCCCAAATTATTTTTGTGTCCTACAATCATATTCTACTCTGCTATTTAGATCCCCAATAACGACCTACTTTTCCTTTTTCATTTTGTCAGTTTGCTTTTTCTAAAGTATCAAAAAATTCCTCCACTTCAACCTTAGTAGAAGTGGAGAAATTTTTTGTGGGACCTTCTGTGGGACCATATACACAAATAAGTCTTATTGTCCAGTTCCCCTTTCTGATATTTGCCCACATCACTCTACTTGAGATTACCTGCCATTCAAGAAGATTAGCCTCGTATTTTGTGTTGAATACTATGGATACTATTGATTGTCATTTCCTGAATATAACATTTTGTATTTATTGCTCAGAAAGATCTCGCCAGTTTTTGTCTTTTTTGTTTCAGTCATCCCTATTATGTCGATCTGGTACTTATTTAATTCCTCAGCTAGCTCCATTTCTTTGCCATTCAGGCTTCTTATGTTGATAGTACCGATCTTTAACTCTGGTGATGTTGAGTTGGGTGTGTGTTTTCAGATTTGTTCCAGTAGCTGACTTTTCGCTGTTTGCCCTGGTTCCGTGGCGAAAACAACAGGGGACTTGTTTAACCACGCGATGCCCCAGCCGGCATGAAATTTTGTCATGTTGTACCATCATTTTTTTATTTTGGTTTAACCAATAAGAATACAAGTATAAGTAGGGGATGGGAGTTAATCGACAGTGAGATGCGGTGATTAATACCATTGGAGGGTATTTTTTGAATTGGTGAATAGTCGTTTTTTTCCCCGTTTTTCCATTTTTGAGTACTAAATTGTTTCTCTGAATACGAGTGTACTTTAGTGGTTGTTTTTTGGAAGTTAGTTGCTGTCGCGATATAATATATTTTGGTTACCTTCGGAATCGAATGCAAAACAGTGGAAGACAAAACGAAGCTAAGTTTTCATTACTTATTTAGTTATATTTCATTTTATTTAGTGTACTTAAATGTTTTGTTTTGCTGGTAATTGTTTGTACTTTTTTTTTCTATTTATTTAACATAATTTATTAATTGAATAATTAACGATTACGCTACTCGGTAGTAAGGAATGATGACGGATTCAGCAGCAGTCGCAAGTGGCTATCGCCAAGTCCTCCACCATTTAAGAACTCAATTATTAGCAATATCAGAAGGGACTTTGTGGCATGCAGTACTTGCGGCATGTACGCGTCTCGGGAATTAGATATGTGGCTTGTGAAAGAGAGCGGAGAGCATATATGCGCAAAATGCAGGCAGTTGGAGGAAATAAGTGCATTAGAAATATCGATATCCGACTTTGTTGCTCCAGGAACGGGGGAATGAATGTAGGAAGACAAGTAGTGTGATAGGAGATAATGAAAAAAAGATATATATGAATGAGAAAATAATAGTTGATAGTGTGGATGGTGTGAGTGACTGTGAAAGTTTAGGAGATGGTTTTGTTTGGGAGAGTGAATTTAGATTAAGAGTGACTGACCTGCAGAGGGAGCTAGATGAGTTGAAAAAGGAGGTGGAATGTCTTGTGAATGAGAGCAGAAGTATGAAAGATAAGATTAGGGGAATGGAAGAGATAAATGCAAGGAGAATCAGAGTAGGAGAGAGAGAGAGAATTTAGGGAGTACGAGTGAGAGGTATTGGGGTGCTAGAAGAGGAGAGAATGGAAACAGTAGAAGAGAGGGAATGAGAGAGAGGTATGGGAATGCTAGCAGACGAGAGGATGGAAACAGTAGGAGAGACGGAATGAGAGAGAGATATGGAATTGCTAGAAGAGGAGAGAATGGACGGTAGGAGAGATGGAATGAGAGAGAGGTATCGGAATGCTAGAAGATGAGAGAATGGAAACAATAGGAGAGAGAGAGGTATGGGAATGCTAGAAGAGAGAATAGCAGTAGAGGAGAGGGAATGAGAGAGACCTATGGGAATGAAAGAAGATGAGAGAATGGAAATAATAGGAGAGAGGGAATGATAAGAGGTATAATGTATGGTGACTCAATGATCCATGGTGTTCAAGATAGGATGCGTGAGGAGTGTTTGCCAGGAGGAACAATAGAAAGGGTGGCTATGACAATTAAGAGAGGTGAAATGGTGGATGAGATGATTGTGATGGTAGGAACGAATGACTTGAGTGGTAATGTAAGTCGGGCAGCGAGAGATATGAGGTTTTTGCTTGAGACTGTACGGAAGAAGACAGAGAGAGGAAAAATAGTGTGTGTGTGTGTGTGTGTGTGTGTGTGTTGCCTAGGTATGATAATGATGAGCTGAGCAGAAGAGCGGTGATATTGAATGGCATAATAGCAAGAATGCGCGACAAGAGAGGACTGGTATATGTGGATGCTTGGAGTGCGTTTGAGGAAAGAGAGGAATTGTATGCGAGAGACCATTTACATTTGAATGAGGAAGGACATAGGCATCTGGAGAGATTGCTGTTCTGAACGAGTCAGTGTGTCCCAGGGAGAATGATAGCAGGTGTGGCCTCTTGTGGGAATGGATACTTGGGAGAGGGGAGACGAAGTCAGGTAACACTGAGCCCAGTGGAGTCTAGAAGGGATAATGCTGGGTATACAAACAATGGCATTTATATGCTTTATACTAATGCCAGGAGTATCTGGAATAAGGGAGAGGAATTAGTGGCGCAGATAGCATCAGCCTGGCCAAAAATTATTGGGATCACTGAGACGTGGTTGACAGAAGGGGATATAATAACAGGAATAGAAGTCACTGGGTATAGCATTTTTCGTCAGGATAGGAGGGGAAAGCGTGGTGGTGGTGGGGTACTGCTTATGATAAGTGATGACCTATGTCCTCTAAGAGTGGAGGCTTTGGAAAGAAGTGAGACAAATGATTTTGAGAGCATATAGTGTGAGGTAGAGGTAGACAAGACAGGATATTTAGTGGGGTGTTGCTACTGACCCAGGAGCACGGAGGATGGGGACCAGGAGATGTTTAGACAGCTAAGTTTGGCAAGTGCAAGAAGAATGATTGTTATGGCAGATTTTAACTACAGTAGTATAAATTGGAGAGAGGAAGATGCATGTAGCAATAGTGGAATGGAATTTCTAGAATTCTTTAGGGACAAATGTCTTAGGCAACATGTAACAGAGGGAACAAGAGGTTCCAGAGTTTTAGATTTGGTTATAGCATCAGAAGAGTTGATAATAACTGAGATGACATCTCTCCCACCAGTTGGAGAGAGTGAGCATATGGTTTTGACTTGGAAAATGAATAGACATGCAGGAGTATCAAAGAGACAGGAACTTATGTGGAATTATAATGCAGGTGATTATAATAGTCTTAGACGTCAACTTCGGAAAGTTTCATGGAGGGAGGAATTGGAAGGCCGGGATATTGTTAGTGCATGGGAAATTGTGAAAGAATATTTGTTAGCAGCAATGGTAAGTTGTATACCACGAGTGAAGAAGAGGACACAATTTGGAGTAAAGTGGATGACAAACAATATTAAACAGGAATTGCATGTGAAAAAGAGGCTATGGAAGAGCTATAAGGAGACAGGTGAAGAGAGGATGCGTGAAGAATATAAGACACAGGCCAGAAGAGTGACTAGTGTGGTAAGGAAAGCGAAACTTGAATATGAGAGGAGATTGGCCCTAAGATCCAAAAAAAATCCTAGGGAATTTTTTAGCTATGTGGCCAGTAGGAGGAGAAATGACTGTGGAAGAATGATATTGTGGGATAAAAATGGGAATAGAGTGACTGATGCAGAGGACATAGTGGAATTGTTCAATGACCACTTTATTGGAGTATTTCATCCTGGAGGAGTCAGTTTTAATGCTAGAGGGATAGGGCAGGTTCAAGGTTTAGAGGTACAGGAGGAGAGTGTGTTTCAGATACTGAGAACTCTGGATGTCAATAAAGCTTTGGGACTGGATGGTATTTCACCACGAGTTTTGAGAGAATGTGCTAAGGAACTGACAGTGCCTTTAACCTGGCTTTTCAATGAAAGTCTGGCTTCTGCAAAGGTGCCCAGGGAATGGAAGGAAGAATTATAGACACTTCCACAGACTGGAAGTGTCTAATTATAGACCAGTCTGTGTGTCATCAGTAGTTGTTAAGATCTTGGAGAAAGTAGTGAGGGACCGTATACAGCACTGGGCAGATGAGGGTAATGTTATCTGTGAGAGTCAACATGGATTTGTGAAAGGGCGCTCTTGTTTTATCAGTATGCTAGCCTTTTATAATAAAGTTACAAGAGCATTAGATGAGGGAAAGGCATATACCCGCAATTTTCTTAGACTTAGCAAAGGCATTTGACAGGGTGCCACATGATAAGCTGATATTTAAGTTGCAACACATGGGTCTGGATGTCAGATTGGTCAACTGGATTCAGGATTGGCTCTCTGATAGGTATCAGAGAGTTGTGTATGGTGGAGCAGTTTCAAGGAGACAGAAGGTTACAAGTGGGGTCCCATAGGGCTCACTAGGACCTATATTGTTTAACCTTTATATCAATGACATTGCCAGTGGATTGCAAGGGGATATTCAGTTGTTTGCAGATGATGCGAAGCTGAGAAGGATTATTAGTAATAGTGCAGATGTGGTAGCCCTGCAAGAGGATTTGAATAAGCTAGATAGATGGGCAAATGAATGGGGGTATCAGTTTAATGCAGCAAAATGTAAGGTCTTGAGGTTTGGGAAACATCGATGGGATGCTGCATACTCTATGGGAGGAGTTGTACTGGAGGAAGTTGGGGAGACAAGAGATCTGGGGTTGATGATTGATAGAAACTTGAAGTTTAGGGGACATAGTGCAAAGGTGGTGAAGGTAACACAGAGGATTGCTGCAATTATGAGGAGGACACTGACCTGCAGAGATAAGAGGGTTATCATTCCATTGTATAAGTCTCTGATCAGACCACACTTGGATTATTGTTCTCAGATTTGGTCCCCAGGATTTGAAGGGGATAAATTAACTGTGGAAAAGATACAAAGACAGATGACAAAGATGGTCTCAGGACTGTACAAGGATAGTTATGAGAATCGGCTGAGGGAATGTGGACTGCGGAGTTTGGCGGATAGAAGAAGGAGAGGTGATATGATTGCGACTTTTAAACTGTTGAGAGGTGGTTACAGGGTTGACACTGGGGAGTTCTTTCACTTTGTTGAACAGCGGGAAGGAGTGATGACAAGAGGCCATCCCTGGAAGTTACAAAAGGAAACTGTGAGCAAGAGGGTGAGGAGTAGTTTCTTTGTATGGAGGGTGGTTGAGCCGTGGAATGCATTGCCTGATAGAGTGGTGAGGGCGAGAAAGGTCAATGAGTTTAAGGAGTGATATGATAGACTTTGGGTTTCTTAGGGGGAACCTCCCCTCGATGAGTCTTGACAGACTTTATGTTCTTGGGAAGGACCTCCCACGGTGAGTCTTTTGACTCCATGGAGGCCTGAATAATAATAATACAATTTGGCCAGGTAGATACCCAACAGGGTGAACCACGAGAAGATGAGGATTGGACATTGAGTCAGAAGCCCTGGTCCATTCTCCGAAAGGCTGTGTGGAGGTCTCCTCTCAGTTATGCAGCTCTGACCCTTAAGCACCCCCTTTAACCAAGCAATAGGAAAAGAACAAGACATGATAATTACTACAGTTAGTGAAAATTTTCATTTCTAATTATGTTTATAAATCAACATGCATATTTCTTATTGTATAATTAAGTTAATTGTAGCAGTCAGTTCTTTTGATCGTATAGCTGCTCCAAATATAATTCGATTTCTTTCAGAAACTAATTTAAAAAACAAAAATTATAGTTTATGGTCTTTCGTGATTAGCACATGCTTACTTGATGTTAATTTTTAAAAAAACTATTAGGATGTTTGTCAGACTGATCTTTTATTTGGTAAGATTGAATATTTCTTTTCATTTCTGCAGTTGGAAGAATGGAAAATTTTACTTATCCTAACTTAAAATATTTAGCAATTGCAATACATTTGCACTCTTTTATTTATTTGCTTATGTTCTCCCCCCCCCCCACCACCTTTCAGAAACTGCAAAAATCATGATTATAAGTATTATTTCTGGGAAACTCCCATGTTACTCCTTAGAAACTATTAATTTTTTCAGCTATTTTGCCTGCTTTTGTTTAGGAATGCTCCTTTTTTAATGTCATTGGCTTTTTTACCCAAGAATTCTTAGGGCATTGCAGATGTATTTTAGAGACAAATATGTGTAGCATAATAGAAGAAAATTCGCACATACGTTTTCTTGGATGTTGTTTCCTGTCTTCTTTCTGCTGTTATGGTGTTGAAAGGGGAGTGGGGGGGGGGGGCTTATGCAATGTGGGAGAATTAATTTGAAAAAATCCGTTTTTCTTTTTTATATATATAATATATATACATATATTATTTTTAAGGATGGGCGGAGCACTTTTTTGGTAGGGTTGGAAAAAGATGAAAAAGGGGGCTGAAAATAGAAACCGTTTGTTTAGAGGAACAGCAAGGGATTATGGGAAAAGGTTCTGGGGGAGGGCTAATGGGGTGCGAGCCGTTTTGACCGTGTAGGTCGTCGTCTGAATTCATGGTGGGAGTAGGTGCTATGTCGTGTTGGCTTGGTGTTTCTGCCTTTGAGGTGTTTGTGTTATCGCCTATTGATTGGAGTTGTGACCTAATTTTTATGTTTTGGAGCTTGCAACACTCAGAGATTATGTAGGGTCGGTGGACGTTGATTGAGTTCTTTTCACATTTTATGACTATCGTTTCCGATATTCTAAGCATTGTTTCATTGTCTTGTCTGCTTGTCTGTCTATTATGATGGCCTTGTCAATTTGCAGGGTATGTTTCTGTTCAGGGGCATGAACTGCTATTTCTGTTTTCTCCCTGTACTTTGTATTCTATTTTTCTTTTTGATGTTGTGTTTTTTAGTGTTTAATTGTTCTGGAATAGGGATGTTACAGTCACAGAGGTGTTCTTGTAGTCTTGCCCATAAAGACCTGATGGTAGAATCTGTGTAGGTGATATCAGTCTTTTTTGGCAGAGAAATTTGTAGACTACATTGTGGTGTTCTAATATTTTTTTGTGTGTGTGTGAGATTTAGTAGGTTTTAGAAGATTTGCTAATTTTTGGTTTGTGGTGAATACCAGTTTGTAGTCAGTATGCTTAAAAATGTATTGTAGGATTTGTATGTGTTCTGGATGTATGGCAGTTTGATAACTTTTTGTGTTGGGAAGTTTGCTTTGGTTTTGACGGGTTTTATTAGTTGTGTGGGATAGTTGTGATTTTTAAAAATCTGTGTTAGTTTTTTTATTTCTGTGTTGAGATAATTATGGTTAGTTGAAAACTTGTAAGCATTTATGAATTGTGATAGGATGACTGATTTTTTAACAGATTATGAATGGTGTGAGTAGAAATGGAGATGGTTTCCGATATGCGTGGGTTTGTGGTATATTTTCGTGGCTATTTTGTTGTTTTTTCTGATTAATATCAAGTTTAAGAAATTGATGGATTTGTTCTGTTCAGTTTTTCTGGTGAATTTTAGTCTGTTCCTGTAACTGTTAAGGCTTGTAAGGTGGTGATGTGTGTTGGTTCTCCAGTGCACAGAATATCGCCCATGTATCTGCTGCCATAAAAGGTGATGCCATGGGGGGTGGGGGGAGTAGGAGTGATTCTGTGTGCTAGGAATAATTCCTCTAGTTGTCCGCTGATATGTTTTGGCCCATAGGGAGTCTGAAAATTTGAATACACATGTCGTTGTTGAACTTGAAGAAGTTTGCTGAGATTATTAGTTTAATTAAGTTTATAATATCATTAGGTGTTAATTTTGTACGAGAGTGCAGGGTGTGGTTTCTGCGAGTAGTGTGTGTACGATGTCTATTGTTCTGGGAACGTCTACATTAGTTTATAATGAAGCTGCATCTAATGAAGTGAGGATGTCTTCCTGGGATAGGGTTATGCTATTTATTTTTTGGAAAAGGTCGTCCGTATTTTTTATCATAAAATTAGACATAATTAATGGTTTGAGAAGTTTGGCTACAAATTTCAATAAAGGTGTTGTGGTGGTGTTTTTGTAGGAGACTATTAGCTGTATAATCATGATTAGGAGTCTTCAGGATCAGAGTTTTTTTACTTTAATGACAATTAGCTAAGAATTCATGATAACATGTGAAACTTAGTTCATTTTTATAGATCTGGAAAAGGTAAGTGTTAGGGTACCAAGAGAAAATCTGGTTAAAATGTTGTGATTATAATGGTGTACATGGGATATTATATAGAGCAATATATTGCTTATGTTAAGGTTGTAAGTTAACTATTACAACTGAGGGATATAAGAAAAAATTGTTTAGTGTAAGACGAGGAGAGGTTCATGCAGTCTTCACTTTCCTTCATTAAGCCCATTATCAAAATCAGATATATTAAACTCAGTTTTAATTGTATGAAACTGATGTTATGCTCTCCCTCAATAAATCCATATGTCTTCATACCTCTAACTAATAGAAAGTAATTGCTGCAACAAATTTAGTATAAAAATCAACAATAAAAATACCGACCACAAAAATAGGTAGGAACATGGAATATATCAACAAAATTCTTAATGAAGAAATTGTAGAACAAGTAAAATATTTCAGTTATTTTGGCACATTTTTTAGTGAAGGTAAGTTATATGATTATGGAAATAATTTATAACATAAGCTACTATAGTGGAGGGAGAGTTGAATACATTTGTGTGAAATAGAGAAATTAGCCAAAACACTAAACTCAGTATTCAAACCAATCTAATTAACTTATGGATTCAAGAGTTGGGTTAGAAATAAAGCATTTCATCAATGAAACCATAGATATGAGAGTTCTGAGAAAATTAGAGAAGTGAACTAATGCCATCAATAATAGAATTGTATTACAAAGGGAGATATTAGGAAGAAACCAGGCATTGTTAGCATTCAAGAATGTGTAAGGCAGTACTAATCCAAGATATGGTCACTTAAACAGAATGGGAGAGGAAAGGTTAGAACATGCTTGATCCCAATATAGTGGGAAAAGACTTAGAGGAAGGCTAAGATCTGGATGGATTGATGCAGTTAATATTACCCTAAAATGTAAGATCTTGACAGTATTAGGATCTGACAAAAGATTAATTTTGAGGAAAATGTTGCTTGGACGCTAGTAATAACGTAAATTTAATCATGTAGCTATAATGGTATCCTCTTTATCCATAGAGGGTAATACAGAAGGGATTTTTTTTTTTGTGTGTGTGTGTGTGTGTGTATCATCCACACACACATGAAAGACCACAGGACCTATAGCACACATTAGTGCTGTGTGTGGGCAAGAGGAATAGAAGAGAGAAGGAGTCTGTTCACATTTTGCTTGAACAGCTGAGGGTTGTAACGGCTGAGGGGTATACATAGAGTGGAGCATAGTTTTTTACATGGAACTAGGAGGTAAGTTTAAATGTATTGCCATTGTGTTGGGAATGCTAATACTGTTGTATGAATCAGCTTAAGTATGATGGATATGTTACTGGTTTGGTGAGACCTCCATAATAAATATGATCCATGGAGGTATGTTAATTGCAATTAAGCCATTGAAAATTAGGATATAGTATATGAGGGTGGTCTTAAAAGTTCTCTGCCTCGACCATAGATGGCAACACTGTCGGCAAGACTTCTTTTTTTAAGTTGGTACATTTGTCATAAGCATCCATGTGAAATTTGCAAGTCATTCTATCAAGTAGTTTGTTTTGTACAACTGTCTAAAACAAAAGTGTTGTCTGTATCCCTTGAAATGGATAAAATTGAGTATTGTCCTGTTATAAAATTATTTGTAAAAGAAGGTTTAACAGCAAAAGAAATTCATTCGAAGTTCATAAAAGTTTATGGGCACTCTTCTCCTTCATTTTTGACAATTAAGAAATGGGTTGCCAAGTTTAAACGTGGCTATACCCAGCCTTGAAGATTATCCACATGAAGGATGTCTAAAAAGTGTAACAATGCCAGAAATCATTGATCAAGTGCACGATATGGTATTGGATGCCTGGCAAGTCAAAGTGTGTGAAATTGCTGAGACTATAGGCATTTCAAAAGAACATGTAGGATATATTTTGCATGAAGAATTGCATATGAAAAAGCTTTGCACAAGATGGCTGCCGTGCTTGCTCACAGCAGATCAAAAATGCACTCCCATGAAAATCTCTAAACAGTCCTTGGAGCATTTTAACAAGAATAAAACTGATTTTGTGCATCTATTTATTACTATGGATGAAACTTGGATTCATCATAATATACCAGAATCCAAACAGCAGTCAAAACAAAACAGTTGATAGAAGCCTGTTGTTCAGCTCCAAAGAAGACAAAGTCGGTTCCATCAACAGGAAAGGTCATGGCATCAGTGTTTTGGGATGCTAAAGGCATTTTGTGTATTAATTATCTTGAAAAGGGTAAAACAATAACTTGGGAATATTATTCCAATCTTTTAAGCAGACTAGATGAAAAAATTTGTGAGAAAAGACCCGGTTTGCAGAAGAAAACAATCATCTTTCATCAGGACAATGCATCTGTCCACAAAGGTGTTTTGGCAATTAGAAAATTAAAGGATTTTCACAATGAATTGTTGGAACATCCACCCTATTCCCCAGATTTGGCTCTCTCTGACTTCTATCTATTCCCAAAATTAAAACTCTTCCTCGCTCGTCAGTATTTTTCTTCGAATCAAGAGGTGATTGCAGCTGTAGAGGGGTGTTTTGCAAATCTTAATGAGAACCACTACACGGACGGGATAATGACGCTGGAGCACTGCTGGAATAAATGTATTCGTCTTGAGGGCGATTATGTTGAAAAATAAAAATAATTTTGAAATTATAAATTCGTTTATTCATTATGCCGAGAACTTTTCAGACCTCCCTCATATGTAAGCTAACATGTTTGCACATCTTTATGCTTACAAATATATTTTTTTAGTGGGATATTAGCCATTGCCATGATGGTTCACAGGAAATGGAAGATTAGGCTACAAGTAAGGAGATATGCTCTCTTAGATGGAGAAAATCAAGGTATGCAAATGTAACTTTCTTTTCTTTAGTAGAGTAGTTTCCAGATATTTTTCCAATATACATTCCATTTAAATCGTCTTTTTCTTTCACAAAACTTTCTCAAGCATTTTTTCATCAGCTTGCCTGTTTTCCTTTTGTTAGGGGTTGCATTGTGCGGAGTATACTATTTGTTTATTTTCACATTAATTAAAAATCAGTGATTTCTATGATAATTCTATTGTATCTGTTCCATTTAACTACAGTTAATGTATAACTTAATAACACTTTATTAAAGTTAATAAAGTAGACACAGTAAAATTAGTTTATTAAATTAACTTAGAGCTAATATTTTTCAAATGTTACACTAGCATTGTCAGAACCATATTGGACAAGATAAATGATCAAGGTAATAGTTTTCAATTCATGTAAAAAAAAAAAAAAATTCATATTTAGGTGACATCTCAGTTAATAATTTATTACTATGGCATAAAAGAAATTAAATTTACTGTGTATTGTTATCAGATCAGGCAAACTTCAACCTGTTAATACAAAAAAAGTATTAACAGGTTGAAGGGACAGCCATGGGCAGACCTGTTTCACCAAACCTAGTAGTTTTTAATGATTCAGAGTGAACACCAGCGCTTTACATGACATTGTGCTTCCTCGCACCTTGTTTTTGGCATTTTGGTCTATCTCTTTGAACGATCTTCAAATTTTTTGAATGCTTAACATACTTAACACTTGCATAAAGGATAAAAGCAATAATATAATTTAAGTATATTTTACTTTGTTAACCATGTGTGTGTGTGTGTGTGTGTGTGAGTGAGAGAGAGAGGAAGTTGTTACAACTATCTCCCCACCATGTGTTTTAATAATATGGTGATACATCATTTTCTTATTTGTATATGGAAATATGACTTTTAGTCCTCAAGATCTCCACAGATCTAGCTCCCACCTTGATCTGACTGAAGAAGGTATTATTATTATTATTATTTAAATAAAAATGCAGAGTGTTTAGTTTGAGATAATAGTACCAAATTCCTCCAAGGCTGCAAACCCTAGGCTTTGAAATTCCAGAATGTAAACAGGTGAGACAAGTAACTAAGGTTTTAAAATATATACTAGAGATCAATGAGATATATTCCTTCAAGCCATATGCCAGGAGGAAGTATATAATTGTAGTTTAAGATGCAGAAACCAGGAATAAACCGGTTTCCAAGGTAGTGCAGTAATACCTGTAATGGTAGGAAGCTTGGTGAATGTATAGAGAACAATGATGAAATCATTGTCCAGATATTCTCAAATTCTCAAAAAAGCACTCTGAGGGTGCTTAAGGGTCAAAGCTGTATAACTGAGAGGAGACCTCCACATAGCCTTTAAAGGAATGCGAAGAACCGACCAGGGCCTTTGATCTAATGTCCAATCCTCACCTGCTCGTGGTGCACCCTGTTGGGTATCTACCTGGACACTGAATGAACGAGGATGGGCTGGCAATTTGGGATTTAGCCAACCAAATTGTATTCTTATTGGCTTAAACCAATATACAAAATGATGGTACAACATGACAAAATTTCATGCCAGCTGGGGTACCGCCTGGTTAAACAAGGCCCCCATTGTTTTTTGCCAGGGAACCAGTGCAAACAGTGAAAAGTCACTTAAATATAAAAAGCCAATAGGCTTCATTTCAGCGATGTAAACATTATTTACTAAATATTATTTATAGCAGAGTATATAAGTTCTTTTCGCTATACACTTTGGTATTAATTTGGTCTAGCTACTCACTGATGAAGCCTCAAAAAAGGCTGAAACCGGTCTGCGTAGTGACCTCCCACCATAATGTAATAACAGCATACATTTCCTAGGAAATGTGTTTTTACATTATGTAAAATACCTAAGAATAGCAATCAGAACTTTACCACCTTTGCTACGAGTTGTCCGGTATTGTACTACGTACTAAGGTCACTTGCATTAGCTCACGCTAGTGATCGCCAATACTTTATAGTTTACTATATTCGGCATGAAACTCTCTGATTCCAATCTTTGAGTTTCTTATTCGGTTTTAAAACAATGTGGAATTTAATATCCCCTTAATTTAAATAGTGAAAAGTCAGCTACTGGAACAAATCTGAAAGCACACCCCAGCTCATCATCACCAGAGTTAATGATCGGTACTACCAACATAAGAAGCCTGAATGGCAAAGAAATTGAGCTAGTTGAGGAATTAGATAAGTAATAGATTGACATAATAGGGGTGACTGAAACAAAAAAGACAAAGTGGTGAGATCTTTCTGATCAATAAATACAAAATGTTATATTCAGGAAATGACAATCAAGGAAAAGAAGGAGTATCCATAGTATTCAACACAAAATATGAGGCTAATCTTCTTGAATGGCAGGCAGTCTCAAGTAGAGTGATGTGGGCAAATATCAAATGTTCCTGGCAAATAAGTCAGCTTTTACTCTTAGAGAATACAGAGACAAATGTAAGAAAGCAAAACACTGTGTAAAACTAGCTAAACAAAAGTCATGGGAGGACTTTGGCAAGAAGATAGAAAATAAATATCAAGAAGGTGGTACGATATTCTGGAGGTGAAGAAGCTTAGAAATGGAGGAAAGAGTGCTGTAAAAGATGTTAAACATGATAAAGGTGACATGAAAACGGGAGAAAAAAAAGATATCCTTGAAGTATGGAGTAATTACTTTGAAAAATTGCTAAATGAAACAAGCAGTGATAGCACAGTGGTTAAAAACATTCAACAGGCATACAGTCAGAAATACATATCCATACTTGAAGTAGAAAAAGCTATCAAAGGCTTGAAATATGGAAAGGCAGCAGGAGTAGATGATATTCGACCAGAAATTCTGAAGTATGGTGGTATAAAAGTCTTACAGTAACAGCACTGCATAGTTCAGAAAGCCTGGACAGAGGGACGAACTCCCAATGATTGGAATAGAGCTCTCATAGTACCCATATATAAAAAGGGAAATAAAACTGAATGTGAGAATTATAGAGGTATTTCCCTACTGAGTGTTCCTGGCAAGATCTATGCAAGTGTACTTGAGAAACGGTTGAGAAGAATTGTGGAAAAAAAGCTTCGTGAAGAACAAGCTGGATTCAGTCCAAATAGAGGCTGTCAGGATCAGATCTTCACTTTACGACAAATAGTGCAGAAATTATGGGAATATAACAAAGATCTGTATTTAAGTTTTGTTGATCTGGAAAAGGCATTTGACAAGGTCTAAGAGAGAATCTATTCAAAACACTACAGTTATATGGTGTAAATATGGCATTATTTCAAGCAATACGTAGTCTTTATTTGAACTGTAAGTCAGCAGTTAGAATTGAAGGAAGTACAGGAAGATGGTTTAAATCTGAGATAGTTAAATCTGGTGTGAGACAAGGATGTACATTATCCCCTCTGTTATTCATTATCTATATGGATCACATTATGAAGGAAAGTGGTATTATACACGATATCAGAATTGGAGATGTTAATATCAGCTCTTTATTTTATGTGGACGATGTTATACTTCTAAATAAATCTGCTACAAGTTTGCAAGATTCCCTTCTAAATTGAATAACTGTTGTAATAGATATGGTATGAAGGTCAGCATTAAAAAGACAAACACAATGAAAATAGGTAGAATTGTTGAAAATGTCAACTATATTGTGAATGGGAAACCTATGGAACAAGTAAAACATTTCAGCTACCTAGGCACCATTTTTAGTGAAGATGGTAAATTAAATAGGAAAATAGACAACAGAATCAACAAAGCTAGTATTGTAGAAAGTCAATTGAATAAATTCACATGGAATAAGAGAGAAATTAGTCATAAACCTAAATTAGCTGTATACAAGACGGTGTTCAAACCAATTTTAACTTATGGATCTGAGAGCTGGGTCAGAAGTAAAACACGACCAAGGACTAGAGACCGCAGATATGAGAGTCCTGAGAAAGATTAGATGTGTGAACAGATGGCATCAGTGGCAATATCATATTAAAAACGAGGATATTAGGAAAGAACTTGACATTGTCAGCATCGAGGAATGTGTTAGCAGAGCTAATCGTAGGTGGTATGGTCACTTAAACAGAATGGGAAAGGAGAGATTAACAAAACAAGTGTTCTCTGCCAGGTTGGCAGGAAAACCACCCAGAGCAAGACCAAGATATAGGTGGATTGATATGGTACAAAGTGCCTTAAACGATAGAAATATAAGATCTGATAATGTTGGAATCTTGACAAGTAACAGACTGATTTGGAGGAAAATTGTAGGTAGGAAGTTAGTAATGATGTAAATTTTTCATGTAGTACTATCATATTCTGTACCCCTTGAGGGTACATGTCAGGAATTTGATGATGATGATATTCTCAAAATGGGATAGTCAGTATTATAAAAAGGGTTCTAGTAGTAAGACTTATACGTTGGTTAGACATAACTGGTAATTAATTTACGGAATTAACAACGCATATAAAGTAAATTAATTAAAGATAACTTTAATGAATCACTTCTATATTTCGGCAATGTCACATTGCCATCTTCGGGAACATAAAGATATGGTATGTGCACTAAGGAACTAACAAAGCAAATGAGGAAGAAAATAAAAACCAATTTTGTTCCTAAAGTTCTAATGGTGCCCTCTTGTGGGCTAATTTGGTAGTCTTGGCAGTTGGGCTGAAGTTCTCAAAATGAAAGTCTCCCAAATTTGGGGCAGTTTCATGCACCCAAATTTGTTGAGGTTAGGAACGTTTTTTAGAGCTGCTGAAGATTCTTTGAATAGTCTTTCGTATTTAAACTTGCTGTGATGGATTATTTTTGTCTTCTTCCAACGAATTTTATGGTGGGTATCTAAGGCATGGTCTGCCAGCCCAGAGCGGCTGTACTGGTGAAACCGGATGTAGTCTTGGTGTTCTGAAATCCTGATATTTGTTGTTCTGCCTGTTTGGCCAAAGTAGGACAATTTGCAGCTGCAAGGGACCTGGTATACACCAGGTAGGTCTAGGGGAAGTGGTTGGTCTTTGGTAGAGCGGATAAGGGATGCCAACTTTTTATATGGTCTGTAACAGGAAGTAAGGTCATATTTTTTGAGGATATTAGTTATTTTTTCAGAGGTGCCCTGGATGTAGGGGATAGTGATAGACTTGGTGTAGTCTTTATTGTGGAGGGGGGAGGGGGGTTGTGGTTTATAGGTTTTAGTATTTTTTTGGATTTTTTTGGGGTTGTAGCCATTGGCTAAGAAAGTGTTGAGGATGTGGTTTAGTTCCATAGTCAGGGCCTTGTCATCTGAGCAGATTAATTTTGCCCTGTTAAATAGTGTTTTTATCACCCCATATTGTTGGGAGGGGGGGGGGGGGGAATTGCTGGTGAATGTATCTGCCAGTGTGGGTGGGTTTTCTGTAAACAGAAAACCAAAGTTCCATCAAGCTGGCGGGTGATTAAAGTGTCTAGGAAGGGGAGGGTGTTGTTTTCCTCTTTTTCTAAGGTGAACTGGACTCTGGGATGTTGGTTGTTTAAGTGTGCTAGGAAGGAGTGGAGTGTATCTGAGCCATGTGGCCAAATAGCAAACACATCATCCACATAACGAAGCCAAATAGTGGGTTTTTGTGGGGCGGAGTTTAAGGCTTTCTCTTCAAATGTCTCCATAAAGAAATTGGACAAGGGTGGGGAAAGTGGTGAACCCATGGCTGTCCCCTCTATCTGTTTGTAGAACTTTCCTTGCCAAACGAAATAGCCTGAGTTCATTGTGAACTGAAATAGGGCTGAGATATCGGGAGGAAACTTGGCTTGGATGAGCTCAAAGGTTTCTTTGAGTGGGACATTAGTGAATAGGGAGGAGACGTCAAAACTGACCATTATGTCAGTGTGTTGCAGTGTGAGGTTTTCTATACTGGCTTTAAAGTGGGCCGAGTTTTTTATGTGTAATGGTGTGTTGCCAGTGTAGTGTGTGAACGTTTTGGCTAAATGTTTGGCTAATTTATATGTGGGGGAATCAATGCCATCCACTATGGGACGTAATGGCACATTTTGTTTATGTATTTTTGGGAGTCCATATAATCGGGGGGGGTCTAGAGTTATAAGGTTTAAGTTTGTTGGTGACTTCCACAGGCCAAGAAGTGACTTTCTTAAGGAGTCTGTGGATAGTTCTGATCTGAGAGTTGGTAGGATTATATTCAATGGGGAGGTAAGTAGTAAGGTCTCGTATTAAAGAATTTAGCTTACCTTTGTAGTCTTTTTGATTGAGTACCACAGTGGCGCTTCCCTTATCAGCTTTGGTGATTACTATTTTTTTGTTGTTTTTTAATTCTTGTAGGGCTGTATATTCGTTTTTGGATAAGTTGGATTTTGGAGGTTTGGCTTTCGTGAGAACACCGACTACATCCAGTCTCACGTTGTTGGCGATGTGGTTAAGCAGGTTGCGAATTCCACGCTCTATTTGGATCATGATTTCTTCAGCAGGTATCCTTTTTGGAACTAGGGCGAAATTGTGACCACGTGAAAGTGCGGTGAGTGCTTCAGGCTTTAAAACTGCCAACGAGAGGTTGACTACTGTGTTGAGTGGTGGCTGGGGTACAGAAGTAGAAGTCTTTGTCAGGTTTTCGTATTTTTTCACGTGTCGACTACGTATTTTTTCGAATTCCTTTCTTGCCGATGTGCATGAGATGTCATGAAGTATCGACCATAGATCAAGGCCGAGTGTGTTAGAAAGCTCTTCCTCTAGCGCCCGTAAGGTTTTGTTTTCAAGGGTATCTTCAAGTGAATGTTCCATCTGTTTTTCTGCACAATGGATATGCAGTTTCAGTTGTGCAGAGATCAGACGTTGTCAGTTAGTATCCCAAACCTTGCTGGAAATGTGAAAGTTCTGAAAATTGCATTATGCTTGTCCCCTTAGCACGTTGGCAAAAGAGTATGAATACCAGTAGAACCTGTCTGGACTGCTCATATCTTCCAATGAAGGTATCCTCTCTGCTAAAAATTCACTCTAGCAAAGAGGATGAGGATTTTTTCAAAGAAACTGTACTTGACAAAATCACAAAGTGTGCAACACTTAACCAAAAAATTAGCCCAAAAGTTCCAGAACAGCAGGAGTTGTCTTCTCATCAGCTATAGAAATTCAAATGCAAGCAACCGGAACTCTTCTAGGAATCAAAATTGGAGAAGAGGAAACAGAAAAGCAAATTCACATCTGTGGGAACTCAGTATTCATAGAAGAAGATCATTAAAAAGGAGAAATGAATTCATATGAAAATTGAGGATAAACAGAAGAAATTAAAAAATGAGATTAAGAAGCAACAAAATCTAAAAGGAGAAGTGATAAAAATGTAAAGATGGAGAAGTTGTGGATTGTCAAAGGAAGGCACCTCGGACTCAACAGAGTTCATAGACTGAGGAACCATCTAATGCTGGTAAATGAAAAGAGAAAACAAATTTTCCTTCTTTGTCACATTATTAAATATAAAATGACTCTACAGCTCAGTTAAACAAGAAGCCATTATGGAAACTTATGCTATTCCATAATGTAAGGTTGCTGTCTTCAAGGGATATACTTCTGCATACTTTGAAAGGCCTACTGAGGCTTGGATTAGGTGTTCTTATTCTTATCCCTTCCATAATAGAGGGCGCTCGTGAGTCAAGTGCAGTGACATGTATAAGAAGAGCTCCTGATTGGGATAAGTTTTCTAGGAATAGTTAAATATATATGCGTAATTGTATTAGTAAGAGAGACTGTAAATATTGTGCGCTACTGGTTTTATTAGTGTGGGTATTTTTTTTTAGCCAAAACTTAATTATGAAATTGTTATTATTCACTTAGTAACCTGCAAAAAATAGCGGTGGCATTGTCATTCCATGAGTTTAATTTAGATTTCAGTCATTTCATTAAGTGTGAGGTCTGTTATGTGTATTCTTTTGATTACATAAATGAGTTGTGGATATTTGGTGAGGATGGAAGGAGGGTGTGTGCGAAGTGTGACCTGAATGAGGAATTGATGACAGAAAGTGTTAGTAGTGAGATCGTGCGTTCATTTTCCCCGCGACAATCTCGCGGGGAAAATGAATGCACGTTTGAAAGAGGATGGTGGGAAAGAGAGGCGAAAAAATGTTAAAAATCAGTAAAAAAAAAAAAAAAAAAAAAAAAAGAGCGATTTGAAAACCATAATGGATGTTAAAAGGGACGAAAGTGAGGTGAGAGTGACGGAAGGAAACGAAATTGAGAGAACGAATGAAACTAGAAATGGTGGGACGCAGAAATCGAAAGAATGGATGATAGCAAAAGTTCGACGCATGTTGGACCAAAAGTACAGAAACAAAGAAAGATGAAAGAGTGTGAAAATGGGAAGAATGATAGCGAAAGTTGGACGCATGTTGGACCAAAAGTACGTAAACAAAGAAGGATGAATGAGAGTGAAACTGAGAAGAGGGAGTTGAGAGTTAGAAAATTAGAAAGATTGAATGATAGAGAGTATGTGTCGCGAGATTTGGAAGTTGAATTGGATTGGATGAGGCAAGAAATGAAATGGATGCAGAATGAAATTAAGAAAATTTGGGTAAAAACTATTAAAATAAATAATGATGGCATGAAAGAGTTAACGAAAGATGAGTGAATGTCATTGTATAGAGGATAGAATGCACAAGGTATGTTTTCCAGGAGCTAAAATGAGTAGAGTGATTGAGGCATTGGATATGAGGAGCAAGCAAAAGAGCTTGCTCCTCATATAGTTAATAGTATTAATAGGTACGAATGATTTAAGAGAAGACAAAGTGTGTCAGAATGGATATCAGGAGGCTGCTTAGAAGGATAAAAGAGAATAGTGTGACAGGAAGGGAAGTTAGCGTGTTGCCTAGGTATGACTGTGGTGAAATGAGGCAGAGAGCAAGGATTATGAATGATATGCTGGCTGAAATGTGTGAGCAGACGGGAGTACAGTTTGTTAATGTGTGGAATGAGTTTGAGGGACGAAGTGAGCTGTATGGGAGCGATGGACTGCATTTGAGTGGTTATGGTGTGAGTCGCTTGGAGAGACTGCTGCTGGAAGGTAGAAGTGAATAGAGAGAATGAATCAGATCGAGTGGGAAGTGATGTGGAAGAGCAGGAGAGTAAGACAGGAGAGAGGTGGTTATGAATGAGGAAGTGAGTGGTATGAGTATAGAAAATGAGAGGTTGGGTGTGCAAGAGGAGCAGGGAAATGGGGAGGCCCAGGGTGGACAGGGGTACACAGCATCAGAAAGATGGATGCTCCAAAAGGAGTTGAGCATGTGTAGGCAGGAAAGGAATGGGATGACCAGGGATCAAGAGGAATTGAAAAGGGTTTTAAAATGAAGACGTAGAAAGGGAAATGCCCCCATTCAAGTGAGTGGTATCAGTGGAACTAGCTGTAGATCCAGAAATGAACTGTTGTGTTTGTACATGGTTGGAAGAGGATGACATCTTGACAGGAATAGAGATGGAAGGGTATGATGTGTTTCGTGAGGACAGAAGGGGTAAAAAGGGATGGGAGGGAATGCTATTGATGATAGAGAAAGAGTTATGTCTATATAAAGTAGAGATGCAAGAGGGAAATAGTGCCAGTGGTTTTGAAGCAGTATAGTGTGAGATAGAGGTGAATGGAATCAAATACGTGGTGGGATGTTATAGACCAGGTAATGTGGATGGTGGTGATAATGAAATGTACAATCAAATTAGCCAAGTAAATAAGAAAAGGGTGATCATTATGGGTGATTTTAATTATGGCAATATAGACTGGAATGATGAGATAGCAACTGGAAGTAAAGAATATGAGTTTCTTGAGTTTTTGAGGGATAACTACCTCAGACAGTATGTAACGGAGGGCACACGAGGATTGAGGGTCTTGGATTTGGTCATCTCATCAGAGGATGTAATTATGAATGAGGTGTCAAATCTTCCACCAATTGGTGAGAGTGACCATGAGGTGATTACCTGGGTGGTTGCCAGCAGTGCGAGGACCTCTGTGAGAAAAGGGTATATGTGGAACTACAAGGGGTGGGGGTGATTATGAAGAGCTCAGGAGACAGCTTGTGGGTGTAGCGTGGAATGAGGAGTTAGCTGGAAAAGAGATCAATGCAGCTTGGGAGATTTTCAAAAACTGTTTAGTAGATGCAATTTCTAAATGTATTCCAAAGGTGAGAAGGTTAAATAAGGTGGGTGTGAGATGGATGAATAAAGAGATTAAGCATGCAATACAGAGAAAAAGAGCATTGTGGAGGCAGCATAAGAGAAGTGGAAATAACCAATTCCATAAGGTCTATAAAGACCAAGCAAGGAGGGTGACTTGGTGAGGGTAGCTAAAGAGAGCTATGAACAGCAGTTGGCTAATGAAGCCAATAAAATCCTAAGGAGTTCTTTCGATATGTAGCCAGCAAAAGAAAGAATAATTATGGAAGGATGACATTGATTGGAGAAAATGGTATAAAGATAGCTGATGCAGAATGTGTGATGGAGATACTTAATGAGCAGTTCATAAAGATCTTTCAATATTTGTGAATGTGACTTCATGGAGGGATTGAGAGCAGTTGATGATGGGGAGGAGAGACTGACTAAGTGAGCAAGAAGTGTTTGTGAGGTTGAGTAAACTAGATGTTAATAAGGCTGTGGGGCTTGATAATATATCGCCACGTATTCTGAAAGAATGTTCCAGGGAGTTGACACCTGCCTTGACATTTTTTTTAATATGAGTCTTGCACTTGGTCAAGTTCCTAAGGAGTGGAAGGAGGGCAAGATTGTGCCACTTCATAAAGGAGGTGATCGAACTCAAGCATCAAACAATAGGCCTATCTGTGTGTCAGGTGTTGTGGTTAAGTTGTTGGAGAAGCTTGTGAGAACTAGGATCCAGAGTTGGGTTGATAATAATGGTATTATCTTTGATTGACAACATGGATTTGCTAAAGGGAGGTCATGTTTTAGTAATCTACTTACTTATTACAATAAAGTGACTGCTTCCTTGGACAGAGGAAAAGGATACACAGTAATATACTTGGATTTCACAAAGGCTTTTGATAGAGTACCTCATGATAGGTTGACAGTCAAACTAGAACTGATGGGATTGGATATTAGATTGGTGCATTGGATTGGAGACTGGCTATCTGATAGGTATCAACAAGTTGTGTATGGGGAGCGATATCCAGGAAAAGGAAAGTCACTAGTGGAGTGCCTCAGGGGTCTGTTTTAGGTCCATTGCTGTTTAACTTGTATATTAATGATATAGGTGAAGATGGATGGAGATATTCAGTTGTTTGCAGATGATGCAAAGTTGGGACGAACCATGAAGTGTAGTGAAGATGTTGTGGCCTTACAGGAAGTCTTGAATAGATTGAGTGATTGGGCACAGAAATGGGGATTTTTCCTGTTCACTGTTGCAAAATGTAAGGTTTTAAAATTTGGAAAACAAAGATGGGATGCAAAATTTATGCTTGGTGAGAATATATTGTTGGAAGTAGAGCAAATGAGAGATCTGGGGGTTGATAGCGGATAAGGATCTAAAATTTAGGGGACACATCGCCAAAATTGTGAAGGCAACACAAAGGCTTCTGGGAATGATGTGGAGGACACTGACGTGTAGAAGTAGGGAGATTCTTTAGGCCACACATGGACTAAAGAATTGGTGCCCAGATTTGGTCACCTGATTTTCAGAAGGATGAAGAGATGTTGGAAAGGGTTCAAAGGAGACTGACTAAGGTAGTTTCTGACCTCTGGAATGTTGAGTATGAGATTGAGAAGATGTAATTTGCAGAGTCTGGTGGACAGGAGGAAGAGGGGGAGATATGATAGAGACCTACAAGTTGGTAAGGGGTTGTTATAGGATCAGTGTTGGAGAAGTTTTACAGAGAATAGTGGGAGATCAGGGGAGAACCAGAGGTCATCCCTGGAAACTGTATAAAGAGGGTGTGAGTAGGGGAGTGAGAGGCAGGTTTTTTTTGTGCAGAGTTGTGAATGATTGGAATGCTTTGCCTGAGAGTGTGGTGTCTGCAAAGAGTTTGAATGTGTTTAAAACACGGTATGATGAGCTGTGTGTGTGATAAAAGGACCTCCCAGATGAGTCTGACTCCATGAGATCTTGGGGTGGTAATAATAATAATTTTCTTTTATAATTTTTCTGTAATATTCAAAGAGACAGAAAGTCATATCTTGACAGTAGACTGGAAATACTGGTGTAATAAGGTCTATAAATGTATCTAATGTATCTGTTCCATCCAACAGAACACATAGATGATTTTTCCAGAAATTGCAGCGATATTTACATGTTGTCCACTCTGTTATAGTAACCAGAAATTGAAACGATGTTGGAAATCTCATGTTAGACAGAATAGGAAGTTATTTATTCCAGAAGTAGAAAAGCAGGATATGCCCAATTAAAAGCATGTCTTGACAATGTTCAGCCAGCAGATGTATGGAGGATTGATTTGCAACCTTAATCTACAGGCTTAAACTTACATGAATCAGCATATTGTTTTTTGGCTTAGTCATATTTATATCTTCTATAAACAGAATAATTCAGATCAGACATCTTGAACATTAGGATGTTAGGTCCTAATCCAGTCTTACTTAAATTCCAGTACATGCAATAGAGATGAATTATTCCAGCCAATGAAATTCTGCTAGATTCTTCATGGATGTTTTCACCCAGCCTCTGTACCTTTTATTCCAATTGGAATAATGGACTGGGATACACTGTTGAAATTCAAAGAAGCAGTAAAACAGAACACAGTTGAATGGGCGAAATGAGTGTTCTTTCCTCAAAAGGAAAAAGTTAAAAGATCTACCAATTCATAGTAACAGAGCACCACAGTATAGAATGTAGTGACATTATTAGAAATATCAGCATAGAGATAGCTAAAAAGACAGAAACAAGTAGAAGAGATTGTGAAATTTTAAAATAAGAATACAGGTTACCAAATTAATGTCACCAAATCTGTGTGTGAAGAGATGACCACCATACAGTACATCCTTGACTCCTTTCAGAAACACTATGAACGTTCATGTGACAGTAGCACCATAGAATATTACGCCTCTTGGAACATTAATGCCTTCCTTTTAAAGAATTCCTGACAAGGAAATCTCCAGGACTTAAGACAGTCTAGGGGTGTAACTTGTTCTTGGGACCTGGGATTTTATTTATTCTTTCTATTTTGGTTATACTCTTTAATTCATTTCTCTCTACAGGTCACATACCAAGTGGAATTTGTAGTCAGTCAATACTGTCTTGATGCCAATTGTAAGATCCATTTTCACATTATCAACAACAGACTCAAAATAGGATTGAGATATGTAATCCAAAACACATGGGTGTATGGCGTTCCAAGCTGAGCAGTAGAGTTTGATCTGTTCCTGCTATGTGTACTCCATCTGGTTAATATTAAAAAAACATCTAGTGGTGATACTCTCAGTAGGTCTTACTTGGGCATTTCACAGTGTTTCTCGTCCACATCTTATAACAGATTGGAGCAGACAAAAAAAAAGCTTCTATCCATCACTGGCATGACCTATGCTAATACAAGTACCTACATCCTAGTCAATGAGTTCCTATCAGACTCAGTCAAAATCCAAGAAAGTAGTCAAGCAAGTTTTACTCTCTTAGTTCTTTGCTCTTTGTGTTGGGTCTAGAACTTTATTAATACTGGAAGTCAACAATTCATACACGATGAGGGATAAAATCTCTCTCACCCAAGAAGGAAAATAAAGCATTAGCATATGCTGATGATGTAATGCCCACTTTGAGAGATAATGATTCAATATACATTTTTGGTATTATTAGAAAAATTCAGCAGTCATTGGACTAATTTTCAGCACTGACAGGACAAAATTAAAAATTTTTGTAAAATGGGATTAATCCTCAAGAGAAAACCTCTATACATTCAATTCCTTTTCCACCTATCCATTACTACTAGGCCAAGAACTTATACACACATGCATTGAAACCTTAGAAGACTGAAAAATCGAGCCACTTTCGTTTTCTTCTAAAGCCACCGCACTTAAAACTATAATCTTTCCTGCTCAGCTGTACATAATTATTTTACAGTTATTATAGACCAAAGGAAAGCACTTGTATAATAAACAAAAAGAAGTTAAAATATAATTTCTTCAACTGTCAAAGAAGCATGACATTCTCGGCTTTCAGTATTAAAATTTTCTATAAACCTCAGAAATCCATAAAATATTAGACTAATCACACATGTGCAGATCTCCACTACTAACTAGGGTTGGAATAAATTATTACAATAGCATAAGGGCTGAGTTTGTTCCTGGATACTACAGCATTTTGTGCTTAATCTTGAGGCTGCTACATCATTCTACCATCATCTGTCTGTTAATAACAACAGAACCTGGTATAAGGAAATGTGTAACTTCTTTCACCACGAACTGCCACAGTTGAGAACTAATAATGACAGTCTATTTAACAACTTACTGAAGTTTCAAGGATACCCTAGTAGGAAGGATCTTGTTTGAAATTGTATATGGTTGCCTTTCAGTAGAAGCCATCAAATGAAGGTACTTTAACAAAGTATCTGAGATATCTGTGGCATCCCTCATCTCTTACGGATTGATAACGGAGCATGCATTCTCAGTTGCCTCTTGCCATGCATATTTAGAACAACTATGTAATGTGTTGGACAGTACATTATTCATGGCATAAGTTCTTTTTTTTTTGTAATTCCTTCCTCACACAAACGGTTACCAATTTTGTTATTTATAATCAAGTTAAAATATAATTTATGAAAAGTTAAAAATAAAAAAAAATAGTTTTGAAAACAAGCAATATGACATAACTACTTTAAAATGTGTTATGGAAATTATTCTGTTCAGTCCAATCATTTTTATATTTAGAAAGAAGCATTCTAATAGATAACAAATTTTTGTTGAGGTGGTGCAGACCATTCCACAATATTTATAAGGAAGAAAGAAAATTCTGTATTCCTATTATGAGAGATTTCTCACACTATTCTATCTTGTTCACTGTGGTCTTATAATCATCTACAGAAATGACTATAGCAGTTTGTCAGTGAAAGCTAACTCTTGCAGTTAACATAGAGGAGGCTAACCACCTGGGTACCCAATTATTGTCTCTGGATTTTGGTTCCAGTTGGTCTATCCTTCATGAGTCTAATGCTGTTCAGCACCATTAGACTCATGAAAGATAGACCAACTGGAACCAAATCATGCATAGGTAAAGTTAAAAAAAAAAAAAAAAAAAAAAAAAAAAGAGATTATAATTTCTAATTATGTAAATTTACTTTGTAATCAAGCAGAAAAATTTCTCACCTAATTAACTCGCAGATTTATTATATATAATTTTATTGAACATGCCATTATATTTTTATTTAGGAAAGTGGGCAAATTCACAGAGTTCATGGTATGAATTATTTACTTCTCTTGGCCGCTTGGGAATCATTGCAGGATATTTTTATCTCTGTGATAGGTAAGAAAGATGATATGTTAATGTTCTTAAGCAAAAATCTTTCTTTTTTTTTTTTTCTCATTTTAGATTAACATAATTTAAATGTTGTTAATTGAGAAAAAAAAATTTAGTTCATATATAATTATATAGAATCAATCTTGAAAATGATATGTGAAGTTAAATTGTTAATTTTGTATTTAAGAACTTTTTTTTTTCTATTCTTTGATATATGTTTACAAAAATGTTTTAAGGATTTAAGCATCAATGTTTTCAACTTCATGATTTCTCCCTAGTGCACTAGGGATAAATCATGAAGTTGAAAATCATATCGAAGATTATTCCAAAGAGGAATTGTCCATTTCACATATTGATTGGATTCCTGTTTGGGGGTCTTAGTGGGTTGTAAGCTATCCTTAAAATAGCCAAATAGAATGCACATTGCAGTTGCACTAGGACTAAATCATGGATAACTAAAACAGTGATGAAACCTTTTCAGATCACTACAATATGGTTTATGCTGAACTCCAGTGAAGTCCATTTGGGTTGTGGGAACCAAATCCTCTGGTCAACTTCACATTGATAGGTCCATTAGTATCCTATTTCTCTTCCATCCTCCCCAGCCAAAGATATTAAATCATCAGACTGGAGGAAACTATCTAGAAGTGAACTGAAATAAGGAAGTTGAGTGTGATGTCCACTCCTCAGAAGACAGGCCAACTCTGTATTCTTGGCATCACTAAGCGGTAAACAAGTATCAAATACCACCACTTTGCTTATGGGAAGCATGAAATGGTCAGGCCACTTCAAGCTTGGATGTTTGGACTCCAGAATAAAGAGTTTACTTTTTATTTCATCTAGCTTGCAATATGATTAATATTTTCAGAGTTATCTATGACATCATGGAGTCATCCTTTCTTCTAATTGAAGGTACAATTTTAAAATTTTGCTGACAGGCCACTACATAAATACTGAATCTGATGGTAATGCTTTAGGAGACCTTAGGTTAATTAGTGAATAATCTTGTAAATATTCTGCTGGGGGTGGAAAATCTGGAAGGAGTTCAAGTTAGTATGGGGAAGGAACATAGCAGAAGTCAAGATTTATAGAGGAATTGAGTGTATTCCATTGGTGTATATTCCATGTCCATTCCAATTTCATCTTGCTTGCAACCATGAAATCTCAGGCAAAGAGAATTATATTAACCTGATTAGAAAGTCAAACTTGAAACTTTCTAAATTTCTTTCAGAAGGATATGCACTCTTGATTTCAACCACAGTGATGTTCATTTCTATGCTATCTGCAAAACTCGTCTAGTTTTCTTGACATACTCAATTTCATCATCTTCAATCACTACTTATTCTTCTCAGTTACTCTGACTCTTTTTGTCTTGTATGAAAAAATTTTGCTTGATATTCAGTATGTGTCCAACCCTGAAGCTCTTCTTTTTTTGATCTTCTCTAGCTGAAAACTTTGTAACATTTTATTAAATTCATCTTCTGATTCTGTCACTCTCCTAATTTCAGTCATTCTCACAGAATGTTCCTCCTCTAACTGCACCCAATTTTGTGTCCTTTGGCACTACAAAGTGGAGTGATCTCCAGAACTGCCACTCTTCTTTCCCATGGCTGATTTCACCCATAGAAGTCATCCATAGTGGCATGAAGGAATTTATCCCTCATTCCATCCAAAATTCTCATTCACTTTCCAAACCCTGGTTCAACAGAATATGTGTGAAAGCAGTCAAAGAAAAAAAATCAGCTTATCACACATGGCTTGCATCAAGAACCCAAGCTTCATATTCAGATTACATGCCAGCATGCAATAAATGTAAATCAACTATCAACAAATCCAAATCCAACTTCATAAAGGCCAATAGCAGAAAACTCGTCTCTTGTCCAAATGGTAGCCATGCCTTCTGGTCCCTTGCAAAAAACCATGGGATACAACTTCTACACATCTGTGCTCCCACCTCTCACCCATCCAGATGGCACCACTGTTACAGTACCCAAAGAAATAGCTGACCTCCTAGCATCACTCTCTTTCTTTAACTCCTGCATAAATGAAGAAGGCAAATTGCCTTCTTCCATACCAACACCTGAGCACTGTATACCTGCTGTGACCTTTCAGCAGAAAGATATAAGAAGAATATTAGACAACCTGAACATTACAAAATCATTCCTGATGGCATCTCTCCTATTGTATTCAGAAGTTGTACTCCAGAGCTAACACCTGTCTTCTCTCGTCTCTTCAATCTTCTGTACTTAGCTGGCACCTATCACATCTCATGGAAACTAAACATATATCCAACCAAAAAACTACTGACCAATTGCCATCACCTCAGTCCTCTCCAAAATAATGGAGGAAGTTATTACTGGTCAACTTCACTATCTAGAAGCTCACCAGTTAATCAGCAACCACTAGTATGGATTCCACCAATCCAGATCTCAGCTGATATCAGCCTACATCACTCACTGCTGGACACGTGCCATGGAAAGGCTTGGAGAAATGTGTGCTGTTGCCCTTGACAACAGCACACATTTCTCAACTAAAAGGGTTTCAGTTGTGTTTGGCATCAAGGCCTGCTTTGCAACCAATGCAAGAGTGCATCAGGGCTCTGTTCTCTCACCTACCCTCTTTCTCTTATACATAAATGATCTACTATCAATTACTAGAAATCCTATCCATAGCTTTGCTGATGATAGCACTCTTCATTGTTCAAGGTTCTTTGTCTAATATAATTGGAATTGGTTGTTTATAGTTTGTAACAGTTTTTTACTTTTTAGTGCCTTTCATCGGTTATGTACCCTGAAGATGCCAACAGCCTTAGTTGGTGAAACTAGTTGGTATAACATAGTTGTTTATTATATGTACTTGATCAATATAGTCCCATTAGAAGTCATTCCAGCATTCTTCATTTATCTTACTCCTTTGGCAGACCATGTAGTTCCCAGACATCCCTTACATCAAGTTAACTGCAATCAGTTCCTTAAGCACTGATCTCCATAACTATCCTTCAATAGGGCAAGGATAATCAAGTGACATTCAGTGCTGCCAAAATGCAGTCCTGTCTTTTCTCTTGCAAAATGGATCTCAGTGTGAACTAAGACTTCCCTATGAACTTCCCTCATTCTCAGTATTACACAGATTACCAGATGGGATGAACTATCTTTCCTTCAACTAACACATCACAAACAAATATCAGTAGCTTCTGATATTTGTTTGTGATGTGTTTAAAAAAAAACTAGGCATTCTTTTCCACTCAAGAAGCTATCCCCACTCCTAGCTACTAACCCTATACAAATCCCAAATCCACCCATCCTTAGAATACTGTTCACACATTTGAGGTAGTGCATCTAAAACCTCCTTAAAAATTCTTAAGGCCTTCTAGATAAGCGCAATTCAGCTCATAGATGATCCTTCATTCACAGGCACACTTCAACATCTACCTCACAGATGCAGTGTTTCAGCTCTGTGTCTCCTCTTCAGGTGCTTTCATGATCACTGCCTCAATGAATTGGCAAACATCATTCCTCCACTGGCTGTTAGGCCTGTTACAAGAGCAACAGCTTCCTCATTTATTCCATCTACCTCTGTTCTCTGGAACAGCTTTCCCCATGATGTGTTTCCCAACAATTTCAACCTACAGCTCTTTAAGAAGAATATCAATAAATTTCTTCTTTCTCAACCTTTATCTGCATCTCACACATGGTACTGATGTACCATAGTTTGTGTGGGAGATAAATATTTTTAAAAAAATCAGATCAGATTTTTTTTTTTTTTTTGATTTCACTATTAAGAAAGTTAGAGTTGAGAAAATTAACACTGAATAAAATCATCTTCCTTGAAGATTTTAAATGTTGACATCCCTGATTCATTTTCCTTTTCCAACTGCACTGATCCAGTAGTGATATAAAATGCTGGGGCATCTATTGTCACCAGTGATCTCTCACAAATTGTTCACATGCCTGCCATACGCCTTTGTTCTTTTTGAGTTCACTATGAAGCAAACTCATAGGGACCAAAGGATATTTCACTATTATAAATTTCATATAGTATAACACTGAATTTAGGGAACTTTTGGTTTTGAATTTTTGATGGTTTATTATAATGAGTGAATGCAGTTTAGCTATCAGTGGTTATTGTAGAGTGTTGATTGTATAGGTGTTTGTCCTTTAGTTCAGACTATAAGCTGGTGTTGATTGCTTTTCCATAGAGCAACATTTACATCATTCTCATCCACATATGTCAAGTGCAGCGATTTGTGATTTCAGTGTTTCATTTCCTTTGTTTGGTTATTGTTTTCCATCTTTTTAATTCAAACATTTGTGTGTAATACATCACCAATACAATTAAAATTGGTATGGAAACATTCCTTTCTCATTTCCACTTTAATCTCTCATCTGTTATCTAAACCTTATTTCAAAAAAAAAAAAAAAAGTATTCCTGACAAAAGAGAAGGCAGTGAAGAATATGAGCTTTTATTGGAACCTCTGCCATACTTTTCTGTTTATACTAAAGCTTGAAATAATTGCAAACAAATTATCAATTGTCTAAAGTGATTTTAAAATTGCTTTCATTGAACCCTGCTTCCAAATCATTTGTGCTTGGATAGTTCTATTGAATTGTTACCTACAAAAAAAAAAAAAAGAAAGAAAGAAAATATTCACATAGCTTCTTACTTTTCCCCAGATTTTGCATCATTTTGGTGAATATCTTCTTGCCATTTCAAATTCAACATTCAGTGCCTACTTAGACCCTTTTTTTTTTTTTTGTCAAAAGAGATTAGAAGAATATTGTCCATGCTGGATATCAGACTCCCCATGATATATTTCTGTGATGCAGCAGAGTTGTCTTCTATTTTGTGTCTCCTTTGTATACTGTCTTATTCGACTGGTATTTATACTACAGTTTGGATATAGCATGTCTCCACATTATTCTTACGAACAACAGTTTTTACAATCAAATTGCCATCCTTTTGCTCCCCCCCTTATTCTTTCTAAAAAATGGAAAAAACTGCTACCAATTGGCTTCTACTTTGAAATCTCTAAAGTAGCAAATGATTATCAAGAAGAATTCAGAGGATCATCTTGCTATATCATATCATACACTCTGGACAAATGCTGTAGAAAATTCTGGAGAAATTAGAGTACCTGTTCATATTGTTGTGTCCCAATTTATGATTATTAGGCTTTCAACTATCCTTACACGTGAAACTCTATTTGTCTTTATCCAAATCTTATCTATATATGAGATATCACCCAAATACAAATATTCAAGCTTCTTCTCCCCTTAGTGTCCCTAAATATTTATTTTATACTGTGCCTTTCAGGACATTTAGTTTAAGATATAAAATTCAAAAACAAGGAGCAATTACCAAAATATGTCTGAGTGTGAAACTAATATGCAGTCATGACCTTTATCTCATAACTTAACAAAATCCCCCCCCCCCCGCGTGATTAGGTTCGTACGTTGTTACAAGTGGTGCATTGAGCAGCAATTTTGACAACTGTATTTTCAATGAACAAAAGTTTATTGAATTCTTAAACATGGTACAATTCATTCTTTATCAAATAAAACTCAATTCAATACTAAGAATATATAATACAAATTTTCACTAGCTAAACACAAGTATTAGGTTAAGATCCTACATGAGAATTGTGATCATATCGCCATAACAGATTCTATACATACAAACATGTATAATCCTAGAACTAGTTGATCCTTTGTCTAACCCCTTACTGGTTTGATCATGCTATAATTCTCTATTTTCTAGGACATATATAATCAGTTACTCTAATTTTCTCACTAAGACAATATGGATTAAAATTATTCTTTTGTTGAGCTAATATACACTTTTGACCTTTAAAACTCTCTTAATTAAAATACAGTGTACATGCATAAATCTGTAGGCACATGAATATGTATTAATTAATACTAACAAGCTCATTTTTATTCTAGTTTGACATGTACTAAAGTCCTAGTATAATTCTCATTAATCCTTTCAACTGTTCAGTAATTGAATGACTACAGTTACATATGATTTGAATTGACATGAGATTTTACAGTACCTTTTGACTTGGGTCTTCTACACTGGTCTCTACCTTTTTCCGATATTTTACCTTCCTAGGATGAACTCTTCTATAACTTATCACTCCTAAGTTCTTTTGGCACTAAGATGGGCTTTCACAATCTTTACCTTACATTCTTCAATCAAGGACATACATAGGATCATCTTTTCTATGGCTGTGAAATTCACCACATGGGCACTGACTTCTTTATAGAATTTTCTTTCTCTCATTACAATCACTGGACGATGAAACACACTGACATTATCTTCTTTCTTTTTAACTAAACGGCCTCTCTCATTTTTTACAATAGAAACATGGAACCAAAATCCTGCACACTTTGTTTCCTTATTGTGTCGGACGGAGAAAACTCCTAACCCGTCACTAAGGAAAACCACGTGAGACCTTTATGAAGACTCGTGAAGAAAACTCTGAGGGAAAAAGGCCCCTTGTGGGGGGGAGTCATAACCCTTTTATACGATGACCCCTACCGGTGCCTTCTTCGATTTCTTTTCTCCTCCCCCCCCCCTTACTGGAGTCGATTTCACTGACCAATTAGGGTGACATTTTTCTGCCAAAACATGATGCGGTCCATGTGCATGCGACTGACACATGACAAAGTCTCAATTCGGGAATTATGACCTTGAGTTCTTGTTTAAGCTAACCTCTATGTCATCTATACTAAATTAATCCCCTTTCCAAAATTTTCTAAGAATTAACTCGAATCTTTAATCTCTTATTTCAAGTGTAAAAACTAGCCTCTCACATACAAAATCCTGTGACTAATCTTCTTTGCTTTACTTAACCTTATTTTATCATATCACAACTGTAATAAAATTCCCTTTTTTTTTTTTTTTTATTTAGTTCAACAAACAATTTCAGCTATATTTTTCACTTGGATGCAAGCATATTTTTCTTTCTTTTAATTTTTTGTATTCGTTACTTTCAAAGGCGCTTAACGATATCTGCTTAGGAACAAGCTTGCTTACTTAGTTATCTATACAGGGTTTTTAATTCTTCTCTTGTTACATCATGATAACTGAAATTTTGACATTCTTAAGTTATCAGGGTGTAACAATATAAGGTATTTGATTGAGTTTAATGCAGAAGCCTATTAAGAAAGCTCCTATCTAATGATCTATCTTCCATCTTCTGCAGCTGGGTTTTGCAAGCATTTTCTCCTCTTACATATTGTGTGTGATGGATGATTCTTCTTTATCCTCAAACTTTGAAACTAATTCTAAAGTTGATGTGCACTCTCTCTCTCTCCCCCCCCCCCTGCTCATTTGATCATCCTAAGTAGCAGCTGCCATATAGTTGTTGCTCAGATAAGTCATTATTTTTTAGTAGATATTGGTGATATTGTTAAATATAATTTGTGATATTTTGTTATTTTTGACTGTGTTGTTTAGTCTTGATTATTATTATACGATATTATTTCAAAAGCATTCTATGTTATGGCACTGATGTATATGAGGAATATGGCAACCAGGATATCGATGTTGAATGATATCAACATGTGCAATTTAGTGCAGTATAGCATGTGTTTAATGTATTCATTGCTGAGAATGAGTGGTTTGTGGCACAGGAGTAAGAATGGAGAGAATGTCAGAAATGTTTCTTAAGCGAGTGTAAGAAACGCACTTCATATTGCAAGGGAAAGAATGAAGTGACTGATATTATGGGTATAAGGCAGGATTGGTAAGAAGTGTTGTGGAGAATGTAACAGAAGCAGTGAATGATAGCACATGAAATACAAATAAGAGTTTGAAGGAAGTGGTTGAAAGTAATAATGTTCATGATGAGTTGCCTGCATGGAAAGAGATTGCTCGCTTATGGAGACTCCTTCACAGAACAAAACATGAGCTCGGGTGACTGAAGATGATTGCATGTGGTATAGAAGGATGTATAATGAAAGAAAGAGTGAATGGGGAAAAAGCATAAAAATGCGAGAAACTGGGAGAGAAGTGATAGTATTATATGGGGATTTGATGATAAGAGGTATACTTAATTAGAAAGTGATGAATGTATGTTTTCCAGGAAGATAAAGGATGTTAGTAATGCTGTAAGTTTGCAGAAGAAAGAAGCAAACAAGTTAATTGTTTTGGCAGGCACAAATGATTTGAAAGGTGAGAAATATGTAATGAGATAAGTTGAAAAGAAAGAGTTGTTAGAAGAAACAAAAATAAAGAGTAAGAAAGAAGTAAAGATTGTGAATCTGCTGCCTAGAGGGGTGGGGTGGAAAGTGATATTAGTTCCAAAGGAGGACACAGATTTTATTGAGTTGTGTGCAATTTAGGTTTCGTTGAAATGCCGTGCTATCCCGGTTAAAGTTTCAGTATGGTGTACATGGAATATTTATTTTCAGTTGATAGAAAGCTAGTGAAATATTCTTAACATTTCTATTGTTTTTCTTAATTTGACTAGACTGTATAAAACTGTTATGATTATTATCATGAAGATTTATAAAATTCTAATTAACATATATACAATTTTTTCTTTCTGTATACAATTTCATAAAAAAATTTCTAATTTCAGGACCAATTTTTTCATGAAAGAAAACAAGTATTACACTCACTTGAATTTCTTTTTACCTCTTGCATATGTTTTTGTATTGGGCCTCTTCTTTACAGAAGAAAGTCAACATGTAAGTTACTAGTGTTCTGCAAACCTTTTTTTAATTGTTTGAAAAAAGTATTTTTTAAACCATTAATATTTTTTTTGTTATTCTCTCTCTCTCTCTCTCTCTCATCTGTGCACAATGCATTCCACTCCCACTGTCTGTATTTTAAAATTTTATAGTGATTCTTATATTTACAAGGGTGGTCTGAAAAGTTCTCAGCCTCTGCCATAGATGGCAACACTATCGGCAAGACTTTTTTTTTTCCAAGTTGGTACATCTATCATAAGTATCCATGTGAAATTGTAAGTCGTTCTATCAAGTAGTTTGTTTTATACAGCTGTCTGAAGCAAAAGTGTTCATTGTATCCCTTGAAATGGATAAAATCGAGTATCGTGCGGTTATAAAATTCTTTGTAAAAGAAGGTTTAACACCAAAAAAAAATTATTCGAAGTTCATAAAAGTTTATGGGCACTCTTTTCCTTCGTTTTCGACAATTAAGAAATGGGCTGTCGAGTTTAAACATGGCGCACCAACCTTGAAGATGATCCACGTGAAGGACGCCCAAAAAGTGTAACAACACCAGAAATCATTGATCGATGCATGATATGGTATTGGATCGGCTAGTCAAAGTGCATGAAATTGCTGAGACTATAGGTATTTGAAAAGAATGTGTAGGATATGTTTTGCATGAACAATTGCAAATGAAACAGCTTTGCACAAGATGGGTGCCACACTTGCTCACAGCAGATCAAAAACACACTCGCATGAAAATTTCTGAACAGTGCTTGTAGCATTTTAACAAGAATAAAACTGATTTTGTGTGTCAATTTATTACTGTGAATGAGACTTGGATTCACCATTACACACCAGAATCCAAACAGCAGTCAAAAAAGTCGACAGAAGCCGGTTGTTCACGCCAAAGAAGACAAAGTCGATTCCATCAGCAGGAAAGGTCATCGGTGTTTCGGGATGCTAAAGGTATTTTGTTTATTAATTATCTTGAAAAGGATAAAACAATAAGTGGGGAATATTATTCCGATCTTTTTACTAGACTAGACAAAAAAATTAGTGAGAAAAGACCTGGTTTGCAGAAGAAAAAAATCATCTTTTATCAAGACAATGCACCTGCCCACAAAGGTGTTTTGGCGATGGGAAAATTAAAGGATCTGCACTATGAAGTGTTGGAACATCCAACCTCCCCAGATTTGGCTCCCTCTTATGTCTATCTCTTCCCAAAACTAAAACTTTTTCTCGCTGGTCAGCGCTTTTCTTCGAATCAAGAGGTGATTGTAGCTGTAGAGGAATATTTTGCAGATCTTACTGAGAACCACTACAGGGATAGGATAATGGCACTGTAGCATCTCTGGAATATATGTATTAGTTTTAAGGGAGATTATGTTGAAAAATAAAAATAATTTTGAAATTATAAATTTGTTTTTTCAACGTTAGGCCTAGAACATTTCAGACCACCCTCATATTAGTGATTAGAAAATAGTAATGGGAAAAAAAAGAATGTTTCAGTTATTAATTAAATCATGCTAATGCTGCATTGTAGATGTATGGACATTTTTTAACTGATTAAATTATAAAAACTATGCTTCAAAATAATCTCAATTTGTTTGAATGTGCTCTTCCAAGCAACTAGAACTCCTCCACTATATTTAATGTTTTTGGTTACCATATAATCATTATTTCCCATTGAATACTGAGTTTGGTATAATAATTTGTTAAATGGTAGAAATACATGAATAATCAAAGTAATCAGAAATTCAAGTGATATTTTTCTGTTTACAGGTTGCATTTTGAAAGAGATGCATACACAAACTATTAACACTAACTATTATCAATATAGCATTTAGGTACGTGTAAGCACATGCCTGAATGCTAACAATGTGCAGTTCCTTCCTTCTTAATTTCTTCACTTTTAATATGATTCTGCCATTGATGCCATCTATTCACTCCTGTGATTTTTCTTAGAACTTTCTCATATCTGTGGTCTCCAGTCTTTGATCAGCTGTTTTATTTCTAACTGAACTTTCAAATCTGTAGGTTAAAATGGGTTAAGCGCTGTCTTGTATATAGCTGGTTTAGTGTTTTGACTAATTTCTCTTATTATTTTTAAATATAAATAAATTTCTTATAAATTCATCTGACTATTCATCAATTCTACTGTCTATTTCCATATTTAATTTGCCATTTTCACAAAAAAAATTGAGTCTGTTTACCAAAACCCTCCCTAAAAATTTCATGGTAATCCAAAAAAAAGACAGTATATTATTTTTTTATTTACTCTAAATGAAGAATTTTGAAGGAAAAAAATTATAATTGTAAAAAAATTATAAATTATTAACTTTTCAGTAGTAATTTTGATGATTGTTCATGAATCAATTCTGCATACATGTATCAGTGTTCCAGAGACATAAATGTGATAACAAAACTATTAAAATGAATGAATTAATTAAGTAGAGGAAACTTTTTTGCACTTCAGCATGTTTTCTGTTTTTTCTAGACTCAGGTACTTCACAGAGATCAAACAGATGAATGGAAAGGTTGGATGCAATTGGTGATTCTTATATATCATATGACAGGAGCTAGTCAGGTAAGTGTAGATATTATTTTATAGTTTTCAAAATTTAATGTATTTTGTTTTGTACAAATCTGCGATAAAACCAGACTTTAGTAGTAATATTATGCATATATTAAGCGAAAAGTAGGAATTAAATAATTTGTGAAGTTCATGCTGTTACCAATCCATTAGATAGATTTAAGTTTCCTGATGCAAGGTCAATAATAACAGTAATATCCTCATGGTATACGCATGAAATCCAAGTATTAGAAACAGGAACTTTACTCCTATGTCTTATGTCTTACAGATAAGGCTAAATTATCAGTTTCAGAGGAAACAGAACCCTCCCACCCCCAGATACTTAGGTTTTTTTTTTTTTTTTTTTTTTTTTTTTTTTTTTTTTTTTTTTAACTCTGAACACTAACTTGAGAAAATTCCATCAATTGAAATCTGTATGACCCTTTCAGAAGTTTGTAAGTCTCAATCATATCACCCCTCTTTCTCCTGTTTGCTAGTGGCTGCAATCTACAAATTCTCAATCTGTCTTCATAATCAGCATTCCAAAATCCTGATATCATTTTTATCACTCTCCTTTGCACTCTCTCCAGTATATCAGAATCACAACAGAAGCCAGGAGACCAGACTTGTGCACAATAGTCCAAGTGAGGTCTTATCAAGGAAGGTCATGATAAAGATGTTATAAAAATAACATCTTTATCTTTACATGTGAACGTTCATTTCAGCATTGCAATTATCTTTTGAGTTGTATTTGCAATCTTTCCCACATGGCCCCTGAACTTCAACTTCCTGTCTATTAACACTCCAAGATTCCTAGCCTCATCAATTTCTTCTAGCCTAATCCCACCAATATAATACATTGAATATCTAATCACACCGAAGTGAATGATTTTACATTTACTGACATTGAACTTACACCCATTTTCCCATGCCCACAATTCCAGCCTATTCAAATCATTCTGCAAGTACTACATATCAGCAGTACTTGCAGTAATCATTCCTGATTACCCTACCTATCTTTGCATGATCAGCAAATAGCTGTATGTCGTTTGTCAAATCCTTCCCAATATCATTAATGTACAGATTGAATAACAGTGGACCAAGCACTGATTCTTGTGGTACACCACTTTTTACCTTAAATCTTGCAGACTGAGATCCCCCGTATATCACTTTTTGATATGTCAGTCAGCCATCCTCTTTTCCATTCTAATATTCTATAACCCAAACCCATTTTCTCCAATTTATGTAACAGTCTACCATACTGTATTCTGTCAAAAGCCTTAACAAAATCCAAAAGTATCATGGAGTATCCATTCCCCTTGTTTAGTTCAGTGGTAACAGTTATAGAATGTGAGCAAGTTGCTAAAACATGACCTTCCTTTAGTAAACCCATGTTGTTCATTGCAAAGTAGAGATTCACTGTCAACCCATTTCTGAATGCGAGCCGTAACCAATTTTTCCAAAATCTTCATCACCACTCCTGAGATACTAATTGGTCAATAGTTGGATACATTGGTCTTTGCACCACCCTTGTGCAATGGAATTACCATGTATTCTTTCCATTCCTGTGGAATCTTCCCTGTTCTGAGACTCATATTAAACAGTCTTGGGAATGGCCAGTTAAACTGAACACTCTTTTAGCACAGTCGCTGATATCTCATCAGTCCCTATTGCTAAATTCTTATTCAATTTGTGCAACAGCTCTAATACTTCATCCTCATACACCCTGCATTTCTTCATCTAGTGAAGAAGTAACAGTGAGTTCAATGTTGCATACACCAGGTTGATAGCTTTTAACAAAATGGGCACTCATTAACTGAAATAAATGACATAAATGACACTCCAAAGATTTACAAAAACAGTTTTTTTTTAAATAATCCAAACATGACTACACATCTAGAACATTTGTTGTTTCATTTTCTTATTACACACAACTTTGATCTTAGGTCTGATAAAACCTTTTTTATCTTAACAAGTATCAAAGCTATGTGTAAATGAACTGAAACCAATGTGCTAGATATCTTACCTTTTGTCAGCTTTGGATTATTTATAAAATTATATTTATATATTTTCAGAGCTTTTCTCATTTATATTTTCTAAAGTTAAAACTTCTTAAAAATGCCAATCATTTGGCATTTTTAACTACATCAATAATGCTTTCAGCTTACTGTTGTGTATTAATTAGCTGTCTTTTAAATATCCACTGTTTTATGTTTATGGTGAGACATTACAGACCAAGTTTAAAAACATGATTCTTTGTTAGCATTCTTGAAAATTTCAGGTACTGCCTATCTACATGCATATTCGTGTTTTGGTGACATCCTATCTTTTTCTCAGTGGGTATGGACATTTCACATACTTTTGGCATACTGGAGATTTTAGCCTCTACAGAGTTTGGCAAGTAAGATAATTTTGCTATGTTCTGTTTATTTTATTACACATTACGTACATTTTGGACAAGAATATATTTAAAATTATGAAAAATATTGTTTAAACTTTTATATATATATATATATATATATATATAATTTTTAAATTGGTATTGATATTTGAAATTGATACACATGCATGTTTGTGTGTGTATTTGTTACAAGTATATTTCAAATATAATGGCTTATCTTAGCATTGCATTATAAAACTGAAGCAGAATAATTTAGACCAAGTAATGGTCTTATTTGGGATTTTAAAAATTTCTATGTAAAAATTTGCTGATTACCAAACCTTAATTAAAAAATAATTTATCCCACCTTTCTGCAAGATATTGATATTGGAGGATTTGAATATTTATTTCCCCAAGCATAGTTTATCTTGCCACAGGAATAAAACTCCCACTTTTGTTAAATCTAGTTAACATACATTATAAACCTATCAGAAGAAAGTAAACATGAACTGGTATACCTCTGTCTATTTAAAAAAAAATAATAAAATAATTCATTTGGGAGAATTATATTTCTTGCTAAGTGGTCGGGCTTTTTTTGAGAATGTGTCAGAATGAAGCTAAAAGTGTTGACTGATTTTTCAACTTTAATCTTCAATTCTATTTAGAAATGCAGATCACTATATTTACATACTAATTACTACATAAGCCTGTTTATTTTTTATATTTCTACTAATACACACTATTTGGTGAAAGTAATAATTAATAATGTAAACTTAATCATATAGTACTGTTGTAATATTCAACAGTACTACATCCCTTGAGGAAGCATAAGGAAATAATGATGATGAACATGCATCATTTCATAAAACTATTTTAAAAAGAATGTCCTTTTACAATTTTCATTATCTCCTTTTGTGTGTGTGTGTGTGTGTGCGCGCGCACACACAAAAATATGTGAATGTGATATAGTTTAGTTGCTTAGGGAACTAGTTTGAATGAATTAGAAATAAAGTGGTTGAATACAAACCAGAGACTATTGTTATGCATTTTTTGGGGGGAAAAGTAGAAAAGTGAATCAATGTTATCTCTTCACATCTCATTCAGAAAATTTAAAAACAGAGAATATTAGAAAAAATCTTGACATTCTTGACCCCAAGAATATAGTCAGGAAAATAGTCTTAAGATTTTATGGTGATTTAAAAAGAATAGATAATAAATGATTAGCATCACATTTAAAGCCAAAACATGAGAAGGAAAAAAAAAAAAAAAGATGAGAAAGATCTCAGAGGAGCGAATTAACTGTTTGGATTGCTGCAATTAGAAGTGTTTTAAAACACAAATATAAAAGAAATATAGTCTTGCCTATCCATGGTGCTACTTAAAGGATCCAATAAATCTTCATATCAGAAAAATTATTCACCATTGTTTAACAGCTTACAAATTTTTCATTATGGATTTTATTTTTAAAGTTAATATTTCAATGTGATTCTTAATATCTGTAAAACCTTAGAACAGGGATTTACAAATATTTCAAGAATGTATCAACTCTTGTACTATCTGAAAAGGTTATATGACATCTTGGAGGTGTCACAAATAATAATAATTTCTTGTTCATAAAATTGCCTTATGTTATACTATGAAATTTCTTACTTTAAGCATATTCTTTCATGGAAACTTATTTTAATAGTACCAGTTACAAATAAAGAATTTAAAGCAAGTTTTTTTTTATTTCAAAATTTATGAAGAAACAAAAAAGTTTAAAAATACACTAAACATTTAGATATGCTGTTTCATATCTAAAAAATGGCTATTTATTTCTTTTTTTTTTTTTTTTTTAAATTGGAAAACTGGAAATTGATTTAGAAAGTCATGTTGTGTTTTACTGCTTGTGAAATTTTTTAAACCAAAAACCGAAGAAACTTTTTCCCTTCCCTTCTGGTGCTCTCTCATTTAGTAGGTGGAAATACATTCAGTTTACAAGTTTCAACCTTAATAGGAAGACTAGTAAATATTTCTGAAGCATTTTCAAATACCTCACAAAATCAGTGCAGAGCTTGTGATTGAGTAATTCTGATATCTGCTGTCTCTTCTTTTATGCTTAGGTGTGGAAGCAAAATAATGTAATAGTTTCTGCTTTTAAAGTTATTTGCATCTGGAGGTGCTTTTAATGAATCATAGTTTTAAAATCATGTGCTAAATTACAAACTTTGATGCAAACATTAGAGTTTGGTTAAAAAATGACTTTCAGGCATATTTCAGAGTCATTCAACAAATAAGTTGAGATATTCTTTAAACTGAAGGACAGATTATTTATTGTTCCACATATCTCTCCTACTCTTATTTATTTTCTCACTCCTCTCTCTATTTTTTCCTTTTTTGTTTTTGTACGGATGAAACAAACTGCTTATACAGAGTCAAATGACATTTGATAATGACTACTCTGGCTTTGATACTCATCACGGACACTCATCAAACATGTAAATTCATCTTGTTCTTTTTCTTCTTTTTTTTAAGGTATTTTATTAAGTTTTAGGTTTAGTACCCTTGTATATGGTCATCTCTCTCTCTCTGTACTTTTCAGAAAAATATCCGTCATTTTCCTGTATATTGGCGTTCCAGGGCTGTTCCTTTTAGGAGAGTTTTTGAAGTAAGTTGTTGAAGAATAGTTTTTTCCTTTCTTTCTTATAAATTGGTATCTTTCAGATTTTGTTTTTAAGAATAATTATTTTATTTTATTTTTATTTCACTTTGTTTTATAAGCATGCATTTTTTTTAGTTTAAGTTTGTGTTTTGTAAGTTGTAGATTGTTTGGATCTTTTGGCTGTGCAATTTTTTTTTTTTTTTTCTATGGAGGATATGCATATTAACCACTGAGAAAATTTTGTTCAATGGCTGAATCTTTGCACATATTCTTCAGAATTAAACTAAAGTGATTTCAACTTATTCTGAATTTCTTTCATTCCTTTATTTATTTTAAGCTATAGCACAACAGTGAATATTTGCTAATGCACCTAAGTAAACCGTGACCAATCAAATCTTTCAGGTTGATTTAAGAAGCATATGTATTTTCTTCGTAAATAATGGAATATCCAAAATTTTTAGATGCATAGCTAAGATTTTAAGCAATAATGTTTTCAGCGTGTGTGTATACATGTGTAGATAGATAGTTTTGACTTTCATACACTAAAAGAATAAGTATTAGGGAAATTTTGTATCTTATGATAGAGATGCTATATTTGGAACTTCTTGCCTGTGTGAGAAAATTTTTGTAAATTTTATTTTAAATTTTTTATAGATATCAGTGTTAGTTCACCAGATGTTTGTCTTTTATTTTATAATTTTTATTTTAAGTTCTGTTATCTCTTTACATGGGCAAATCTCTCACTTTTAATTTCCATTGAGGTAAAATCAGTTAAAGTTATAAGGGAGAACCTGGTTTTTTAAAGAGCTTCCAAATTGTTAAGATTGAGCTGTAACATTTCATCAATACCAAAAAAGCATGACCAAATGAAGAGCACAGTCCTATAAAATTTTATCCATAGGATGCAAAGAAATTAGTTCTATATTAGAACAAATAAAATTAGTTTAATCAGCAAATATGGTATGGCACAAAAAAAAAAAAAACAGTACTGAATTTTGACATCACCTTCTATATGCACTATGAGATATACCGTGCGAATGCATGCACATTAATAGAAGAGCATGTGTAGAGTCTACACTATTACATTTAGCTGTAGCAATGGGTTGATGATGTTGGAAGAAAAGACGTTTATTGTTGAGCATTATTTTCATTCATACAGAGTTGATAGAGCAAATGGTTCAAGCCTACGACATGTTTGTGAGCATTTTGTTCATTGTTTGAATGCATGCACATTAATAGAAGAGCACATGTAGAGTCTACACTATTACATTTAGCTGTAGCAATGGGTTGATGATGTTGGAAGAAAAGACGTTTATTGTTGAGCATTATTTTCATTCATACAAAGTTGATAGAGCAAACGGTTCAAGCCTACGACATGTTTGTGAGCAGTTTGTTCATTGTTTGAATGCTTGCACATTAATAGAAGAGCACGTAGAGTCTACACTATTACATTTAGCTGTAGCAATGGGTTGATGATGTTGGAAGAAAAGACGTTTATTGTTGAGCATTATTTTCATTCATACAGAGTTGATAGAGCAAACGGTTCAAGCCTACGACATGTTTGTGAGCAGTTTGTTCATCGTTTCCGTAAATGTGCCCCAAGCAATAGTGTCATCATTGCTTTAACCGAAATGTTCCAACGTATCAGGAGTGTTCTGCTGCAATGCAAAGGGCATTCGAGAAGACCACAAATGAGAATCATGGGTGTGTGCTTGAACAAGTGTTATATATAGTCTCTGAAATGCAGTCAATTCTAAACAGTGGTAAAACTTGGGATAATGAGGCAGTCACTACAGTATCCTTAAGGAGCTGGGTGCCTTTTCATACATCATTCAGGTGGGTCAGTGTTTTTAACAGCAACAGATTACACTGCATGGTGGGAATAATGTACATGCATGCTGGTCAATGTCTATGAAGATCTGTCCTTCCATAATGTCCGGTTCTCGGATGAAGCGCATTTCCATCTAAGCGGTGGTAAAACATGTAAACAGATGAATCTACAGCTTTCTTGGTTTTCAAGAGCCTGAATTTGTCCAAGTTGACAAGGGTTTTGATGACATGCCTGTGTGGGTGGGTTTTTTGTAAACTGCAAAAGAAAGGGTGTCATTGGGCAGACATGTGATTAGAGTATCCAAAAAAGGCAGACCGTTATTTGATTTTTCTATAGTGAACTTAATCTTGGGAAGCTGATTGTTTGAGTGAAGGTCAGTTGTGGTCAGCATATCTTAACCAAATAGAAAGTTTAAGATCGGCAGTATCAAGAGTATGTTTTTCAAAATGCTCCATATAGAAATTGGCCAGAGGGAAGGAGAGGGGAGAACCCATGGAAGTATCTTTTATCTCTTTATATAAGATACCCTTCCATGAGAAATAACCCGTATGTATGGCAAAATTATAGAGCTTAATAATGGCAGGGAGAAAGCATTTTTCACAGGAGGTGACATCAAAGCTCACTATGATATCATTATTGTTTAAAACTAAATTTTGGATTAAAGATTTGAAATGCGTGGAATTTTTTATTGTTGAATTAAAGATTTAGCTAACTGTTTGGCTAATTTAAAGTAGGAGAGTCAGTACTATTTGTCATGTTGTACCATCTGAAAACAAACCCCAACTCAACATCACCAGAGTTAAAGATCGGTACTATCAACGTAAGAAGCCTGAATGGCAAAGAAATGGAGCTAGCTTAGGAATTAGATAAGTACCAGATCGACATAATAGGGGTGACTGAAACAAAAAAGACCAAAACTGGTGAGATCTTTCTGAGCAATAAATACAAAATGTTATATTCAGGCAATAACAATCAAGGAAAAGAAGGAGTAGCCATAGTATTCAACACAAAATACGAGGCTAATCTTCTTGAATGGCAGTCAGTCTCAAGTAGAGTAATGTGGGCAAATATGAGAATGGGGAACTGGACAATGAGACTTATTTGTGCCTATGGTCCCACAGAAGGCTCTACTAAGGTAGAAGTGGAGGAATTTTTTGAGGCTTTAGAAAAAGCAACTAACACAATGAAAAAGGAAAAGTTGGTCCTTGTTGGGGATCTAAATAGTAGAGTAGGAAATGATTGTGAGACATACAAAAATATTTTGGGAAAATTTGGAGAAAAGAGCAAAGCTAATAATAATGGCAAATATCTGTTGGATTTCTGCTCAGGACATGGACTGGTTATTACTAACACCATGTTCCAACATAAAAATGTGCACAAATTCACATGGAGAGAAGAGGCTAGGAATAAGAAAAGTCTCATTGACTATGTTATTGTTGATAGTGATGTTTTCTCCCTGGTGCAGGACACCAGAGTGTACAGAGGATTTGAAATTGGAAGTGATCACTATTTAGTCTTGAGCAGGATAAAATTGAATTTCATATTGAAAAGAATAACATGTAAGAAAGTTTTAAAGCGAATAAAAGTTGAGCAGCTCTCAGATGTAAACTGTAGACTAAAATACAGAAATATTATTGAAAAGAAAATGAAAGAGTTTGAGAACAGGAATCAAACCTTGGAGATTCAGTGGCAAACTCTGAAGGAAACATTGATTGATTCTGCCAGAGAGGCATGTGGTGAGGTTGTGTGCAAAGATAAAAAAATCAGAACTCCCTGGTGGACACAGGAAGTTAAAGAGGCAGTGAAGGAAAAGAAGAAAGCATATCAAAAGTTCCTGGCAAATAAGTCAGCTTTTACTCTTACAGAATACAGAGACAAATGTAAGAAAGCTAAACAGTGTGTAAAACTAGCTAAACAAAAGTCATGGGAGGACTTTGGCAAGAATATAGAAAATAAATATCAAGAAGGTGGCAAAATATTCTGGAGGTTGTTGAAGAAGCTTAGGAATGGAGGAAAGAGTGCTGTAAAAGGAATTAGAGATGATAAAGGTGAAATGAAAACAGGAGAAAAAGATATCCTTGAAGTATGGAGTAATTACTTTGAAAAACTGCTAAATGAAACAAGCAGTGATGACAGCACAGTGATAAAAAACACTGACCAGGCATGCAGTCAGGAATACATATCCATACTTGAAGTAGAAAAAGCCATCAAAGGCTTGAAATGTGGAAAGGCAGCAGGAGTAGATGATATTCGACCAGAAATGCTGAAGTATGGTGGTATAAGAGTCTTACAGTGGCTGCACTGCATAGTTCAGAAAGCCTGGACAGAGGGACGAATTCCTGATGATTGGAGTAGAGCTCTCATAGTACCCATATATAAAAAGGGAAATAAAACTGAATGTGAGAATTACAGAGGTATTTCCCTACTGAGTGTTCCTGGCAAGATCTATGCAAGTATACTTGAGAAACGGTTGAGAAGAATTGTGGAAGAAAAGCTTGGTGAAGAACAAGCTGGATTCAGGCCAATTAGAGGCTGTCAGGATCAGATCTTCACTTTACGACAAATAGTCGAGAAAGCATGGGAATATAACAAAGATCTGTATTTAAGTTTTGTTGATTTGGAAAAGGCATATGACAAGGTGCCAAGAGAGAAGCTATTCAATACGCTGCAGTTATATGGTGTCAATGGGGCATTATATCAAGCAATACTTAGTCTGTATTTGAGTTGTGAGTCAGCAGTTAGAATTGAAGGAAGTACAGGAAGATGGTTTAATGTTAAATCTGGTGTGAGACAAGGATGTACATTATCCCCTCTGTTATTCATTATCTATATGGATAACATTATGAAGGAATATGGTATTAAACCTGATATCAAAATTGGAGATGTTAATGTCAGCTCTTTGCTTTATGCGGATGATGTTATACTTCTAAATAAATCCGCTACAAGTCTGCAAGATTCTCTGACTAAATTGAATAGCTGTTGTAATAGATATGGTATGAAGGTCAGCAATAAAAAGACAAAGACAATGAAAATAGGCAGAATCATTGAAAATGTCAACTGTGTTGTGAATGGAGAACCTGTGGAACAAGTAATACATTTTAGCTACTTAGGCACAATTTTTACTGAAGATGGTAAACTAAATATAGAAATAGACAACAGAATCAGCAAAGCTGGTATCGTGGGAAGTCAATTGAATAAATTCATATGGAATAAGAAAGAAATTAGTCGGAACACTAAATTAGCTGTATACAAGACTGTGTTCAAACCAATTTTAACTTATGGATCTGAGAGCTGGGTCAGAAGTAAAACACTTGACCAAAGACTAGAGACCGCAGATATGAGAGTCCTGAGAAAGATTAGAGGCGTGAACAGATGGCATCAATGGCAATATCATATTAAAAATGAGGATATTAGGAAAGAACTTGACATTATCAGCATCCAGGAATGCGTTAGCAGAGCTAATCTCAGATGGTATGGTCACTTAAATAGAATGGGAGAGGAAAGATTAGCAAAACAAGTGTTCTCTGCCAGGTTGGCAGGAAAACGACCCAGAGGAAGACCAAGATATAGGTGGATTGATACGGTACAAAGTGCCTTAGACGATAGAAATATAAGATCTGATAATGTTGGAGTCTTGACAAGTAACAGACTGATTTGGAGGAAAATTGTAGATAGGAAGTTAGTAATGATGTAATTTTTTCATGTAGTACTGTCATATCCTGTACACCCCTTGAGGGTACATGGCAGGAATTTGATGATGATGATGATGAGTCAGTACTATAGAACAGAGATGGTAATTGATTTTATGAATTTTTGGCGATTCATATATTGGGTTGGGGAAGGGATCTAAAAAAGGTTTGAGTTTTTTTAAGAACTTCAGGAGGTTAAGATGTGACATTTCTTAGACTTTTTGGGATTATAATCTAGTGGTTTATAAATGATCTTACTGAGAACCACTACAGGGATGGGATAATAGCGCTGGAGCATCACTGGAATAAATGTATTAGTCTTAAGGGAGATTATGAAAAATAAAAATAATTTTGAAATTATAAATTCGTTTTTTCATTGTTAGGCCGAGAACTTTTCAGACCACCCTCATATAAGAGTAAATGCTGTATGAGATAAAAATGTGTGCTAACTGAAGAGGATAAGATTACTGAAAGGTGGAGAGAGCTCTTTGATGAGAGTTTCAATGTAGAACACAATATAACTGGCAAAACAGAAAGTTCAATAATGGAGGAACTTCCTGTAAGTATTGATTTAAATATTACATTAGAACTAATATCTAAAAATGAAATAATGAATGTAATAAAAAAGATGAAAAGAGATTCCAATGGTAGCTTTGATATGAATCCCAGAAAGGGAAAAGGAAAGATCCAAACTAACTTGCAGAGAATGACAGAAAAGTTGGATAGATGGAGAGCAGTAGAATTAGTTGCAAAAAAGACAAGTGAATGAGAAGATGAATCTTAGCATTATATACCATGGGTCATGAAGAGAATAGGCAGGTAGGTAGGCACATTAGGTAAAGAAATAATTAGAGAAACATAAATCAATCGGGTCATTCTGTAAAAAAAAAAAAAAAAAAAAAAAAAAAAAAAAAAGTTAAAAATACAACAGCGACGGAAGCAAACAAATCTTATCTTTGCAATGTGCAGCCCTTGCTGCACATTGCAAAATACCAATCTACAGCTGCAATCACCTCTTGATTCAAAGAAAAACTCTGACCGGTGAGGAAGAGTTTTAGTTTTGGGAAGAGATAGAAGTCAGAGGGAGCCAAATTTGGGGAATAGGGTGAATGTTCTTCCAACAATTCATAGTGCAGATCCCTTGAATTTCCCATTGACAAAACACATTTGTGGGCAGGTGCATTGTCGTGATGAAAGATGAATTTTTCTTCTGCAAACCAGGTCTTTTCTCATGAATTTTTTCGTCTAGTCTGGTTAAAAGATCAGAATAATATTCTGGTTATTGTTTTACCCTTTTCAAAATAATTAATAAACAAAATGCCTTTAGCATCCCAAAACACTGATACCATGACCTTTGTATGAAAAATGTATAGCTGCATACATTTTTGGATAATGAAAATAACATTCATGTACAAGCTAAACATGAATGTTCAGCTACATAATGCGAATAACACTTATTCGCATTATGTAGCCGAACTGTATTATAATTATTATATGTAACCAAGGAGACTTATATTACTAAAAACACATATTGCACAAACATTTGAGCAAATAGATATTTCATAATATATATCTTTTTGCTTTGATTGTCAAAGATCATCAGTCTTGGGACTGGTAGCTCAGCAGCAATTTCCTCCATTCCACTCTCTCACTGGTTTTCTTCTTAATCTCCTTGATGATGACGATTACTGAATGAATTGCTGCTTTTTTTACCTTTAAAATAATCAACTATATGATATAGAACTCAGAAAAATTTCATGTCTCTCCAAAATTTGATAAGTGTTTATTTAACTGGGATGGAGCTCCTCTATTATCAAAATGTAGGTTACTAACTACATAAGGATACTGACTATGTAATTAGTGAAATATTGACTATAAAGGTTTTTTATGCATTTACTTATAATCCATAAAATCATAAACCCAGATCTTTTCAAGAAGCATGATGTTTGCTGCTCAGCATTACATTCAAGTAGCTGTCTTCATACTTATCCCTCTTAATACGAGCATATGTTTTCCTGTCTACATAAGTTAAATGTTTAACGAGTAACAAAATATTAAGTACAAAGTGAAAATAATTTTTATGAATGAATTAATATTATAGACTATTTCATGTTTTAACTTAGAGCATGTTTGAGAATGAAATAGACCAAGTCATTTATTTAGTTGTTGATATTTCTGGATTTCAAACCACCATTCCTAAAGCACAAAACACTTACACAGGACACAGTTCCATTTATGCAATTGCCAAAATAAGTGTTGTTTATTATCAACCTAACAGTCGATGCAAATCGATAAAGCAATGCTATGAAACCATTTTGTAAATATGCAATAGCAGTTTTATGTGATGACATTCTGAATTTATTGTTATGTTAATGTTATTATCATAACAAACTGATATTAAATGAATTTCTATATTAAGGTTGAGATTTAAAACATTCTAAATTGAAACTATAAGAAATTTGTATAATTAATAGTTAATAGTGTTATACATTTTTTTTAGGTACTTTTCAGATTTAATATTTTAGGAGTGGTATTGTGCCTTTCAATGAATCGCCCTTACCAATTCTACTACTTTGTACCTCTGGTATCTTTCTGGTTCCTGGTTATTTTTTTAACAATGGCTTCTATACCACAAGTGATCAGTAGTTCAGCTGAAGGTGAGTTATTATATTTGTCATCTTTTAAAATATTAAAACTTCATTAATTCATCTACTGAATACATGTACATATGTATTTAGAAGGTCAGACTATTCAGCCTTTGCTGTGTTGATAAACAGAAACATCTGAATAGTTTTTTTCCCCTTTTTTTTATGTTTTCCTTTTAGAACAGAATGTTTCCTGACCTCAATCTATAATCACTAAATTGGAATATAGATGATTGTATTCAAATTGATGTTGATCTGAATGTTTAATTCTTTTCTTCTGGCAGTTGCTTGTCATAGATTAATCACATATACGTATTTAAAGTGTTAGCAGATATTGGGATATAATAAAGGAAAAGAGTACATGCATAGGAAGGAATGCCATGTCAATTCTGGCAATGAAGACCATGTGAACATTCCTTTATATTGAACACCTCCTTGGTGCAGTTTAGAAGATAACATTTACCCTTCACTTGGAAAAACTTCATAAAGACTTTTCCACGGAAGGTGAGTTAGCTGACTTGGCAAAATTTTTCCCTCCTGCAAAACAGAAAAATTGGCTAGAAAAATGCACACAATTAATAGGCATAATATAGGGTGACCAGTGGCATGCCTCAGGGTTCTGTTCTTGGGCCCATGCTGTTTAACTTGTATGTAAATGATATATCACATGGACTGACTGAGGGTCTTCAGTTGTTTGCTAATGATGCAAAGTTGGGAAGAATTATAAGTAACACTGTTGATGTTAATTCCCTTCAGGAAGATTTGAATAGACTTGGACAAAAGAGTGGAGTTGTAGTTTTAATATCAGTAAGTGCAAGGTGTTGCATTATGGAGTGCAGAAATATAAGGCTGTGTACTATATTGATTGTACCGCACTGCAGGAAGTGGGTGAGATTAGAGATTTGGGAGTGATAGTTGACAGAAGACTGAACTTTAGAGGGCATATTGCTAGTGTTGCAAGTGCTGCTATGATAAGAAGTACTCTAACATGTAAGGATAAGGAAGTGGTTGTGTCACTGTATAAGGTGCTGGTCAGACCACACTTGGACTATTGTACTCAAATCTGATCACCTGGTTTTCAGTGTGATGTGGAGACAATGGAGAGGCTCCAGAGGCAAGTGACTAACACAGTATAAGGACTTTGCACTGCTGACTATGGAGAGAGGGTGAAAAAAATGTGGATTGCAGAGTTTAGTTGATAGGAGGAAAATAGGTGGTATGATAAAGATATTTAAGTTAGTGAGACGATTTTATCAGATTAATCCAGAGGAGATTATAAAAAGAGTAGAAAGGGAAAGAACCAGAGGTCATCTATGGAAGTTATTATTATTGTTATGCGACACCTCCAGGGAGTCCTAGGACTCACTGTGAGAGGGCACACTATTCTACCTCACCAAATACATCTCATCCTCTCCAACACCACCCAATTCTCCAATTATGACACTACTTCCATCAATGCCATCATCACCAACAACAGTATTTTTTGTCAGTAAATTGTGTATATGTTCTGAAGGCCAATTGTCTGTATGCAGGATGAAAAACCAGAGTTTCCAGGAGAAAAAACCCTACTACCACTGTATGGATTAGCTAACTCACCTTCAATTGAAAAAGCCCATATAAGGATTCAGGTAGCGAAGAAAGGTGCGAAGAGTAGATATTTTTACATGAAGAATTGTCAGTGAATGCAACGTATTACCAGAATGGCAAAGTGTGCTAAGGATTTTAAGATTCTATGTGATAAATATGCTGTCAGTTGAATGAACCTCAAATGACGAGTCTGCCGACTCCATGAAGGGTGTAATAATAATAATAATAATAATAATAATAACAAAACTCTTAATACTATTAGGTGCTTAAGCAAGACAGCCTCAGTAATAATAATAATAATAATATCATCATCATCATCATCATCAAATTTTTCCTAACATGTACTCTCAAGTGATGTACAGGATATGATAGTACTACATGAAAAATTTACATCATTACTAACTTCCTATCAACAATTTTCCTCCAAATCAGTCTGTTCTTGTCAAGACTCCAACATTATCAGATCTTATATTTCTATCATCAAAGGCACTTTGTACCATATCAATCCACCTATATCTTGGTGTTCCTCTGGGTCGTTTTCCTGCCAAACTGGCAGAGAACACTCGTTTTGCTAATCTTTCCTTGTCCATTCTGTTTAAGTGACCATACCACCAGAGATTAGCTCTGCTAACGCATTCCTGGAAGCTGACAATGTCAAGTTCTTTCCTAATATATCCTCGTTTTTAATATGATATTGCCATTGATGCCATCTGTTTACACCTCTAATCTTTCTCAGGACTCTCATATCTGCGGTCTCTAGTCTTTGGTCAAGTGTTTTACTTCTGACCCAGCTCTCAGATCCATAAGTTAAAACTGGTTTGAACACTGTCATGTATACAGCTAATTTAGTGTTCCCAATAATTTCTCTCTTATTCCATATGAATTTATTCAATTGACTTCCTACCATACCAGCTTTGTTGATTCTGTTGTCTATTTCCATATTTAATTTACCATCTTCTGTAAAAATGTGCCTAAGTAGCTGAAATGTTTTACTTGTTCCACAGGTTACCCGCTCACAACATAGTTGACATTTTCAACAATTCTACCTATTTTCATTGTCTTTGTCTTTTTAATGATGACCTTCATACCATATCTATTACAACAGGTATTCAATTTAGTCAGGGAATCTTGCAGACTTGTAGCAGATTCATTTAGAAGTATAACATCGTCCGCATAAAGCAAAGAGCTGACATTAACATCTCCAATTTTGATATCATGTTTAATACCACTTTCCTTCATAATGTGATCCATATAGATAATGAATAACAGAGGAGATAATGTACATCCTTGTCTCACACCAGATTTAACATTAAACCATCTTCCTGTACTTCCTTCAATTCTAACTGCTGACTTACAGCTCAAATAAAGACTAAGTATTGCTTGATATAATGCCACATTGACACCATATGAGTGTAGTGTTTTGAATAGATTCTCTCTTGGCACCTTGTCATATGCCTTTTCAGATCGACAAAACTCAGATCTTTGTTATATTCCCATGATTTCCCCACTATTTGTCGTAAAGTGAAGATCTGATCCTGACAACCTTTATTTAACCTGAATCCATCTTGTTTTTCACCAAACTTTTCTTCCAGAATTCTTCTCAACTGTTTCTCAAGTATACTTGCATATATCTTACCAGTAACACTCAATAGGGATATACCTCTGTAATTCTTACATTCAGTTTTATTTCCCTTTTTATATATGGGTACTATGAGAGCTCTACACTAATCATCGGGAATTCGTCCCTCTGTCCAGACATTCTGAACTATGCAGTGCAGCCACTGTAAGACTTTTATACCACCATACTTTAGCATTCCTGGTCGAATATCATCTACTCCTGCTGCCTTTCCACATTTCAAGCCTTTGATTGCTTTTCTACTTCAAGTATGGATATGTATTCCTGACTGCATGCATGGTCAGTGTTTTTTACCACTGTGCTATCATCACTGCTTATTTCTTTTAGCAATTTTTCAAAGTAATTACTCCATACTTCAAGGATATCTTTTTTCTCCTGTTTTCATGTCATCTTTATCATCTCTGACTCCCTCTTTCATCCATTTCTAAGCTTCTTCAACAACCTCCAGAATATCTTACCACTTTCTTGATATTTATTTTCTGTGTTCTTGCAAAAGTCCTCCCATGACTTTTGTTTAGCTAGTTTTACGCAGTGTTTCGCTTTTTGCCAGGAACTTTTGATATGCTTTCTTCTTTTCCTTCACTGCCTCTTTAACTTCTTGTGCCCACCATGGAGTTAATAATAGTATAGTGGCTTTATAACTTAGTTGCTTTGGCCATAATTCCAATCATTGAATAGTATCAATGTTACCCTTATTATAAATCCCAACTTTGGTTTGTTATCTTTCAGTGACATGATTGAAGTAAATTTTGCTTCTTAAATCAAATGTTTTTCATTACGGAGGTGGTTGAAGTATTAAATTGGTATTGGTGTTTTGAAATAAAAATAAGTGGTATACTTGTAATTTTTGGAGCCATCTATAGAAGAGAATTTTGTCTTAAATAGTTTAAATAGTAAGAATTTTTTTGTTTTTGTTATTAAGTTATAATTTTTATAATGCCGCCACTGTAGTGAAAACTTGCCTGTAAATTGATATGAGTAAGCTAAAAGAGTAATCTTAACTAAGCTCTAGCATTATCACCAAAAAATATGACAATTCTAGCTACTAGTGATTCTTACAGGCAAAATATATAACTCCTGCAACAACAACATTCACCTTTTTTTTTGTATTTACAAAGAATCAATAAAATACGTTCACTTTCGTAATCCATGAAAAAGCAACAGAACAAAAAATAATCCTTTCCTTCATAGTTACACAGTGATCTGCATTCATTATTAAAAAAAATTATGGAAATGACTACTGTGTTAGAGGTGGTTAAGGGTCAAAGCTGCATAACTGAGAGGAGACCTCCACATAGCCTTTAAAGGAATGCGGAGAACCGACCAGGGCTTCTGACCTAATGTCCAATCCTCACCTTCTCATGGTGCACCCTGTTGGGTATCTACTTTGATACTGAACGAACGAGGATGGGCTGGCAATATGTGATTTAGCCGACCAAATTGTATTCTTATTGGTTAAACCAAAATAAAAAATGATGGTACAACATGACAAAATTTCATGCCGGCTGGGGCGTCGCCCGGTTAAACAAGGCACCCATTGTTTTCGCCAGGGAACCAGGGCGAACAACGAAAAGTCAGCTACTGGAACAGATCTGAAACCACACCCCAACTCAACATCACCAGAGTTAAAGATTGGTACTATCAACATAAGAAGCCTGAATGGCAAAGAAATGGAGCCAGCTGAAGAATTAGATAAGTAATAGATCGACATAATAGGGATGACTGAAACAAAAAAGACAAAAAATGGTGAGATATTTCTGAGCAATAAATACAAAATGTTATATTCAGGCAATGACAATCAAGGAAAAGAAGGAGTAGCCATAGTATTCAACACAAAATACGAGGCTAATCTTCTTGAATGGCAGTCAGTCTCAAGTAGAGTAATGTGGGCAAATACGAGAATGGGGAACTGAACAATGAGACTTATTTGTGCCTTATTTGTCAGAAAAAAAACACTTGACCAAAGACTAGAGACCGCAGATATGAGAGTCCTGAGAAAGATTAGAGGCACGAACAGATGGCATCAATGGCAATATCATATTAAAAACAAGGATATTAGGAAAGAACTTGACATTGTCAGCATCCAGGAATGCATTAACAGAGCTAATCTATGGTGGTATGGTCACTTAAACAGAACGGGCAAGGAAAGATTAACAAAACAAGTGTTCTCTGCCAGGTTGGCAGGAAAACGACCCAGAGGAACACGAAGATATAGGTGGATTGATACAGTACAAAGTGCCTTTGACGATAGAAATATATGATCTGATAACGTTGCAGTCTTGACAAGTAACAGACTGATTTGGAGGAAAATTGTTGATAGGAAGCTAGTAATGATGTAAATTTTTCATGTAGTACTATCATATCCTGTACACCCCTTGAGGGTACATGTCAGGAATTTGATGATGATGATGACTATGCTTAAGGGTCAAAGCTGTATAACTGAGAGGAGACCTCCACATAGCCTTTAAAGGAATGCGGAGAACCGACCAGGGCTTCTGACCTAATGTCCAATCCTCACCTTCTCATGGTGCACCCTGTTGGGTATCTACTTTGATACTGAACGAACGAGGATGGGCTGGCAATTTGGGATTTAGCCGACCAAATTGTATTCTTATTGGTTAAACCAAAATAAAAAATGATGGTACAACATGACAAAATTTCATGCCGGCTGGGGCGTCGCCCGGTTAAACAAGGCCCCCGTTGTTTTCGCCAGGAAACCAGGGCGAACAGCGAAAAGTCAGCTACTGGAACAAATCTGAAAACAAACCCCAACTCAACATCACCAGAGTTAAAGATCGGTACTATCAACGTAAGAAGCCTGAATGGCAAAGAAATGGAGCTAGCTGAGGAATTAGATAAGTACCAGATCGACATAATAGGGGTGACTGAAACATAAAAGACCAAAACTGGTGAGATCTTTCTGAGCAATAAATACAAAATGTTATATTCAGGCAATAACAATCAAGGAAAAGAAGGAGTTGCCATAGTATTCAACACAAAATACGAGGCTAATCTTCTTGAATGGCAGTCAGTCTCAAGTAGAGTAATGTGGGCAAATATGAGAATGGGGAACTGGACAATGAGACTTATTTGTGCCTATGGTCCCACAGAAGGTTCTACTAAGGTAGAAGTGGAGGAATTTTTTGAGGCTTTAGAAAAAGCAACTGACACATTGAAAAAGGAAAAGTTGGTCCTTGTTGGGGATCTAAATGGTAGAGTAGGAAATGATTGTGAGACATACAAAAATATTTTGGGAAAATTTGGAGAAAAGAGCAAAGCTAATAATAATGGCAAATATCTGTTGGATTTCTGCTCAGGACATGGACTGGTTATTACTAACACCATGTTCCAACATAAAAATGTGCACAAATTCACATGGAGAGAAGAGGCTAGGAATAAGAAAAGTCTCATTGACTATGTTATTGTTGATAGTGATGTTTTCTCCCTGGTGCAGGACACCAGAGTGTACAGAGGATTTGAAATTGGAAGTGATCACTATTTAGTCTTGAGCAGGATAAAATTGAATTTCATATTGAAAAGAATAACATGTAAGAAAGTTTTAAAGCGAATAAAAGTTGAGCAGCTCTCAGATGTAAACTGTAGACTAAAATACAGAAATATTATTGAAAAGAAAATGAAAGAGTTTGAGAACAGGAATCAAACCTTGGAGATTCAGTGGCAAACTCTGAAGGAAACATTGATTGATTCTGCCAGAGAGGCATGTGGTGAGGTTGTGTGCAAAGATAAAAAAATCAGAACTCCCTGGTGGACACAGGAAGTTAAAGAGGCAGTGAAGGAAAAGAAGAAAGCATATCAAAAGTTCCTGGCAAATAAGTCAGCTTTTACTCTTACAGAATACAGAGACAAATGTAAGAAAGCTAAACAGTGTGTAAAACTAGCTAAACAAAAGTCATGGGAGGACTTTGGCAAGAATATAGAAAATAAATATCAAGAAGGTGGCAAAATATTCTGGAGGTTGTTGAAGAAGCTCAGAAATGGAGGAAAGAGTGCTGTAAAAGGAATTAGAGATGATAAAGGTGAAATGAAAACAGGAGAAAAAGATATCCTTGAAGTATGGAGTAATTACTTTGAAAAACTGCTAAATGAAACAAGCAGTGATGACAGCGCAGTGATAAAAAACACTGACCCGGCATGCAGTCAGGAATACATATCCATACTTGAAGTAGAAAAAGCCATCAAAGGCTTGAAATGTGGAAAGGCAGCAGGAGTAGATGATATTCGACCAGAAATGCTGAAGTATGGTGGTATAAGAGTCTTACAGTGGCTGCACTGCATAGTTCAGAAAGCCTGGACAGAGGGACGAATTCCCGATGATTGGAGTAGAGCTCTCATAGTACCCATATATAAAAAGGGAAATAAAACTGAATGTGAGAATTACAGAGGTATTTCCCTAATGAGTGTTCCTGGCAAGATCTATGCAAGTATACTTGAGAAACGGTTGAGAAGAATTGTGGAAGAAAAGCTTGGTGAAGAACAAGCTGGATTCAGGCCAAATAGAGGCTGTCAGGATCAGATCTTCACTTTACGACAAATAGTCGAGAAAGCATGGGAATATAACAAAGATCTGTATTTAAGTTTTGTCGATTTGGAAAAGGCATATGACAAGGTGCCAAGAGAGAAGCTATTCAATACGCTGCAGTTATATGGTGTCAATGGGGCATTATATCAAGCAATACTTAGTCTTTATTTGAGTTGTGAGTCAGCAGTTAGAATTGAAGGAAGTACAGGAAGATGGTTTAATGTTAAATCTGGTGTGAGACAAGGATGTACATTATCCCCTCTGTTATTCATTATCTATATGGATCACATTATGAAGGAAAGTGATATTAAACATGATATCAAAATTGGAGATGTTAATGTCAGCTCTTTGCTTTATGCGGATGATGTTATACTTCTAAATAAATCCGCTACAAGTCTGCAAGATTCTCTTACTAAATTGAATAGCTGTTGTAGTAGATATGGTATGAAGGTCAGCAATAAAAAGACAAAGACAATGAAAATAGGCAGAATCATTGAAAATGTCAACTGTGTTGTGAATGGAGAACCTGTGGAACAAGTAAAACATTTCAGCTACTTAGGCACAATTTTTACTGAAGATGGTAAACTAAATATAGAAATAGACAACAGAATCAGCAAAGCTGGTATCGTGGGAAGTCAATTGAATAAATTCATATGGAATAAGAAAGAAATTAGTCGGAACACTAAATTAGCTGTATACAAGACTGTGTTCAAACCAATTTTAACTTATGGATCTGAGAGCTGGGTCAGAAGTAAAACACTTGACCAAAGACTAGAGACCGCAGATATGAGAGTCCTGAGAAAGATTAGAGGCGTGAACAGATGGCATCAATGGCAATATCATATTAAAAATGAGGATATTAGGAAAGAACTTGACATTGTCAGCATCCAGGAATGCGTTAGCAGAGCTAATCTCAGATGGTATGGTCACTTAAATAGAATGGGAGAGGAAAGATTAGCAAAACAAGTGTTCTCTGCCAGGTTGGCAGGAAAACGACCCAGAGGAAGACCAAGATATAGGTGGATTGATACGGTACAAAGTGCCTTAGACGATAGAAATATAAGATCTGATAATGTTGGAGTCTTGACAAGTAACAGACTGATTTGGAGGAAAATTGTAGATAGGAAGTTAGTAATGATGTAATTTTTTCATGTAGTACTGTCATATTCTGTACACCCCTTGAGGGTACATGGCAGGAATTTGATGATGTTGATGATGATGATGACTACTGTGTTATAGTAAAACTTCAGTTTAATATAAACCACAGAGTTGGTTAATGAGCTGTATTTTAAATATAACTTAACAAAAATTAACACTTATATGAGGGAATTTATTTCTAAGTTCACCTGTATTTTAAACTAGTTTCTAGTTCATTAACAAGATAAACAAAGCAGGGAGCTAAACTAGTTAAACTAACAGGTTTATGCAGCAAACATATAACAAATCAACTTGCATAACATCATCACCATATATGCATGCAATATATTAGCACCATGAAACACCATTAGTTCTGAATGCTTCATATAGATTTAAAAAAAAAAAAAAAAAAAAAAAAAAAAAAGCCTCAGCAGCAGATGTGTGGTCACACTTATCAAAATTGATATTGCAAGACAACCAAAATACTTTTATTTTGGTTGTCTTTAACCAAAATTTACTTTTAAGTGAGACAACCTCAGTTTTTCTTTAAAAAAAAAGTTTCTGTAAGAAAGCTTCTCTTATGGAAAACTGTGGTTTTTTATTTCAGTATTCTCTTTTTAAATTTGTGTTGATTCTGTGTGGGTGTGCGCACGTGCCGAGATGACATGGTCAACTGGATCTTAGTATTCAGATTTCAAATAATGGATATAATCCTGATGCTGTTGTCAGCTACTCTTATCCCTGATCTTATCTTAAGTTAATATCAGTGATTTATAAAGTATTAAGAGTTGAGCAGAAGAAAAGTATTATTTAGAATGAAAAAGAATACCAAGCTTTTTTGAGCCTGAAGAGACTATGGATGAATGTCTTTATACCAGGGTCAGCTAAATATGAAAGTCAATCCAAGAATAGAGGGGGAGAGAGAGAGAGAGAGTAGACAGGACTGCATTTTGATAACATTAAAATTCAGTAGATTATCTTCATCCTGTTTGGGAATGGCAAGGAGATTGTTGATTAAGGCATTGGTTACGGATGGAATCATTTGGGCGCTACCAAGTTTTGTGAGTGAAGAAGTGGAATGCAGTTCTATTATCATACACACCATTTTTCAGAGCCAAACTCTGAATAGGATTGGATTTTATTCAGAGAGGATTTACAAGAGGAAGAGTGCAGGTACAAGCACACAGTCCTGGGATATTGTTGATAGATTTGATAGAAAAGTTTGATGAGAGGAAATGATTCACAATTATGTCCAGTGAATGACCAAAGAGAAGCTAAGAGACGATCCACTCACAAAGGGTAGGAGGACTATAAGATGAAAAAAAGCCATGATGCTGGACCTAATCAAATGCCTTTTCCATTATTTTTAAGGGTGTTGAAGTGTGATCAGTGGTTTGATGGTTGACTTATTTCTGTTCCCCCCCCCCCCCCATTTATTTTTTTGAACAGGTTGAATAAAAACTGACATCCATGCTATTGGAAAAATAAGTGTGACTTTTGTAATGATGATACGGGATAGGTGTTAATACTGGAGCACAAGCCTTTTGTTCAACAAAAGTGATGCAAAGAGGTCTGTTGTATCTTTAGGAGATGTCTATTGTACCATCAGGATGAAAGAGAAAGGTGAAAGCATGGAATGAAAAGTTGTACTCAACAGCATTGGTGAGAACTTGAAAATTCAACTGCCATTTAAGCAGAAGGCAAACTTAATGCATTTGGCCCTTACAAAGTCTGCTTTGGATTATTTTTTATTTATTTAACCATTATAGGCTGTAGTCTAAACTTAAACTATAGTTGGAGTTTTTAACTTGAGCTATTGAATCTATGCTTAATGTTTGTTTCAATATAGAATTTGGTTTGATAAGAGTTGGTAATTTTGAGTGGAGTGGGAGAAATAAAGATGCTCATTCAAGCAAGAATAATTTCACTTCTTTGATCAGAGCAAGAGCTTGAATCAGAATGGCAGTAGCAGACCATGGAAAAGTAGCATGGAAATCCTGAAGGTTGGCACTAGTGCCAACTGTGATACTTCAGGATATTGGCTGGGAAAAGGACCATCTGTAGAAAAAGAAACATTGACAACGTTATGGTCATAGTTGTTAAAAGGAGAGCTAACATTATTAGCGTATTCAGATGAAGAGCTGAATAAAAGGTTCAGGGTGTTGGGTGAATGGTGAGGATTATTCAGAATTCCAGTAGGTCAAGGAAAGATGTGGTTGATCATTACTGACAGCAAACTGGCCTGGTTAGCTTGAGTGGTTAGTGTATCTGTTCTCCAACCAGTAGGGTTTCAGATCTCAGTCCCTTCATAGGCTTGGATGTTCATGATTGCCTTTATGTGGGAGATGAACTTCAGTGCAAGAATCACTGCTGTGCACTTATTGGAGGACTGAAGTGAGTTGAAAAAAGTTCCATGTTTAGTTTCTGGGGATGGGTTCCAGACCTAAAAAATTTGGCTTTTCTTCTGACTTGGTTTGTAAATTTAGAGAAGATAGAGAGTGTGAATTATGCATTACTACATTGAAATCACTAAAGAAGATTAACTCATTGTTTGGATAATTAGACTGTATGTGATTAGCTTTCAGAGATAGTCAAAAAGTTATTAACTAGGAGACTAACTAGGTAAAGTCAGCAAATGAAGGCAAAAAAAGTGAGGCAAGGAAATCTTGAGCGAAAGCAGATCATATAAAGGAGGTAAATTCCATTTTTGATATCATTTGGCATAGAATATCATCCCTGTAATAGCACTTGTTCTGCTCTTCTTATGAAGGTAATTGTTTGTGAAGTAATGTGGAAAGTTGATGAGCTGTAGTTGTAACGGATGCCTTGAAAGTTCAACATTGGGTTTGGATGTCTGTAAGTGGGAGATGGTGCCCATCATTGATGTTATTATTGAAATTGCAGATGTTGGTAAAGGTAAGTGTTTTTATGTGGAGTTTTGTTTTATTGGCTTGTTTTGGGTATTTTTTTTTAACTAGAACAACGCTAATTTTGGTTTATCTTTCGTGCTAGTGAATATTGTGGAAAACTTATCTAACAGGGTCATGCAGCAGAAGACTTGTGAATATGACTTCCATGCTTGTTATGTCCATTCTCAATCATGGCTTCGAGTGTCCCTTTGAAGCTTCTATACTCAGACTCCACTCTTTTCCTGGCACAACCTAATAAAGCAAGTAGCAGGATTATTCCTGCTGATTAGTTGATGACAAATCAGAAATATAATTAAATCCAGTGGAAATTCTCTTCTCAATTAATTCTGTAATATAGAATTAAAGATGGTCAATTATTTGTAATACAACAGTACAGTTCAACACAAGATAAAGCATTTTCTGTGTGCACTTTAGGAAGCACAGTCCTCAAAAAAAAAAAAAAGTATTTATTTGTGGATTTATGAAATATATCCAGAACTTTTTCATTTCAGATTCTCATCTGAAAAAGTTCCATCTGAAAGATGCAATTAATAGACATAATGCAATAGCCTTGTAGGTCTCAATTCCTTTTGTTGTGATTCCAAATAACTCCTATGATTACATAGGCCTATATTCTTTCTACCTTTATGATAATTGCTCTATATTTTTCCAGGAAACTCACCTTTAATACTTCTCTTTTCTCTTCGGATCTTACACTAAGCCAGATTCGTTAACTTAACAAGCTTATAGAAAGTTGACTTTTTATGGAACATCTCTTATATGGTCTTCATAAGATCTATGAGCCAGGTATTCCTTTAAGGCCAGTGTTGATTGCAATGGCTGTCTCACTTATGAACTCTAAGAAACTTTCCATCTTACACTCTACATTCGTAGGAAAGTTTGGCTCTCATATGTAATGAGAATACTATTAATTTTAAAAATGTGATTAGTGGGCTTCACTTAGGTCTGCCTTGCATAATGATCAGTTTTTAGATATCATTTTTAAATATGAAAATATGAGTTGACTCAAAATTTTTCTGTCAGTCATGCAGTTCTTTGATTTTGTCATGTGTTCTGGATATTTTACTGTCTGAGATAAGTAAAACCAACAAAGGGAACTGCTATGGCTCTTGCACTGTAATTTTATGGATGAATATGAGCAACATTTCCATGATATTTTTCCTATACCTACCATCTGATATTGATGTGTTGTTGGTATCATCATAGTTTTGGGATTGATGTGTTGGGTGTTTGTCCTTGTCAAAAAAAAAAAAAGGAAGAAAAGGGGTGATATTAAAACCCTGATTCATCATGTGTACACTCTTATTACATCAAGAATTACGAAACATTCTACCTAATGGTTTCAACAAATCCTAAAGTGATCAGTTGTTACATGATTTAGTTTCTTCTCATGAAGAAATTAATCATATTTCTATCAAATAAGTATCTGAATATGTCTAAAATTCTAGGATCTTTTAATATGTATATCTCATCCTATCCACAGAATTTCTTCTTTTCTTTCACCAACTGAACTTTCTTAGTATCTAGCAGATTCTGTGCTTTTATGGTCTATCATATTTTGGTCAGTCTGGAATATCTGCCTCTGTTTGTTATAGACAACATAAAAATTATACTCATTTCTAAGGCTTATAAAGAAAAGTATGAAACATTATTAAATGGATGTTATCTTAACAATTCCAATGGTTTGTATTTATCTCCCTTGTTGGAAATAGTACTTTCATCTCTGCTCAATTTTACTTCTTTTTTCTTTTTTTTCCACATGCTTTTGTATGAGATTGTTCCATTCATTTCATATTGAGGATGTCTCTGACACATGGTCAAAAATTTATGCAATGATGATAATTATTATTGCCCCCTCGATGGAGTCAGCAGACTTATTATGGGAGGTTCATTCAACTGACAACATATTTATCATATGGAGTCTTAAATTCCTTAACACTCCTTGCATTAACAACATATTCTGGTAATACATTCCATTCACTGATAGTTCTAAATGTAAAAAATTTACTCCTCACCTCTATTCACCACACTCTTACATAACTTCCAGAGGTCATCCCTGGAAGTTATGTAAGAGTTTTTCCCCTCTTGCCTTCTACTCTTTTCATAATCTCGTTTGGATTAATCCAGTAAAATCCTCTCACTAATTTAAATATCTCTATCATATCACCTCTTTTCCTCCTATCCACCTATCTCTGCAATCCATATTTTTCAACCATTTTCCATAGCCAGCAGTCCACAGTCCTGATATTGTCTTAGTTACTTGCCTGTGGACTCCTCCAGTCTGGTCACACTGAAAACCAGGTGACCAGATTTGAGCACAGTAATCAAAGTGTTGTTTGACCAGTGCTTTAATTATTGGCACAACCACGTCCTTACCCTTACATGTTAGAGTACTCCTTATCATAGCAGCACTACAATATGCAGCCTTTCAACACTAGCAATATATCTAATCTTCGCTCTACTCAACCATCACTCCCAAATCTCTAATCTCATCCACTTCCTGCAGTACAGTACAATCGATATGGTACACAGCCTTATATTTCTGCAAGGTTATAAGTGCAAGGTGTTGCAATATGCAACACCTTGCACTTACTGATATTAAAACTACAACCCCACTCCTTTGTCCAAGTAAAAAGTCTATTCAAATCTTCCTCAAGAGAATTCATGAGTGGGGATCTTAAGTTGTTTGCTGATGATGCAAAGTTGGTAAGATTTATAAGTAGCACTACTGATGTGAATTCTCTTGAGGAAGATTAGAATAGACTTTTTACTTGGACAAAGGAGTGGGGTTGTAGTTTTATTATCAATAAGGTCATGCCACAGGTATACCTTTAAAGATTATTCTTTCTCCTGCTTGCCACATAGCAGAGAAAAAATTCTTGAGTTAACCTTTGCCTGACCAGTCAATCTCTTCTCATAGTGCACCTTTTCTTTCTTTACCATGCTTAATCACTAGCCTGCACTTGGATCCGATAACCACTTCTGTAGCATTTTCCTTTCCAGCCCAGCTTGCTTGATTTCACTGTTCATCTATTTACTTGCTTAATCCTTGGTATGAAGTTATGCATTGATTTTGTCAGATACTGCCTTGTGAATTTCCATGCATTGTCAATATGTTTTTTGCTCAGCTCATCTACCTAACATATTGATGCTAACTGGCTACAGAGCTTCGTATAATCACATCATCATCAAATTCCTGACATGTACCCTCAAGGGGTGTACAGGATATGATAGTACTACATGAAAAATTTACATCATTACTAACTTCCTATCAACAATTTTCCTCCAAATCAGTCTGTTACTTGTCAAGACTCCAACATTATCAGATCTTATATTTCGATTGTCTAAGGCACTTTGTACCGTATCAATTCACCAATATCTTGGTGTTCCTCTGGTTCGTTTTCCTGCCAAACTGGCAGAGAACACTTGCTTTGCTAATCTTTCTTCGTCCATTCTGTTTACGTGACCATACCACCTTAGATTAGCTCTGCTAACGCATTCCTGGATGCTGACAATGTCTAGTTCTTTCCTAATATCCACATTTTTTAATATAATATTACCTTTGATGCCATCTGTTCATGCCTATAATCTTTCTCGGGACTCTCATATCTGCGGTCTATAGTCTTTGGTCAAGTGTTTTACTTCTGACCCAGCTCTCGGGTCAATAAGTTAAAATTTGTTTGAACACTGTCTTGTATACAGCTAATTTCTCTCTTATTCCATATGAATATATTCAATTAACTTCCTACCATACTAGCTTTCTTGATTATGTTGTCTATTTCCATATTCAATTTACCATCTTCACAAAAAATCGTGCCTAAGTAGCTGAAATGTTTTACTTGTTCCACAGGTTCTCCGTTCACAACACAGTTGACATTTTCACTGATTCTACCTATTTTCATTGTCTTTGTCTTTTTATTGCTGACCTTCATACCATATCTATTACAACAGTTATTCAATTTAGTCAGGGAATCTTGCAAACTTGTAGTGGATTTATTTAGAAGTATAACATCGTCCGCGTAAAGCAAAGAGCATAAATTAACATCTCCAATTTTGATATCAGGTTTAATACCATTTTCTTTCATAACATGATCCATATAGATAATGAATAACAGAGTGTCTCACACCAGATTTAACATTAAACCATCTTCCTGTACTTCCTTCAATTCTAACTACTGACTTGCAACTCAAATAAAGACTAAGTATTGCTTGATATAATCCCCTATTGACTCCATATAACTGTAACGTATTGAATAGCTTCTCTCTTGGCACCTTGTTATATGCCTTTTCCAAATCGACAAAACTTAAATATAGATCTTTGTTATATTATCATGCTTTCTCAACTATTTGTCGTAAAGTGAAGATCTGATCCTGACATCCTCTATTTGGCCTGAATCCAACTTGTTCTTCACCAAGCTTTTCTTCCACAATTCTTCTCAACCGTTTCTCAAGTATACTAGCATAAATCTTGCCAGGAATATATTCTCACATTCAGTTTTAATTCCCTTTTTATATATGGGTACTATGAGAGCTCTACTCCAATCATTGGGAATTCATCCCTCTGTTCACGCCTTCTGAACTGTGCAGTGCAGCCACTGTAAGACCTTTACACCACCGTACTTCAGCATTTCTGATCGAATATCATCTACTCTTGCTGCCTTTCCATATTTCAAGTCTTTAGTGGCTTTTTCTACTTCAAATATGGATATGTATTCCTGACTGTATGCCTGTTGAGTGTTTTTTATCACTTTGCTATCACTGCTTGTTTCATTTAGCAATTTTTCGAAGTAATTACTCCATATTTCAAGGATATCTTTTTCTCCTGTTTTCACATCACCTTTATCATCTCTGACTCCTTTTACAGCACTCTTTCCTCCAGTTCTAAGCTTCTTCAACAACTTCCAGAATATGTTACCGCCTTGATATTTATTTTCTATGTTCTTGCCAAAGTCTTCCCATGACTTTTGTTTAGCTAGTTTTACCCAGTATTCAGTTTCCTTAAATTCCTTACATGCAGGTGTAGCGTGGAATGAGGAGTTAGCTGGAAAAGATATCAATGCAGCTGGGGGATTTTCAAAAAATGTTTAATAGATGCAATGTCTAAATGTATTCCAATGGTGAGAAGGTTAAATAAGGTGGGTGTGAGATGGATGAATAAAGAGATTAAGCATGTGATACCGAGAAAAAGGGCATTGTGGAGGCAGCGTAAGAGAAGTGGAAATAACCAATTCCATGAGGTCTACAAAGACCAAGGAAGGAAGGTGACTTGGTTGGTGTGGGTAGCTAAAGAGAGGTATGAACAGCAGTTGGCTAATGATGCCAAAAAGAATCCTGAGGAATTCTTTCGATATGTAGCCAGCAAAAGAAAGAATAATTATGGAAGGATGACATTGATTGGAGAAAATGGTATAAAGACAGCTGATGCAGAATGTGTGGTAGAGATACTTAATGTACAGTTCATAAAGATCTTTCAATCTTGTGAATGTGACTTCATGGAGGGATTGAGAGCAGTTGATGATGGAGAGGAGAGATTGACTGTAGGTGAGCAAGAGGTGTATGGGGAGTTGAGTAAACTAGATGTTAATAAGGCTGTGGGACTTGATAATATATCACCACATATTCTGAAAGAATGTTCCAGGGAGTTGACACCTGCCTTGACATATTTTTTTAATATGAGTCTTGCACTCGGTCAAGTTCCTAAGGAGGGCAAGATTGTGCCACTTGATAAAGGAGGTGATCGAACTCAAGCATCAAACTATAGGCCTATCTGTGTGTCAGGTGTTGTGGTTAAGTTGTTAGAGAAGCTTGTGAGAACTTGGATCCAGAATTGGTTAGATAACAATGGTATTATCTTTGATGGACAGCATGGATTTGCTAAAGGGAGGTCATGTTTTATAAATCTACTTACTTATTACAATAAAGTGACTGCTTCCTTGTACAGAGGAAAAGGATACACAGTAATATACTTGGATTTCTCAAAGGCTTTTGATAGAGTACCTCATGATAGGTTGACAGTCAAACTATAGCAGATGCGGTTGGATATTAGATTGGTGCATTGGATTGGAGACTGGCTATCTGATAGGTATCGACAAGTTGTGTATGGTGGACAGGAGGAAGAGGGCAGATATGATAGAGACCTGAAAGTTGGTAAGAGGTTGTTATAGGATCAATGCTGGAGAAGTTTTACAGAGAATAGTGAGAGATCAGGGGAGAACCAGAGGTCATACCTGGAAACTGTATAAAGAGAGTGAGAGGCAGGTTTTTTCATGCAGAGTTGTGAATGCCTTGCCTTCGAATGTGATGTCTGCAAAGAGTTTGAATGTGTTTAAAACACGGTATGATGAGCTGTGTGTGTGTGATGAAAGGACCTCCCAGATGAGTCTTTGACTCCATGAGGTCTTGGGGTGGTAATAATAATAATAACAATTTGTCTCTGTATTCTCTAAGAGCACAAGCTGACTTATTTACCAGGAACTTTTGATATGCGTTCTTCTTTAACTTCCTGTGTCCACCATGGAGTTGTGATTTTTCTGTCTTTGCAGACAGCCTCACCGCATGCCTCACTACCTGAAACAATTAGGGTTTTCTTCAAGGCTTGCCACTGAATCTCCATGGTTTGGTTCCTGTTCTCAAACTCTTTCATTTTTTTTTCAATAATCTTTGTGTATTTTAGTCTACAGTTCACATCTGAGAGCTGTTCAACTTTTATTCGCTTTAAAACTTTCTTATATGTTATTCTTTTCAATATGAAATTCAATTTTATCCTGCTCAAGACTAAATAGTGACCACTTCCAATTTCAAATCCTCTGTACACTCTGGTGTTCTGCACCAGGGAGAAAACATCACTATCAACAATAACATAGTCAATGAGACTTTTCTTATTCCTTGCCTCTTCTCTCCATGTGAATTTGTGCACATTTTTATGTTGAAACATGGTGTTAGTAATAATCAGTCCATATCCTGAGCAGAAATCCAACAGATATTTGCCATTATTATTAGCTTTGCTCTTTTCTCCAAATTTTCCCAAAATATTTTTGTATCTCTGACAATCATTTCGTACTCTGGTATTTAGATCCCCAACAAGGACCAACTTTTCCTTTTTCATTGTGTCAGTTGCTTTTTTCTAAAGCATCAAAAAAATTCCTCCACTTCTACTTTAGTAGAACCTTCTGTGGGAGCATAGGCACAAATAAGTCTCATTGTCCAGTTCCCCATTCTCATATTTGCCCACATTACTCTACTTGAGACTGCCTGTCATTCAAGAAGATTTGCCTTGTATTTTGTGTTGAATACTATGGTTACTCCTTCTTTTCGTTGATTTTCATTGCGTGAATATAACATTTTGTGTTTATTGCTCAGAAAGATCTCGCCAGTTTTTGTCTTTTTTGTTTCAGTCACCCCTACTATGTCGTTCTGGTTCTTATCTAATTCCTCAGCTAGCTCCGTTTCTTTGCCATTCAGGCTTCTTATGTTGATAGTACCGATGTTTAACTCTGGTGATATTGAGTTGGGGTGTGCTTTCAGATTTGTTCCAGTAGCTGACTTTTCGCTGTTCATCCTGGTTCCCTGGCGAAAACAACGGGGGGCTTTGTTTAACCTTGCGACACCCCAGCCAGCATGAAATTTTGTCATGTTGTACCATCATTTTGTATATTGGTTTAAGCCAATAAGAATACAGTTTGGTTGGCTAAATCCCAAATTGCCAGCCCTGCCCATCCTCGTTCATTCAGTATCCATTTAAAATATGGCTTAATCCATAATATCCTCCATTTTAATATCTTACCCTAAATTGAAGGTTGTTGTCTATATTTTAGTAATCTGTTATGTTCACAAAGTGATGCTTCATAGATGGCATTGCTAGTTGTAAGTCAAAATACCACTACCACCTATCTACTAATCTGTACATCTCACTCAAATACATATAAGTTGAAGACCTACTGTGTTGACTTCACAAACTTGTAATCGTAGTTTGCTTGCAATCTTAGAAATGAAAAATCATAATACCATTAAATGGCATGATCTGTCAAGAGATCATCTTAAAATGAACAAGATAATAGAAAATGATTATATGTACTCTTCTGAGATTGTCTCTGAAAAAATGATATCAGTAATTACTTCCTAACCACCACTCATAAATAACCACTTATGAATATATTGAGAATTTTTCTTTTAGAAATTTTTTTAAAAAATCCATTTCAGTAGAATCTTAAAATTTTGTTTTAATTTTTACTTTTTTTTTTCTTCCCAGCAAATCCACTTCAGTACCTGTATGTGGTTTTAAAATTTGTAGGTCTCTTCAGTGTTGTTACTGTTTTATATATGTCAGAAGTAAGTTTTTTTTTATCATCAAATAAATTAAAAATTTTATTCAAATTATACTTATCTGATTACATATATTAATTTTGAAAAACAGGGATGTTAATTGTATTTCTTTCTATAATAAACCCAGTGCATTGCTGTCGTAGAGCTGGAGAGGAGAGAAGGTACATGTGTGCCTATATGTGTGTGTGAGAGAGAAATATTCAGAAACTGACTGGCTCAATGTCAGTCAGTTTTTTGATATTTAAATACAAAAATGTTCTGTACTCTCAGATAAGGTGATTGGCATCAGCAAGAATGTGAGACATTGAGATAGGCACTGACAGTGCTTTTTTTCCTGGAAAAAAAGGTGCCGGTACTTTTAACATATCCTCCGATATACCCTCTTCATCTCTAGATCGCTTCTTGCTTTTGGTATCAACTGCAGAATGATGACCTTGGAGCAGTCATGAGTCCACATATTTGCTAGGGTTGCACTGAGTGAGAGGAGGTCCTACTATCCTGATGAACATCAGTGCTGAAGTTGTCCATACAAGCAGAGATGACCTAGATGAAGTTTTTGTAAGATTCATATGAGAGAACCCCCTTTCACATTCACTGGAAGATATTGCAATTGTGTCCAAAGTGTGTTTTAGAGGAAGTAGTATGTCCAGGACTTTATTTTCTTGAAGATATTCATGGAAACTACGAACTGCTTCGCTTTCATTTAAGCAAAATTTGCATGCTAACTTTTTAATTTCAATTTCACCAAATGTCAGATGCTTCGCAGGATTTTCTGGCCAATACTTGGAATCTAAAATCTTAGCAAATTCAAGCAAATCGGCATCATCATCTCCTTCAAGCAGATGCTTTCCAACAGCTTCTTTCAGACTTTTATAGAAAGCAGATGAACTTATTGCAGGACTGTGTCTTTCATTTTTGTGGAGCTCAATCCCTTTGAACTTCATGTTCTTCTGACTTGGAAGAGAAATACTGTAGTATGGACCAGGATTTTTAATTCTTTATCTTCCTGTGTGCTTTGTACAAGTCAATAAATTGGAAGCAATCGGAAGTGAACACAACTTCCTGTTTCTGGTTGCATACCAACCTATGAAACAGGAAAGCAGGGTACCAACTTATGAGTAATCAAAACTGAAAATTCATTTCATGAACATAGTACCATCTTCCGGAATATTTATAATACATTTTGCTCTCAGTAAATTGCAAATTTTTAAAAACTTAAGAAAAAAGGTGCGGTACTGCTTACCATTGCGTACTGCCAGAAAAAAAAAAAAAAAAAAAAAACATTGAGCACTGAGATGTGGATGATTGATTCTCTTCTGTCAAGACAGGTTGAATACTTTGAGTCTATCTTCTCCACTCTTCTCTTAATAAATTCTTTCTTGAGATTTCTTGAAACTAAGCAAAATTAATATATTGTGGGAACATTAGTTGAATAAATTTATCTGAATAAGAGAAATCAATGAAAACACGAAACTAGCTGTATACAATATAGCGTACATACTAATTTTAAAATGAGAGAAAAATTAAGGAAGCAAATAAACCATCAATGGCTGAAGTATATTAAAATTAGAATATTAGACAGGAATGTGACATTAACATTTGAAAATGTGAGTAGAGCCAATCTTAGCCACTGTGGTCATTTAATTAAAAATATCGGGATACAAGAAAGGTTATCAAAAACAAATATTTGATACCTGGATTGCGGAAAACAAAAAAGATCCATGGAAGATCTAGATAGACTAATACAGTAAGAAGTGCCTTGGAATACTAGGCTATAAGATCTGAATATATTGCAGTCCTGATAGATAAGAAAAATTTTGAGGAAAATTAAGATAGGAAGTTAATGATAGTGCAGATTTAATCATATATTACTATCATAATATCCTCTACTCTCCTTGAGCTTACACATCAACAATTGGCATTTTTGTTTCTTCCTTCCTAATGTTTTTCATCTTAATGGACTGTTGATATTTCCCAATTTCAACAGTCCATTAAGGCAGCAATTTTCAACCAGTGTGCTGGGAGAGGTCTTCAGGTTTGCCGCGAGATTTATGAAAACAAATTAATTGAGAGAAATAATGTCATAATTTGCGCATTTATTTATTAGTGTCTGTTCTTCTATCTTCTTTTGTGTGTAAATCAATCAAAATTATGCCTATTTTTTGCCAGATCATCAAAAAAATAAAAGAACATATTTTTAGTGTGCCGCAGAATTTTAATAATTAGTCTAGGTGCATGTGCCGTGTTATGAAAAAGGTTGAAAATCACTGCATTAGGGCATTGTATTTCAATCCCCTCCCCATTGCCTGTCTTTCACTGTTACATTCTGACATGAGAAAGGATGTTATTGCACAATCTCCTTTTGAGTATTATTGAGCCTGTGAACTAATGGGAGTAAAAACCCAAGACCTATAGTAGATGCTACTCTTCTCCCTCATTCCTAGTCATACCACATCGCATATAAAAAGACTCATTTTAAAACTTCTATTGAGAATTTGACATTAAATAATAGATATTTTGGTTAGCTTTGATGTCACTTCACTGTTCGTTCACTGATATTAACTTAAATGACACCTATCACTTATAAAGTTTTTCCTCCTGATATTGCAGATCTTTTCCTTTGCCATTCATTCCAGATCTTTCCCTTGGAAGCACAAAATTTATATGGTTTTCCCTTCTCACTTCCCTTGCCAATTTTTTTATGGAATATTTTGAAAAACAAGCTCTTGACTCGATCCCTCTCAAACTAGTTAAGATATGTGGATGATGTGTTCTCCATTTTGCCTCATGGCCCAGACACATTAGACTCTTACTTCTCCTTCCTCAATATCTCTTAGTTCCTGGAGTATGTAGAGTTCCTGTTCAGGCAAGTTGTCTACTGTGAACAAACAGAAAGATCAGCCAACATTTGCATGGAAGAACATAAAAAATACATCTGCAGTCATGACTATGGGTGAAAAAACCCCTGCCTTACAGATAATGCTTTGGATACCATTCATAGAATCAGTTGGAAAAAGACCACCATGCTTCATCACAGTAAATTTGAAGAGAGACTGTTTTTAGAATTTGTAGCTGCTCTCAGAAATTAGCCCAATTTGAATAAATATGGTTGCATTAAATTTCCCAAAATATGGGAAACATTAATATTTTGAGATCCCAGTTTACATTCTAGGTCACCAACCGGTTCCCACAGTAAAATCTGATATCACCAAATCAAGAATTCTGTTTCCTTCTTGCACCACTGGTATCTAGATGGTAATAAAGGGATGTTTACAAGGACAATCCTTCCATTACCAGAAGGATTATCCTGGTAAACATCTGACATACCAAATCTTATATCCTGAGTAGATAAAGTATACAGTTTGAGAGCAAGTTCTGTATTATTAAATTGAACTGATTCTTGTATTCATATCAATAACTCTAATATCCAAGATATATATTTTATCATAGGTATTTTTTGAGAAAATTTTTGTAACACGTCCATGGAAAGCCCTTTTTGTTACAACAGATGATTCTATTAAAGAATGGTGGTTTAGGTGGAAAATTGATCGTTATGTAAGTAAAGAAAAATTTTTATTTCATATTGACTTGTTTGTTATAGTGTATCAAATACAAATTTATATTTATAATGTAAATTTTCAGTTTTTCATTACTGGAATTCTGGGAATGTAACTATTATACAACTGCACTTAATTTTTTTTTATTTTATTTCAGCAAAGAATTTCAAGAATGTTTCTAATAATTTTTCTACTAACAGATTCTATTATATACATATATGATTTACACTACTCATCATCATCATCAAATTCCTGATATGTACCCTCAGTGAGGTGTACAGGATATGATAGTGCTACATGAAAAATCTACATCATTACTAACTTCCTATCTACAATTTTCCTCCAAATCAGTCTGTTAAGTGTCAAGACTCCAATATTATCAGGTCTTATATTTCTGTCTTCTAAGGCACTTTTTACTGTATCAATCCACCTATATCTTGGTATTCCTCTGGGTCTTTTTCCTGTCAACCTCGCAAAGAACACTTGTTTTGCTAATCTTTCCTCTCCCATTCTATTTAAGTGACCATACCACCTGAGATTAGCTCTGCTAATGCATTCCTGGATGCTGAACAATATCAAGTTCTTTCCTAATATCCTCGTTTTTAATATGATATTGTCATTGATGCCATCTGTTCATGCCCCTAATCTTTCTCAGGACTAACATATCTGCAGTCTCTAGTCTTTGGTCAAGTGTTTTACTTATAACCCACTCTCAGATCCATAAGTTAAAATTGCTTTAAACACTGTCCTGTATACAGCTAATTTAGTTAATTTCTCTCTTATTCCATATACAGGGTGTTCGGGATAAATTTGACATATTTATAATTAATTATATTTTTCCGTAAGTTACATGTATTAACACACACTTCTCTTCATTTAAAAGTTTGGACCCTTCTTCATTCATATACAAGATGTCAGAAAGGATGGATAGCTGGAACCCACCTGAATCATGGAAGAGAATAACTTGTATCATGATGATTCGTGCCCACCATCAAAATAAGGATATTACGACTGCTGCCCAATGCTCCCTGAATACAGTAAAAACAATCAGGCATGAACTAGAGACTTGCAATGGTGACTACGAGGATGTAGCAAGAAGAAAGATCCCTAGCAGACGATCTGATTGCGTTCGTACAGCAGAATTCCTCGCAAATCTGCAGGAACAGGTGTTGAAGAACCCTGGCATTGGAATTCGGGCTTTGTTCGTGGAGTTGCTAACTGTAGTCAAGCCCTGGATAACAAGGGTAGCCAATGGTAGGCCGTATGTATGGCAGCAGGATTCGGCCCCTTGCCACACCTCTGGGAAAAGTCAAAAATGGTTGTCTGAAAATTTCTACGACTTCACCAGTCCAAATGTTTGGCCTCCAAACTCCCCAGACCTTAACCCCATGGATTATTTTGTATGGGGCACAGTTGAAAAAGACACCAATCGCACTTCCAGTAATACAAAAGCCCAGTTAATGGATAAAATTAAAACAGTTTTTGCGGCCCTTCCCAGGGAGACTGTAGCATCAGCTTGTTCGAGGTTCCGAAGCAGAATTGAAGCTGTGATCGATGCTAATGGTGGTTATTTTGAGTAAATCTTGTTGATAGTATTGTAATTAACTGCCTGTAATGTTTTTTTGTCAATTCATTAAATTTAATAGATACAAAGAAGATTTTCTTTTTCCTTACGAAACTGTCAAATTTATCCCGAACACCCTGTACATTGATTCATTTGACTTCCTACCATACCAGCTTTGTTGATTCTGTTGTCTATTTCCATATTTAACTTACCATCTTCACTAAAAATTGCGCCTAAGCAGATGAAATATTTTACTCCATTTACAATGCAGTTGATATTTTAAATATTTCTGCTTATTTTCATTCTCTTTGTCTTTTTAATGCTGACCTTCATACCATATCTAACTTTGGGAAATTCTAAGTGACTGCTTTCTTGAACTTCCTGAGACAGCTGACCATCATGCAGTGTTAGTATTGCAACCTGCTGTTTCCTCCTGAGTCTCCCCATTTCCCTGTCCAATTACAACAGTTATTCAATTTAGTCAGGAAATCTTGCAGACTTGTAGCGGATTTATTTAGAAGTATAACAATCATCTGCATAAAGCAAAGAGCTGAGATTAACACTGCAATTTGGATATCTAGTTTAATACCACTTTCCTTCATAATGTGATCCATATAGATAATGAATAAGAGATGGGATAATGTACATCCTTGTCTGACACCAGATTCAACATTAAACCATCTTCCTGTACTTCCTTCAATTCTAACTGCTGACTTACAACTCAAATAGAGACAAAGTATTGCTTGATATAATGACCCATTAACACCATATAACTGTAGCATTTTGAATAGCTTCAATAGAACCTATTCAAAACTTTGAATAGAAGATGGTAAGTTAAATATGGAAATAGACAACAGAATCACAAAGCTGTTATGGTAGGAAGTCAACTGAATCAATTTATATGGAATAAGAGAGAAAATAACCGAAATTAAATTAGCTGTATACAAGGCAGTGTTTAAACCAATTTTAACTTATAGATCTGAGAGCTGGGTTATAAGTAAAACACTTCACTAAAGGCTAGAGACTGCAGATATGAGAGTCCTGAGAAACATTAGAGGCATGAACAGATAGCATCAATGGCAATATCATATTAAAAACGAGGATATTAGGAAAGAACTTGATATTGTCAGCATCCAGGAATGCATTAGCAGAGCTAATATCAGGTGGTATGGTCACTTAAGCAGAATGGGAGATGAAAGATTAGCAAAACAAGTGCTTCTGCCAGGTTGGCAGGAAAAAGACCAAGATATACGTGGATTCATACAGTAAAAAGTGCATTAGAAGACAGAAATATAAGACCTGATAATATTAGAGTCTTGACATTTAACAGATCTACAAAACTTAAATACAGATCTTTGTTATATTCCCATGCTTTCTCGACTATTTGTCGTAAAGTGAAGATCTGATCCTGACAGCCTGTATTTGGCCTGAATCCAGCTTGTTCTTCACCAAGCTTTTTTTCTACAATTTTTCTCAACCGTTTCTCAAGTATACTTGCATAGATCTTACCAGGAACACTCAGTAGGAAAATACCTCTGTAATTCTCACATTCAGTTTTATTTCCCTTTTTATATATGGGTACTATGAGAGCCCTACTTCAATCATCGGGAATTTGTCCCTCCGTCCAGGCCTTCTGAACTTTGTTGTGCAGCCACTGTATGACTTTTATACCTCCATACTTGAGCGTTTTTGATTGAATCCACATTTCAGGCTTTTGATGGCTTTTTCTTCAAGTATGGATATGTATTCCTGACTGCATGTCTGGTCATTGTTTTTTACCACTGTGCTGTCATCACTGCTTGTTTCACTTAGCAGTTTTTTAAAGTAATTACTCCATACTTCAGGTATATCTTTTTCTCCTGTTTTCATGTCGCCTTTATCATCTCTAATTCCTTTTACAGTACTTTTTCCTCTATTTCTGTGCCTCTTCAACAACCTCCAGAATATCTTACCACCTTCTTGATATTTATTTTCTATGTTCTTACCGAAGTCCTCCCATGACTGTTGTTTAGCCAGTTTTACAATTTGCACCAGTGAAAAAATATCACTATCAACAATAACATAGTCAGTGAGACTTTTCTTATTCCTTGCCTCTTCTCTCCATGTGAATTTGTGCACTTTTTTATGTTGGAACATTGTGTTAGTAATAACCAGTCCATGTCCTGAGCAGAAATCCAACAGGTATTTGCCATTATTATTAGCTTTGCTCTTTTCTCCAAATTTTCCCAAAATATTTTTGTATGACTGACAATGATTTCCTGCTCTGCTATTTAGATCCCCAACATGGACCACCTTTTCCTTTTTCATTGTGTCAGTTGCTTTTTCTAAAGCCTCAATAAATTCCTCCAATTCTACCTTAGTAGAACCCTCTGTGGGACCATAGGCACAAATAAGTCTCATTGTCCAGTTTTCCATTCTCATATTTGCCCACATCACTCCACTTAAGACTGCCTGCCATTCAAGAAGATTAGCCCCATATTTAGTATTGAATACTATGGCTACTCCGTTTTTTTTATACACTACTCTCAGGGTGTAATGTTTCATACATTTTTTTTTTATTTACTTACTCAGTGGTTGATAAGAAGTTCTTCCTGTCATGGATTTTAGGCCAAGTGGTCAGTTCCAATTTCATGCCATCACTCTCCTGGTCTTCCAATTCTTCTTTTTCTATTTATTTTATATCCGTATAGTATTTTTGGCAATCTGCTATTGTCCATTCAATTTAGATGTTCTAATTGTTCATAAGAAGCTTAATAGCTATAATTTTAAGATATTCATGATAGAACTACATTTTAAATTAAGATGCAATATAACTCTTGTCTCATCAGTATTTTATTACTGACATGAAGATTAAGGTTGTTTGATAATTTGCATCACTAGTTAAATGCAGTCACATAAATTTAAAACAACATAGCATAAAAATAGGTTTTGAGTTGAATCCTAGACTATCTAGACATAAACAAGCATCTGAAGCATATGTTTTATTTTGAAATACCTGATTGAGTATGATTGAGCATTGATACTCCTTGCATCTCTCCCTCTCTCATAGTCTGTAGGATTACAGTGTCCAATTTTGCTTAAAGTCATTACCTGTTTTTTATTGTATTGAGAGAGGATGCAGATCACCTCAGAAGATTTATGGAACCTTCTGTGTAAAATATCTATTACATTTTTGTAATAGATATTGCTGAAATATCTATTACAAATAGATATTTACTGCTGAAATTATGAGATGTTTTGGTAATGTAACAAGACCTGATTGGTCTGGAGTTCTAGATTCCACAAAGTAAAGTTGTTTCCTTATGCATTTCTTCTGACTGTCGTGTTTGTTTCATGTACCCCATTTAATGAGCATTAGTAGATTTTATTATTATTATTACTACAGACGACTCCAAGGAGTCCTTAGACTCATCAAGGGAGACCCTAAACATTATGTCCACACAACTATTCGACATTCTCACAATATCTATCATACCTTGCCTTGAACTCATTCACCGTCATAGCACCCACAGCAGACTCTGGCAGCTTATTCCACACATTTTTCATAAAAAGTAATATTTCTCTAAAAGTAAAGAACCCAGCTCTAATACCCTTACTAACTACACTCTTGCTCAGCTTCCATAGATGTCCCCTAGTCCTCCCACCACCAGTCCTGATCTCAAAAATATTCTCTGAATTAATCCTATAGAAACCCTTCAGCAATTTGAATGTCTCAATCATATCTCCTCTTTTCTCCCTATCGACCAATCTCTGCAACCCACAAATCTTCAACCTATTCTCATAAGGTTCATTCCATAGACCTGCTATCATCTTGGTCACTCGCCTCTAGATCCTCTCAACCTCTTCCCCATCAAGAAGATGGGGAAGAGGTTGAGAGGATCTAGAGGTGACCAAATCTGGGCACAGTAGTCGAGATGAGGTCTTATCAAGGCTCATTACAGAGGAACAATAACTTGCTTATCTCTGCTCGTCAAAGTATTCTTCAGCAACCAAGTGATTTGATGAGCTGATTATGAGTAGATGTGGTTGTGTCAATAGACATAAATGCTGCTGCTGTGATGTGTGGTTTATATATGGAAGCACTTCTATCGTCGACATTCTTTTGCCAGTATTAAGCAGTGCAAGCAATAAAAAAAAGTTCAAATAAGTGTTGGTCATACTCCATTAAACATTTGTGGCTATATTATTGTTCTTCCTTTTCAGTAATAGGCCTAGTGGCCTCATCATCAAGGTTATTTTCTTGATCATAAATTAGTAAATAATAATATTTGGTTAACCGATCAAGTGTTGATCAATTTTATTAATTAACTGAACCAACTAGTTTCGCCACACTTATCTGTTGGCATCTTCAGGGTACTTACATATAGGTTTAAACACTCTCATAACTATGCGTAACTGCAAAACTGACAAGAATAAAACTGACTAGAATAATTACAAATAAAATAGTATCGAACGTGAGTGAAACACGTATCGCGTGTACAAGATCAGCTAGCTGTTGCTGAGGAACTTTCTGTAGTTTGTATTAAAGTTCATTTCTTCCGTTTTTAAGGTTCTGATTAGGGTTTTCCATATCTCTGGGAATATTAGGCCTTGATTTCTGTTCAGGTTCACAGTAGAACGGGCGACTGTGGCTGCTTCTTTGAAAATTCTTGAATGGTAATCTTCCTCTAAGTAAAGGGAACAGCTTTTGTCCCACTCGATGACATGGTTAGTTGTGGAGAAATGAGACGATAGGCCAGAAATGTCCTGTCTGTTGTTTTTGACATAGCCAATGTGCTCCTTTTGTCTAATTTCGAGGCTTCTCGAAGTCTGTCCGATGTAATTAGAGCCACATGAGCATGGAATATTATAAACTCCAGGATATTTGTAGAAAGGATGGTTGTCTTTTGGAGATCTTAGTAGTTTACAAATAGATTCTATAGGTTTAAATGCTACTCTTATTTTGTGTTGTTTGAGGAGATTGGCGAGCTTGTTGGAGATCCCACTTACAAACGGAATTGCAATCATTTTTATATATTGAATCTCTTCTTGTTTTCTTTGTGGTAGTTCAGAGAAAAGGATTTTATTGACTAGTCTTCTTGGATAGCCGTTCAAGTACAGATTGGAAAAAATTTTAACTCATCTTGAAGGGTCTTGTTGTCCGTTGTGATGCAAATAGCTCTTTTCTTTAACATGTGTATAATGCTGAGTTTATGTGATATGTGGTGAGAGGAGTTAAAATGTAGGTAGCGACCTGTATTGGTTGGTTTTCTGTACACCGATAGATTTATACTGCCATCAGTTTGTTTTTTGATTAAGATGTCTAAAAACGGAAGTTGTTTTTCTCTTTCAAGTTCCAGAGTGAATTTAATAGAATGATGGAAGGCGTTGATCTTTTTGAGAAAATCATATATGTCATCTTTGTTATTGTTCCATATGATGAAGATATCGTCCACATATCTAAACCAAATTTTAGGTCTAGGAAAAATTTGTGATAAGATTTTGTTTTCTAAGTCTTCCATAAAGAGGTCAGCACATGAAGGTGAGAGTGGGCTTCCCATTGCCAAGCCTGTTAACTGTTGATAGATTTTATTTTTCCAAGAAAAATAATTGGAGTTTAGGCAGTGAGCAAACAATGCGGTTATATCTTGTGGGAACAAGGTACTTAAGATGTCAATGACCTCTACTACAGGAACGTTTGTAAAGAGAGAGGTGACATCTAAGCTGGCTAGAAGATCATTATCCGATATCTTGATGTTTTTTAGCTTTTCCACGAAATGTCCAGAGTTTTTGATGTAACTCTCTGAGTTGTGGATGTGTTGCTGTAGGAGTTTCGAGAGATGTTTTGACAATAAGTAGGTGGGAGAGTTGATTGTATCAACGATTGGGCGTAAAGGAATACCTTTATTCCTTCTTCCTTGAGGTTGATGTCTCTGTATCTCTCTGGAGAGACTTCCTTCACTCATTCTTTCTGTATGTTGTCTCCATCTCACTCTTTAAAGATCGATGTAGTCTAAAACAGATATCACCTCAAGTGCCTTTAAGATATCACTATTTCTTTTGAAGTTTAGTCTATTATATCCAGCTGTTTTGCGCATAAATCTCATTTCAGAGCTTATCAGTCTTTTTCTGTCTGCTTGAGTTATGGATTCTTATTCTTGTTTTCTTGCTTATTAAATTTGGATTGAATATCTGATTGACAAATTTTGTTATTCCTATATAATCGGTTATTTTATGTTGCATGTCTTTCTCTCTTTCATAAGATAAGTGGTAGCATAGATATTTGAATGTATTAACCTGTTGTATAATATTATTGATGCAAATTTTGCTTCTAATTGGGTCTTGGCCTTTAAATGCCATGACTTTGGTTTTAGAAGTGGAGATTTCTATCGTTTTTTTTTGCTATTTCATTTAATGAAAAGGCTTCTCTATGTAGTGAATCTTCATTAACTTCAATTAGAACCTGATTGTCAATGAAGAAAATTGTATCGATGTTGGTGTAATCATTTATGTGAATGCCAAAACTGGTTGTTTCTCTCTGCTCGCTTATAATATTATTAATATAGATATTAAAAAGGAATGGTGATAGACTACAGCCTAGTCAGACACCTGCATTTATGCTCTGCGATTCAGATTTTTGTGTGGCTATCGTTAATGTAATTTGGTTATTGTTATATTGAAAATTGCTTTAACTGGTTAGGAATATTGTCCATTCCTAACCATTTGAGGGTGAAAAAGGCATCAGTGCAGGATCTGCTTTTACAGAAACCATTTTGTTTCTCTACAAAAATATTTTTGGATTTAATATGAACATCTTTGTGTTTGACCATTGCATTCATTATTCTTAGATTATTGTAGATAGAGAAATTGATTAATCTTTGGCTGTCTCTATTTTTTTACTAATTCTCCAAAAGTTCCAACATGATTTTGGATTTTCATATTGCCTACGTGAGCATTTAAATCACTCAGCAATAATAACATGTCATTTTTGTTTATTTTCTCTGTTACATTTTGGAGTTGGTTATAGAATTCGAAACTTTCTTCTTTTCCCCCCTCCTCTGCAGCGTATAATCTGAGAACTGTGAGATATCCTCTATTAATTATTAAAAACAACACGTAAGTCCACAGTAATAACTTTAATTAATAAATAAGGTAGATATTTCGTACTAAAACTAATAGTACATCTTCAGTGTTACAAACAGATAGGAATGGAATACAAGTAACGAACATTTGGTGGATCACCTATTCAAATACATTGTTGTCACAAGCTAGGAAATGAAAGAAATTAATAAATAATTAATATTTAAGATAATTAGTTTTTTAATGATTACATAAAATAAATGTTTCCCAGATCTTTGAGAGAGAGAGGCAATCATTTCGATTAAATTCTGTCGGTGTAAAAAAGCTTCACAACTTTCTTTAAAGAGGCGTTCATATTTGAACCTGCATCTGTGAAGGAGAATAGCTTTATCCCACTGAATATTATGGGTAGTGGTAATACTGTGTTGTGCTAGACCAGACTTCTGAGGTTTGTTGTAATCAATATAATATTGATGTTCTTTAATTCTTTTTTCCACAGAATGGCCACTTTGTCCAAAATAAGAAACATTGCATTCACAAGGAATTTTTTGTAAACGCCAGCCAAAGACAGAGTTGACAGTTTATCTTTTGTAGAAGGCAATAAGGAAGAAATTTTGTTGATAGGAATATAAGTGGGAATCAATTGGTACTTTTTTAAAATTCTACCTATAGGTTCTGAGATTCCTGGAATGTAGGGGATTGGAACTCTGCGAACTGTTGAAGAAACCCTAGGTATTGGAACGTAAGATTCAATTATTTCATTTCATTTCCTAGCTTGGTGGATCGCCTATTAAAATACAACATTGTATTTTAATAGGTGATCCACCGAATGTTCGTTACTTGTATTCTATTCCTATCTTCAGTGTATGAAATATCTACTTTATTTATTAATTAAAGTTATTACTGTGGACTTAAGGGTTATTTTTAATAATTATACTATGCCACAGGTCCCTCTAAAAATATCCTCTATTAAGTTTCAATCTGAGTTGTAATATTCTTTTGTTCCAGTATTTATAGTTATTGATGTTGTCTTTAAGGGATTTGTGAGTCATGATTGATACTCCTGCTCTTGCTCTCTGGTTCCCCTTATACTCCACTATAGATACATAGTTATTGGTATCTTGGGTTCCCTGATTTTTCTTCTTTGTTTCAGTCATTTCTGCAATTTTGATTTTCTTTTGATATTGAATTTCATCTTTTTTTTTTTTTTCATTTTTTGTGAGATAAACTTCTTACATTTGAGGTAACATCCGTGCGGTTAGCCTAGTGGCTTTGCGCTTCGCAACCACATGCCTGGGGAAGGAGTTTCCTAGGTTCGATTCCCGTCAAAGACATGAGGAACTTAAGGATCTTCCTCAGCCATAGCCATGTTAGCTGGTCTTGCGTGTGGACAACAGGGTTTTTTCCACCAGTTTATCTGGTGTTTTTCATCATGCAAGCAGGCAAACCGGTCTGAGGACACATGGATTACAGTCAGGAACACTGACCCAGCCATAGGTCTGATTCGTCAGCCTATGCCGGTTCCGGAGCCCAGATAAAATTTGGGGGGACTAGGTGGTACTGTGAACTCCTGTAATAAGGGGGAACACGGTATCATCACACGAAATTAAAAAAAAATAAAATTTGAGGTAACAAAATGAGTGATAATCTTTTTCCAGTCAGTACCTTTAGCTGGTCTAGGGTCATTTCCATTTTGAGCTGCCCTTGAATTCTTTCTTTGAGACTTGAAAGGAATTAGAATATTTGTGAATTGGTTACTAGCCAAAGCACAAGATGTCACTAGTGATGGGACTGCCACCTTGAGACAACTAGGCTTGCCTTTTTTAGTAGGTAGTGGAAAAATATACATCAGTGGATTGATAATACTTTTATATTTACCATGCCAGACTGAAACCTCTTAGGCTCTTTATTTCAATAGTAAAACATAATATTTTTTTTAAAATCCCATTTGTAGTGTGATAAGCCATGCAAAATTTGTGAAATTCTTTTTCAACTTCCTTGGCATTCTCTTTATTAGATAAAATGGCTTCATGTGTGTCTACACAGTATATGCAGGCTAGAAATATAAAGTTTCTTATGTCTTTCAACTTAGCATACTTTGCATAGACTGGTAAACCTGTTAGCATCCACTTTGAAGAACATAAAAACTACATCTATATTGCAAATCAGTACTAGCAGACCTTATTCTAGATATTCCTTCACACAAGATTAAATGGAAGAAGACAACTCTGCTGCATAGAAGTCACGATAGGTCTAAGAGGCTGTTTTTACAATCAGCATAAGCTCTGAAGCACTCTCTTAACCTCAACAGTTATGGCTGCATTAATTTGCCAAATACATGGGAGACACTAAGACCACTGAATTAACTTCATTGTTTTTTCAACCCTTGTAGGATGTCTTGTTAGGATTGTTTCTACAAAAATCGAATTCGGTGCTGTGCATTTTCCATAGTTGTGATTTGTATTTTGATGATGTTGGTTAGAAAACCAGCAGAATATGAATAAGTTGAATAAATTAATTATTCAAGCTTGACTTATCACACTGCAAATGAGGAACATCAGGTTATCTGAGATCTAACAAGAATGTTGTATGCTTTATCCTAAACCAAATTTCATTATTCTGCATAAAAATTCTGAAATTCACACATGGTGTTGATTGATGTTATGCTCATCAAAAAAAAAAAAAAAAACATGAAACCAAGTCTAATATTTTTTAATAAAAAATATTTAAAAATTTTTCAGTAAAAAAATAGCATACACTATGCAATATTTAGGATATTATGAGGTAACTGTTATATAATGTTTAGTGTAATTAAATTTTCTTCGAAGTTGCCAGTAAGTTTTGTTGGTACTCCTATCCTGTTGTTCCAACTAAGCTATCAGGTCTTCACTGATATATGGAGGTGGCTACAGTTTAATTTTAGACATTTACTGGTTAGTGTTGCCATTGGCTTTTTTTATATATTACAGTTGCATAAGAACATGTGTTCTCATAGGCTTCCTGTTTTGCAAGAAGAAAACTCTATTGCTTCTGCAAACTAACTGAAAATTATATAAAAATTCCTCCTCCTGTAATGGATTTTGAACCCAGCCCTCTTTCCTAGATGAGTAATAAAAGCTGAAATCATTCCATGACAAAAGTGGCATTACTGCTGTAGCTGTTTAAATCTATGAGTCATCAACATGCTTATTTTTCTCAGAAATTGTAAAATTGCTAATAACAGACAGAAATTGCCCTAGTGTATTTAAACAGGTCTTATTTTTAAGGAGCTAGCAGTTTTTCACATTTATTACAGAGTTTCTACATTGAGTTCCTACAAATATCTCCTAAAATTAAAAGTACATAAAGCCCCCGTTGTTTTCACCAGGGAACCAGGGAAAACAGCGAAAAGTCAACTACTGGAACAAATCCTAAAACACACCCAACTCGACATCACCAGAGTTCAAGATCAGTACTATCAACATAACAAGCCCAAATGGCAAAGAAATAGAGCTAGCTGAGGAATTGGATAAGTACCAGATCGACATAATAGGGATGACTGAAACAAAAAAGACAAAAACTGGTGAGTAATTTCTGAGCAATGAATACAAAATGTTACATTCAGACAATGACAGTCAAGCAAAAGAAAGCGTATCCATAGTATTCAACACTAAATACAAGGCTAATCTTGAATGGCAGACAGTCTCAAGTAGAGTGATGTGGGCAAATATCAGAAGGTTCTCCTAAGATAGAAGTGGAGGAATTTTTTGAGGCTTTAGAAAAAGCAACTGACACAATGAAAAAGGTAAAGTTGGTCCTTGTTGGGGATCTAAATAGCAGAGTAGGAAATGATTGTCAGACATACAAAAATATTTTGGGAAAATTTGGAGAAAAGAGCAAAGCTAATAATAATGGCAAATATCTGTTCGATTTCTGCTCAGGACATGGACTGGTTATTACTAACACAATTTTCCAACATAAAAATGTGCACAAATTCACATGGAGAGAAGAAGCGAGCAATAAGAAAAGTCTCCTTGACTATGTTATTGTTGATAGTGATGTTTTCTCCCTGGTGCAGGACACCAGAATGTACAGAGGATTTGAGTTGGAAGTGATCACCATTTAGTCTTGAGCAAGATAAAATTGAATTTCGTATTGAAAAGCTGAACATATAAGAAAGTTTTAAAGCGAATAAAAGTTGATCAGCTCTCAGATATGAACTGTAGACTAAAATATACACAAATATTATTCAAAAAAAAATGAAAGAGTTTCAGAACAGGAGCCAAACCTTGGAGATTAAGTGGCAAGCCTTGAAGAAAACCATGATTGATTCAGCCAAAGAGGCATGTGCTAAGGTTGTCTGCAAGGATAGAAAAATCAGAACTTCATGATGGTGGACATAGGAAGTTAAAGAGACAGTGAAGAAAAAGAGGAAAGCATATCAAAGGTTCCTGGCAAATAAGTCAGCTTGTGATCTTAGAGAATACAGAGACAAATGTAAGAAAGCTAAACACTGTGTAAAAGTAGCTAAACAAAAAGTCATGAGAAGACTTTGGTAAGAATATAGAAAATAAATATCAAGAAAGTGCAAGATATTCTGGAGGTTGTTGAAGAAGCTCAGAAATGGAGAAAAGAATGCTGTAAAAGGAATTAGAAATGATAAAGGTGACATGAAAACGGGAGAAAAAGATATCCCTGATGTATGGAATAATTAATTCGAAAAATTGCTAAATGAAACAAGCAATGATGATGGCACAGTGGTAAAAAAACACTCAACTGGCATGCAGTCAGAAATACAATCCATACTTGAGTAGAAAAAGCCATCAAAAGCTTGAAATGTGGAAAGGCAGCAGGAGTTAGTGGATGTTCGACCAGTAATGCTCAAGTATGGAGGTATAAAAGTCTTACAATGGCTGCACTGCGTAGTTCAGCCATTGTAACAGAGGGACGAATTCCAAATGATTGGAGTAGAGCCCTCATAGTACCCATATATAAAAAGGGAAATAAAACTGAATATGAGAATTACAGCGGTATTTCCCTACTGAATGTCCCTGGTAAGATTTCCACAAGTATACTTTTGAAACGGTTGAGAAGGATTGTGGAAGGAAAAGCTTGGTGAAGAACAAGCTGGATTCAGGTCAAATAGAGTCTGTCAGGATCAGATCTTTACTTTACAACAAATAGTTGAGAAATCATGGGAATATGACAAAGAGATGTATTTAAATTTTGTAGATCTAGAAAAAGCATTTGACAAGGTGCCAAGAGAGAAGCTATTCAAAATGCTACAGTTATGTGGTGTCAGTGGGGCATTATATCAAGTAATACAACTCAAATTCTTGATTTGAGTTTTAAGTCAGCAGTTAGAATTGAAGGAAGTACAGGAAGATGGTTTAATGTTAAATCTTGCGTCAGACAAGAATGTACATTAAGGAAAGTAGTATTAAACCTGATATCTGAATTGTAGATGTTGATGTCAGCTCTTTGCTTTATGTGAACGCTACTATACTTCTAAATAAATCCACTACAAGTCTGCAAGATTCCATGACTAAATTGTATAACTGTTGCAATAGATATTGTTTGAAGGTCAGCAATAACTAGACAAAGACAATGAAAATAGGCAGAAACATTGAAAATATCAGTTACATTGTGAATGGAGAACCTATAGAACAAATGAAACATTTCAGCTACTTAAGCACAATTTTTATTGAAGATGGTAAATTAAATATGGAAATAGAATCAACACAGCTGGTGTGGTAGGAAGTCAACAGAATAAATTTATATGAAATAAGAGAGAAATTAGTCAAAATAATAATTAGCTGTATACAAGATAGTGTTCAAACCAATTTTAACTTATGGATCTGAGAACTGGGTCAGAAGTAAAACACTTGACCAAAGACTAGAGACTGAAGGAATGAGAGTCCTGAGAAAGATTAGGGGGCATGAACAGATGGCATCAATGACAATATCATATTAAAGAGAGGATATTAGGAAAGAACTTAATATTGTCAGCATCCAGGAATGCATTAGCAGAGCTAATCTCATGTGGTATGGTCCCTTAAACAGAATGGGAAAGGAAAGATTAACAAAACAAGTTTTCTCTGCCAGGTTGGCAGGAAAAAGAACCAGAGGAAGACCAAGATATAGGTGGAGTGATACGGTAAAAAGTGCCTTAGAAGACAGAAATATAAGATGTGATAATGTTGAGGTCTTGACAAGTAACAGACCAATTTGGAAGAAAATTGTGGATAGGAAGTTAGTAATGATGTAAATTTTTCATGTAGTGCTATCATATCCAGTACACCCCTTGAGGGTACATGGCAGGAATTTAATGATGATGATTGTTTAGCACTTAACTAGGATCTTACTAGCCAGTGGGTAAAATTTCCTTGGAGATGGTATAAATCAACTCAGTGATAGTTTTCTGGCGAGATGAGATCCCATTTAGGATTGAACTAGTCATTTTGGAAATTGATTCCAAATTCTCCTAAGCATGCTAACTTTGTGTGGTTCAAATTATAGCAACTTATGGTGAAGATGTGGAAAATGTGAATGTTACATTCGCTTCAACAGCAAAGTCGTTTGCATATGCTTCAGCAGGAGAATTGAAGGACAGTTCTCGTCATTCTAGAAATTACACTAATCAGAAATTAACTTGTAAAATGTTTCTTGAATGTTTTTTTTTTTTTTAATGGAAGAAATTATCTTTATAAAACAAGTGTAGAAATAAGAACTGAACCTAGCTGCTTCAATATATTGATTCATTTATCAGTCAGTTTCTATGTATTCTGCACATTAAGCCTTCAGTGAGTGCTAAGAAGCAAATGCTGTTTGTATTTGTACAGTTTATTAAAATAACAGAGGAACATCCTTGTTAACCTGTTTACTGGAGAATAGATTACTACAGTGCCTTAACAACTATGTTAATGTCTTTTGTACTACTTTCTTCATCATGTTTTTGAAATGCACAAAATCTGAACCAAATTTATAATAAGAATTAATTTTTGTCATATCTTCTGCTTACCTTTCAGAGTGTAGCATTTGGAATGCTGTTTGCATTTGCTTACCACTTACTGAAACAATACAGGATTCTTGATGACAATAATCATGGTAACTTATTCTCCAGGAGCATTACCTTAACAGCCACATTAGCATCTTTTATAGGAATAGGCGTAAGTAAGGTTTTTTTTTATGAAGTGTATTTAAATACTTTTGACTATTTAAGTATGAACATTTGTTTAATCCAACAATAAGTTTGATATTCAACATGCAAATAATTATTCTTCAGGAAGTTTAATTTTTAATTAGTAATGATGCAAGTTCTTCATTTTATACTATCATAATATCCTGTCCCTTGAGGGTACATGTCAGGAATTTGATGATGATAGTGAAGTTTAATTTTTTATTAAATAATTAAAAATAGTAATTACCTATTCAATCTTAATCTGAGTTCAATGAGGAATGGTTGGCATTCTGTTAAATGGACATTGAAGGAATTGTTAATTTTCAAATTTTAATATTTATAAGATTTTCCTCCAGACATGCTTTTTAATTTTAATATTTATTCTTGTTTTAACCGATTCTGCAGCATTTTGTTTGTTCATCAGACATGTTAATTAATCCTTAAGATAGTGAAGCCAAAATCTTGAAGAGTTATTTATTTCTTTAATGATTATTACCATTACTATTTTACTTATTATGATACTACAGTAGTAAACAAATTAATCTGAACAAGCTGAATAATTTTCATCAAGTTTTTTGTTTCAGTTCATTATTTTGGTTGAGTGTTGCATGTTTTAACTGTCTCTGCAATGTTTATTAATAGTGTTGTGCATTTTTAATAGTGTGAACAAGTTGACGTTCGGAGTATTTTATTCATTTTATGTAGCTATAAAATGGATACATCTCCGAGAAAGTGTTCAAAAAATATGTACTCTTTCTTAGCACACATTTGTGACTCAAAGAAAAATTGCCAATGAATGTGATGTTGGTTTGGATACTGTTAATGCAATTTTAAAGAGGTTTATGGAGACAGGTACCATTTCTTCTGACAGAAAAGAAAAATGTAGGCAAAAAAGGAAAACTACACTTATTCAAGATCATTTAATAGTTACGAAAAGCAAAATTAACCCATGATTGTCTGCTGTAGACTGAAATATAGACTTGCCAGCTAGTGGTATTAATCTTTCTGATATGACAGTCCGTCGAAGATTGGTGGAAGCAGGGAGGACTGTCCGCAGACCAAAAAAGAAACAACTGTTGGCAAAGGCTATGCAAAAAAAGGCTCTAGTGGGCAAAAGTGTACAAAGATTGGACTTTTGAGATGTGGAAGAAGGTCATATTCTCAGATGAGAACCATTTCTTTTGTCCAAGGAGAGTAAGTACCCTATGTTCCCAAATCAGCAGCTGATAAGACTTCTCCCACCTTCAACAAGCTCTTAAACACTCAGCTAAAAAGATATTCAGAAGTTGTTTTACACATGGCTGTTCAGGATCATTTGTCTGTCAACTAACACTACTTTTTTTTTTAAAGTTACTGAAAATGGTATAACTCCTCACATCCTATTCCAGTAACTACATAGTTTTCTGTCAGCCACATCTCACTTATCTTGTTTGTGCAGTGGTTGGTGGAAAAGAATGAAAGTGAGGAGATAAGTTTTGACTTCAACTCAATTCAGATTGATATTCTATTGGTTTATGAGTAGCAAAAGAATGTATACTTTGTATTCTGGTCTGGTTGGCCAAGTGGTTGTACTCCCATTTCGCCCAACAGGTTTACGGTTCAAATCTCACCATGAATGCCCTCATATGAAAGATCAGTTTTGCTCTTTGTGCAAGATTTTGTGCACTGCATTGCTTATTTGCAGTCCAAAGGTGAGGATAAAGCTCCATGTTTGTTGTTTAGAGTAGGGTCTCCAGATTTTTTAAAAGTTTATGGAAGTTTTAAAATTTTTAGACTTTTTAAAATTTTAGGTTTCCTTCACAGCCAGAAACTTATAGTACTGGGATTTAAAAAAAAAAAAAAAAAAATTTCATGATCCAAAAACCCTGCTCTAGAGACCAAACATGGAATTTTTTGCAAGCCATCTTCAGGCCTTGTTGTTGCACTACTCAAGAATTCTGCCTTGCCATTTGGCTATGAAATGATGGATTTATCACCATCATCAAATTCCTGCCATGTACCCACAAGGGGTGTGCAGGATATGATAGTACTACATGAAAAAATTATATCATTACTAACTTCCTATCTACAATTTTCCTCCAAATCAGTCTGTTACTTGTCAAGACTCCAACATTGTCAGATCTTATATTTCTATTGTCTAAGGCACTTTGTACCGTATCAATCCACATATATCTTGGTCTTCCTCTGGGTTGTTTTGCTAATCTTTCCTCGCCCATTCTGTTTAGGTGACCATACAACTTGAGATTAGCTCTGCTAACGCATTCCTGGATGCAGACAATGTCAAGTTCTTTCCTAATATCTTCATTTTTAATATGATATTGCCGTTGATGCCATCTCTTCACGCCTATAATCTTTCTCAGGACTCTCATATCTGCGGTCTCTAGTCTTTGGTCAAGTGTTTTACTTCTGACCAGGCTCTCAGATCCATAAGTTAAAACTGGTTTGAACACTGTCTTGTATACAGTAATTTCGTGTTCTGACTAATTTCTCTCTTATTCCATATGAATTTATTCAATTGACTTCCCACCATACCAGCTTTGCTGATTCTGTTGTCTATTTCTATATTTAATTTACCATCTTCAGTAAAAATCGTGCCTAAGTAGCTGAAATGTTTTACTTGTTCCACAGGTTCTCCATTCACAACGCAGTTGACATTTTCAATGATTCTGCCTATTTTCATTGTCTTTGTCTTTGTCTTTTTATTGCTGACCTTCATACCATATCTATTACAACAGCTATTCAATTTAGTCAGAGAATCTTGCAGACTTGTAGCGGATTTATTTAGAAGTATGACATCATCCGCATAAAGCAAAGAGCTGACATTAACATCTCCAATTTTGATATCATGTTTAATACCACTTTACTTCATAATGTGATCCATATAGATAATGAATTACAGAGGGGATAATGTACATCCTTGTCTCACACCAGATTTAACATTAAACCATCTTCCTGTACTTCCTTCAATTCTAACTGCTGACTTACAACTCAAATAAAGACTAAGTATTGATTATTATAATGCCCTATTGACACCATATAACTGTAGCGTATTGAATAGCTTTACTCTTGGCAACTTATCATATGCCTTTTCCAAATCGATAAAGCTTAAATACAGATCTTTGTTATATTCCCATGCTTTCTCAACTATTTGTCGTAAAACGAAGATCTGATCCTGACAGCCTCTATTTTCCCTGAATCCAGCTTGTTATTCACCAAAATTTTCTTCCACAATTCTTCTCAACCGTTTCTCAAGTATACTTGCATAGATCTTGCCAGGAACACTCAGTAGGGAAATACCTCTGTAATTCTCGCATTCAGTTTTATTTCCCTTTTTATATATGGGTACTCTTAGAGCTCTACTCCAATCATTGGGAATTCGTCCCTCTGTCCAGGCTTTCTGAACTATGCAGTGCAGCCACTGTAAGACTCTTATACCATGATACTTCAGCATTTCTGGTCAAATATCATCTACTCCTGCTGCCTTTCCACATTTCAAGCCTTTGATGGCTTTTTCTACTTCAAGTATGGATAGGTATTCCTGCCTGCATGCCTGGTCAGTGTTTTTTACCACTGTGCTCTCATCACTGCTTGTTTCATTTAGCAGTTTTTCAAAGTAATTACTCCATTCTTCAAGGATATCTTTTATTCCAGTTTTTATGTCACCTTTATCATCTCTAACTCCTTTTACAGCACTCTTTCCTCCATTCCTAAGCTTCTTCAACAACCTCCAGAATATTTTGCCACCTTCTTGATATTTGTTTTCTATATTCTTGCCAAAATCCTCCCATGACTTTTGTTTAGCTAGTTTTACACAGTGTTTAGCATTGTTGCATTTGTCTCTGTATTCTCTAAGAGCACAACCTGACTTATTGACAGGACTTTTGATATGCTTTCTTCTTTTCCTTCACTGCCTCTTTAACTTCCTGTGTCCACTAGGGAGTTCTGATTTTTCTATCCTTGCAGACAACCTCACCACATGCCTCTCTGGCTGAATCAATCACTGTTTTCTTGAAGGCTTGCCACTGAATCTCCAAGGTTTGGTTCCTGTTCTCAAACTCTTTCATTTTTTCTTGTATAATATTTGTGTATATTTTAGTCTACAGTTCATATCTGACAGCTGATCAACTTTTATTCGCTTTAAAACTTTCTTATATGTTCAGCTTTTCAATACGAAATTCAATTTTATCTTGCTCAAGACTAAATGGTGATCACTTCCAACTCAAATCCTCTGTACACTCTGGTGTCCTGCAACAGGGAGAAAACATTACTATCAAAAATAACATAGTCAATGAGACTTTTCTTATTCCTAGCCTCTTCTCTCCATGTGAATTTGTGCACATTTTTATGTTGGAACATGGTGTTAGTAATAACCAGTCCATGTCCTGAGCAGAAATCGAACAATTTGCCACTATTATTAGCTTTGCTCTTTTCTCCAAATATTTTTGTATGTCTGACAGTGATTTCCTGCTCTGCTATTTAGATCCCCAACAAGGACCAACTTTTCCTTTTTCATTGTATCGGTTGCTTTCTCTAAAGCTTCAAAAAATTCCTCCACTTCTATCTTAGTAGAACCTTCTGTGGGACCCTAGGCACAAATAAGTCTCATTGTCCAGTTCTCCATTCTGATATTTGGCCATATCACTCTGCTTAAGACTGACTGCCATTCAAGAAGATTAGCCTCGTATTTTGTGTTGAATACTATGATTACTCCTTCTTTTCCTTGATTGTCATTGCCTGAATATAACATTTTGTATTTATTGCTCAGAAAGATCTCACCAGTTTTGGTCTTTTTTGTTTCAGTCACCCCTATTATGTCGATCTGGCACTTATCTAATTCCTCAGCTAGCTCCTATATTTCTATAACTTTACAAATTCCAAATCGAAGTCTTCTTGGCTTTTTCTTCAACTATTATAATTTTGTGCACACTGACTCAGATTTCTCCTATGAAAAAACAATTTTCAAAGTGCTATTGAAATGAAGGTTTTTGAACCATAACAATTCCGTCCAGTCTCCAAAGAGAATGATGGTTCAAACCAATTGTCAGGCAAAGTAGCCCTTAATCAACAGCACTAATGAAAAGGAAAAAAATGGCCTCACTAGGTGGAGTTTATCTCTTAAGTGGTATGGTGCAATAACAAAGTAACATGCCAAAGGTTGTATTTTCGACCTTTCTGATCAATGAAATTTGGTTGAAATTTCTTAAGTTTCATCACTGATCTTTTTCTGTAACTTTATCTTATATAAAGTTATGCCATAATTACTAATAAAATGAATGGTAATTATGACTGAGTTTTCAACCATATGAAATGGAGATATTCAGATCTGAGTTGTAATATGGAAAAATCTGACATGTGCTAGAGAGCTGTACGTAATAGAAATGAGTACCTCAATAAATTAAAATTAGCTTGGTTATCTTACGGAAAAACCTGATCAGAGCAATTGTGATGTGAAGGAGAACTATCTTCAAAAACTTAGTGAATTTTTATTCGTATTTGGATAATTATAGATAGCTTCAATGGATCAACTGAAATGAGTTAGCCAGGCTATCTTATTTTATTTACTTATCCTAAGGAAATGAATACAGTTCATATATTTTAGCAATTTGTTGTTGTCTACATTCTTAAAACAACTAAATAACATAAAAAAAATATCATCAACATCAAATTCCTGCCATGTACCCTCAAAGAGTGTACAGAATATGACAGTACTACATGAAAAATTTACATCATTACTAACTTCCTATCTACAATTTTCCTCCAAATCAGTCTGTTACTTGTCAAGACTCCAACATTATCAGATCTTATATTTCTATCGTCTAACGCACTTTGTACCGTATCACTCCACCTATATCTTGGTCTTTCTCTGGGTCGTTTTCCTGCCAACCTGGCAGAGAACACTTGTTTTGCTAATCTTTCCTCTCCCATTCTATTTAAGTGACCATACCACCTGAGATTAGCTTTGCTAACACATTCCTGGATGCTGACAATGTCAAGTTCTTTCCTAATATCCTCATTTTTAATATGATATTGCCATTGATGCCATCTGTTCACGCCTCTAATCTTTCTCAGGACTCTCATATCTGCGGTCTCTAGTCTTTGGTCAAGTGTTTTACTTCTGACCCAGCTCTCAGATCCATAAGTCAAAACTGGTTTGAACACTATCTTCTATACAGCTAATTTAGTGTTCCGACTAATTTCTCTCTTATTCCATATGAATTTATTCAATTGACTTCCCACCATACCAGCTTTGCTGATTCTGTTGTCTATTTCTATATTTAATTTACCATCTTCAGTAAAAATCGTGCCTAAGTAACTGAAATGTTTTACTTGTTCCACAGGTTCTCCATTCACAACACAGTTGACATTTTCAACGATTCTGGCTATTTTCATTGTCTTTGTCTTTTTATTGCTGACCTTCATACCATATCTATTACAACAGCTATTCAATTTAGTCAGAGAATCTTGCAGACTTGTAGCGGATTTATTTAGAAGTATAATCGTCCACATAAAGCAGAGAGCTGACATTAACATCTCCAATTTTGATATCATGTTTAATACCACTTTCCTTTATAATGTGATCCATATAGATAATGAATAACAGAGGGGATAATGTACATCCTTGTCTCACATCAGATTTAATATTAAACCATCTTCCTGTACTTCCTTCAATTCTAACTGCTGACTTACAACTCAAATAAAGACTAAGTATTGCTAGTATAATGCCCCATTGACACCATATAACTGCAGCGTATTGAATAGCTTCTCTCTTGGCACCTTGTCATATGTCTTTTCCAAATCGACAAAACTTAAATACAGATCTTTGTTATATTCCCATGCTTTCTCAACTATTTGTCGTAAAGTGAAGATCTGATCCTGACAGCCTCTATTTGGCCTGAATCCAGCTTGTTCTTCACCAAGCTTTTTTTCCACAATTCTTCTCAACCGTTTCTCAAGTATACTTGCATAGATCTTGCCAGGAACACTCAGTAGGGAAATACCTCTATAATTCTCACATTCAGTTTTATTTCCATTTTTATATATGGGTACTATGAGAGCTCTACTCCAATCATTGGGAATTCATCCCTCAGTCCAGGCTTTCTGAACTATGCAGTGCAGCCACTGTAAGACTTTTATACCACCATACTTCAGCATTTCTGGTCGAATATCATCTACTCCTGCTGCCTTTCCACATTTCAAGCCTTTGATGGCATTTTCTACTTCAAGTATGGATATATATTCCTGACTGCATGCCTGGTCAGTGTTTTTTATCACTGTGCTGTCATCACTGCTTGTTTCATTTAGCAGTTTTTCAAAGTAATTACTCCATACTTCAAGGATATCTTTTTCTCCTGTTTTCATTTCACCTTTATCATCTCTAACTCCTTTTACAGCACTCTTTCCTCCATTCCTAATCTTCTTCAACAACCTCCAAAATATTTTGCCACCTTCTTGATATTTATTTTCTATATTCTTGCCAAAGTCCTCCCATGACTTTTAGCTAGTTTTACACACTGTTTAGCTTTCTTACATTTGTCTCTGTATTCTGTAAGAGTAAAAGCTGACTTATTTGCCAGGAACTTTTGATATGCTTTCTTCTTTTCCTTCACTGCCTCTTTAACTTCCTGTGTCCACCAGGGAGTTTTGATTTTTTTATCCTTGTACACAACCTCACCGCATGCCTCTCTGGCAGAATCAATCAATGTTTTCTTCAGAGTTTGCCACTGAATATCCAGTGTTTGATTCCTGTTCTCAAACTCTTTCATTTTCTTTTCAATAATCTTTCTGTATTTTAGTCTGCAGTTCACATCTGCGAGCTGCTCAACTTTTATTCGCTTTAAAACTTTCTTGCATGTTATTCTTTTCAATATGAAATTCAATTTTATCCTGCTCAAGACTAAATAGTGATCGCTTCCAATTTCAAATCCTCTGTACACTCTGGTGTCCTGCACCAGGGAGAAAACATCACTATCAACAATAACATAGTTAATGAGACTTTTCTTATTCCTAGCCTCTTCTCTCCATGTGAATTTGTGCACATTTTTATGTTGGAACATGGTGTTAGTAATAACCAGTCCATGTCCTGAGCAGAAATCCAACAGATATTTGCCATTATTATTAGCTTTGCTCTTTTCTCCAAATTTTCCCAAAATATTTTTATATGTCTCACAATCATTTCCTACTCTGCTATTTAGATCCCCAACAAGGACCAACTTTTCCTTTTTCATTGTGTCAGTTGGTTTTTCTAAAGCGTCAAAAAATTCCTCCACTTCTACCTTAGTAGAACTTTCTGTGGGACCATAGACACAAATAAGTCTCATTGTCCAGTTCGCCATTCTCATATTTGCCCACATTACTCTACTTGAGACTGACTGCCATTCAAGAAGATTAGCCTCATATTTTGTGTTGAATACTATGGCTACTCCTTCTTTTCCTCGATTGTCATTGCCTGAATATAACATTTTGTATTTATTGCTCAGAAAGATCTCACCAGTTTTGGTCTTTTTTGTTTCAGTCACCCCTATTATGTCGATCTGGTACTTATCTAATTCCTCAGCTAGCTCCATTTCTTTGCCATTCAGGCTTCTTACGTTGATAGTACCGATCTTTAACTCTGGTGATGTTGAGTTGGGGTTTGTTTTCAGATTTGTTCCAGTAGCTGACTTTTAACTGTTCGCCCTGGTTCCCTGGCGAAAACAACTGGGGCCTTGTTTAACCAGGTGACGCCCCAGCGACATGAAATTTTGTCATGTTGTACCATCATTTTTTATTTTGGTTTAACCAATAAGAATACAATTTGGTCGGCTAAATCCCAAATTGACACCCCATCCTGGTTTGTTCAGTATCAAAGTAGATACGCAACAGGGTGCACCACGAGAAGGTGAGGATTGGACATTAGGTCAGAAGCCCTGGTCGGTTCTCCGCATTCCTTTAAAGGCTATGTGGAGGTCTCCTCTCAGTTATACAGCTTTGACCCTTAAGCACTCCTAAAAGAAATATTTGCATGAAAAATTCAACTTTACATGTGCAGTATAATATTAAGTAATGCTAACACCACCGGCCTTGTTGATCGAGTATTTAGCATATCTGCTTTCCAACCAACAGACTACAGGTTTGAATCCTGCTGTGGGTATGGATGTATGTGATTGTCCTTTGGTGGTAGATAAATTTCATTGCCTGGTGTGAAACCAAAGCCCTGTTTACTGGAGGCTTGAAAAAGCTCCATGTTTGGTTTTTAGAGCAGGTTTCCAGATTATATTTAAAAATAATAATAAATACAAAAAAAAAATTAAATATTTTTCAAAATATCTGTAGTCCACCAACAGTAAAAATATGTACTATAGGCTTCATAACCATTTTGAGGAGTGGGAGTCACAAAAAAAAAAAAGTAGAATAGAAGAATTATTATTACTCTTACTACTTGAAAGAAAGAGTAATAATAATTCTTCTATTCTACTTTTTTTAAATACAGACAGCCTTCGGTTTACACCTCGCTTCCATTCCTGAAAAAACGGGTGTAAACTGAATCGGCGTAAAACGAACCCAATTTTAATGGGAGAAACAAAATTATATACAAAAAATATGAAACTTCGAAAAGATATTACATATTTCTATGTTCAAGTTCCTGGTTTTGGATCACCTGCATTTTTTTTGAAAAAACTATCCAGTGTTAACTGCCTAGATTTTCTTTCTTTAAGGAGTTCAGCGTAAGGTCGAATAGATGTGATTACACTCCTTTTTACGTTCGCACTCCATTCCCAATTGTGGTCCATTTTGCAGAGTTCATCAGTCAATGTCTCTATGCTCGCAAGGATATTCTGTAAATCGGCCATTTTTATATCTCTCAGAGGACCTTCTTCATTTTCTTTCTTCTCCTTTGGATGTTGACTTAATTGTTTAGCTAATTTCTTTTAAGTCTTCATTGGAAAGTGGTTTATCAGGGCTCTCTAAGACTTCGGTAACATCTTCAGCTGTAATATTGTCCAATCCCACCTCTCGCACAAGCTTGGTAATGTCTTCAATAACATTCTCCTCTTGCTCAAATTCCTTGAAGTCGTGCATAAATGCTGGAAGAAGTTTTCGCCATGCTCTTTTTAAACACTTTGCTGACACTTCGTTCCAGGCTGCCTTGATTTTGTTAATGTTCTTCAAAATATCGAATGTCCGCCAATAGTCTTTAATAGTTTTTCCTGAAGTGTCCAAGACTCTTACCATTTCCATAAATGTTATACGGAGGTAATAGACTTTTAAGATTGATATAATTCTCACATCCATTGGTTGCAAAAGCAATGTTGTGTTTGGGGGCATGTAAACAATCTTGGCATCCAATGGTATTCTTACTTCAGCAAGGTTTTGAGGATGTCCATGGGCATTATCCAAGAGAAGCAATGCCTTGGCTGGCAAATCATCATTTTCTTTTCAGAAGCGAAGGACAAAAACAGTAGGACAAATATAATTGTGTACCAATCTATAAAAATGTCTTATGTAACCCAAGCTTTCTTGTTCCATTTCCAATAGACTGGCAGCATGGCTTTTAGACTTTTGAAGGCATGTAGTGACTGTGAATAGTACGTCAATATTGGTTTAAGCTTCAAAGTTCCGGAGACATTTGCACCCAACAAAAGCGTAAGCCTATCTTTTGCAGCTTTAAAACCTGGAGCGGAACATTCTTCACAGGCAATGAAGGTGCATGATGGCAATTTTTTCCAGTAGAGCCCATTCTCATCAACATTAAAAATGAGATCAGGAGGATAACTTCCTTGTTCTACACAGTCTTGAAATTCTTTAGGAAAAGCAGCCACTGCAACATAATTTGACACTATGGCACTTACTTCGCGACTTAAATCTCATGAACCAACCTTTGCTTCGTAAAAATACTTCTTTCCCTCTATCTGTCTTTTTAAGATCCTGAAAAATTGTTTTTGCTTTCTCAGTTATAACAGCCTGCATCAGAGGAATGTTTTTCTGATTCAAGTCATCGACCCATAATGATAGTAATTTTTCCATTTTTTGATGAAGTTTACCCGTGTTATAACTTACATATTTTGCATTTAGTACTGCTGTAGATTGTCGCACAGACTGTTTTATTCTATCTGCATTTTTCATAATTGTAGTAACAGTCGATTGAGGTAAGTTCATACTTCTACAGACATTAGCACATGCCTGCCCATCTTCCATTCTTCGAATATCATCATCAAATTCCTGCCATGTACCCCCAAGGGGTGTACAGGATATGATAGTACCACATGAAAAAATTTACCTCATTACTAACTTCCTATCTACAATTTTCCTCCAAATCAGTCTCTTACTTCTCAAGACTCCAACATTATCAGATCTTATTTCTATCATCTAACGCACTTTGTACCGTATCAGTCCACCTATATCTTGGTCGTTTTCCTGCCAACCTGGCAGAGAGAACACTTGTTTTACCAATCTTGCATCGCCCATTCTGTTTAAGTGACCATGCCACCTGAGATTAGCTCTGCTAACGCATTCCTGGATGCTGACGATGTCAAGTTCTTTCCTAATATCCTCATTTTTAATATGATATTGCCATTCATGCCATCTGTTCACACCTATAATCTTTCTCAGGACTCTCATATCTGCAGTCTCTAGTCTTTGGTCAAGTGTTTTACTTCTGACCCAGCTCTCAGATCCATAAATTAAAATTGGTTTAAACACTATCTTGTATACAGCTAATTTAGTGTTCCGACTAATTTCTCTCTTACTCCATATGAATTTATTCAATTGATTTCGTACCATACCAGCTTTGTTGATTCTGTTGTCTATTTCTATATTTAATTTACCATCTTCACAAAAAATCGTGCCTAAGTAGCTGAAATGTTTTACTTGTTCCACAGGTTCCCCGTTCACAACACAGTTGACATTTTCAACAATTCTACCTATTTTTATTGTCTTTTTATTGCTGACCTTCATACCATACCTATTACAATTGTTATTCAATTTAGTCAAGGAATCTTCCAAGCATGTAGCGGATTTATTTAGAAGTATAACATCGTCCGCATAAACCAGAGTGCTGACATTAATATCTTCAATTTTGATATCATGTTTAATACCACTTTCCTTCATAATGTGATCCATATAGATGATAAATAACAGAGGGTATAATGTACATTCTTTTCTCACACGAGATTTAACATTACACCATCTTCCTGTACTTCCTTCAATTCTAACTGCTGACTTACAACTCAAATAAAGACTAAGTATTGCTTGGTATAATGCCCCATTGACACCATATAACTGCAGCGTATTGAATAGCTTCTCTCTTGGCACCTTGTCATATGCCTTTTCCAGATAGACAAAACTTAAATACGGATCTTTATTATATTCCCATGATTTCTCCACTATTTATCATAAAGTGAAGATCTGATTCTGACAACCTCCATTTGACCCGAATCCAGCTTGTTCTTCACCAAGCTTTTCTTCCACATTTCTTCTCAACCGTTTCTCAAGTATACTTGCATATATCTTACCAGGAACAATCAGTAGGGAAATACCTCTGTAATTTTCACATTCAGTTTTATTTCCCATTTTATATATGTGTACTATCAGAGCTCTACTCCAATCATCGGGAATTCATCTCTCTGTCCAGGCATTCTGAACTATGCAGCGCAGCCACTGTAAGAATTTTATACCACCATGCTACAGCATTTTTTGATGAATATCATCTACTCCTGCAGTCTTTCATTTCAAATTGAAATGAAATTTCAAGCCTTTAATGGCTTTTTCTACTTCAAGTATGGATATGTATTCCAGACTGCATGTTTGGTCAGTGTTTTTTACCACTGTGCTATCATCACTGCTTGTTTCATTTAGCGGTTTTTCAAAGTAATTACTCTATACTTCAAGGATATCTTTTTCTCCCATTTTCATGTCACCTTTATCATCTCTAACTCCTTTTACAGCACTCTTTCCTCCATTCCTTAGCTTCTTCAACAACCTCCAGAATATTTTGCCACCTTCTTGAAATTTATTTTCTGTGTTCTTGCCAAAGTTCTTCCATGACTTTTGTTTAGCTAGTTTTACACACTATTTAGCTTTCATACATTTGTCTCCGTATTCTCGAAGAGCACAAGCTGACTTATTTGGCAGGAATTTTGATATGCTTTCTTCTTTTCCTTCACTGCCTCTTTAACTTCCTGTATCCACCATGAAGTTCTAATTTTTCTATCCTTGCAGACAACCTCACCACATGTCTCTCTGGCTGAATCAATCAGAGTTTTCTTCAAGGCTTGCCACTGAATCTCCAACGTTTCGGTTCCTGTTCTCCAACTCTTTCATTTTTTCTTGAATAATGTTTGTGTATTTCAGTCTACAGTTCACATCTGAGACGTGCCCAACTTTTATTCCCTTTAAAACTTTCTCATACGCTCTTCTTTTCAATATGAAATTCAATTTTATCCTGCTCAAGACTAAATGGTGATCACTTAAAATTTCAAATCCTCTGTACACTCTGGTGTCCTGCACCAGGGAGAAAACATCACTATCAACAATAACATAGTCAGTGAGACTTCTTATTCCTTGCCTCTTCTCTCCATGTGAATTTGTGCACATTTTTATGTTGGAACGTGGTGTTAGTAATAACCAGTCCATGTCCTGAGCAGAAATCCAACAGATATTTGCCATTATTATTAGCTTTGCTCTTTTCTCCAAATTTTCCCAAAATATTTTTGTATCTCTGACAATCATTTCCTTCTCTGCTATTTAGATCCCCAACAAGGACTAACGTTTCCTTTTTCATTGTGTCGGTTGCTTTTTCTAAAGTCTCAGTTAAATTCCTCCACTTCTACCTTAGTAGACCCTTCTGTGGGACCATAGACACAAATAAGTCTCATTGTCCAGTTCCCCATTCTCATATTTGCCCACATCACTCTACTTGAGACTGACTGCCATTCAAGAAGATTAACCTCGTATTTTGTGTTGAATACTATGGCTACTCCTTCTTTTCTTTGATTGTCATTGCCTGAATATAACATTTTGTATTTATTGCTCAGAAAGAACTCGCCAGTTTTTGTCTTTTTTTGTTTCAGTCACTCCTATTATGTCGATCTGGTACTTATCTAATACCTCAGCTAGCTCCATTTCTTTGCCATTCAGGCTTCTTACGTTGATAGTACCGATCTTTAACTCTTGTGATGTTGAGTTGGAGTGTGTTTTCAGATTTGTTCCAGTAGCTGACTTTTCGCTGTTCGCCCTGGTTCCCTGGTGAAAACAACGGGGGCCTTGTTTAACCAGGCGATGCCTCAGCCGACATGAAATTTTGTAATGTTGTACCATCATTTTTTTATTTTTGGTTAACCAATAAGAATACAATTTGGTCGGCTAAATCCCAAATTGCCAGCCCATCCTCATTCGTTCAGTATCCAAGTAGATACCCAAAAGGGTGCACCACGAGACGGTGAGAATTGGAAGGTCAGAAGTCCTGGTCGCTTCTCCGCATTCATTTTAATGGCTCTGTGGAGGTCTCCTCTTAGTTATACAGCTTTGACCCTTAAGCACTCCCTGTGTATAATTCTGCTTTTCAAATATTTCAGTAATTTTGGAGTCCTTTCTGTAAAGGACTTGTGTGTATTCTTTCCATCTTTTTTTGATGTCTGCTGCTTCTGTAAGATATCCTTTCTGACATTACAAACAGTCTTACATGATATATTCTGTCAAAAGCCTTAGCAGAATCCAAAAGTATCATCATGTATCCATTCCCCTTATTTAACTCAATGGTAACATTATAGAATGTGAGCAAGTTGCTCAAACATGACCTTCCCTTAGTAGACCCATGCTGTTTATTGCAATGTATAAAGACTGTGTGCGAGCCCTAAATCATCACTATCACTCTAGAAATAATCATAATTCGATAGTTGGATACATCAGTCTTTGCACCACCCTTGTGCAATTTGATTACCATACATTCTTTCTGCTCCTGTGGAGTCTTTTTCTATTCTGAGACTCAAACTATATAGCCTGATCATAGCAACAGTCAATTCAGCTGAACGCACTTTTAGCATTTCTGCTGATATCCCGTCAGTTCCCTATTGCCAAATTCTAATCTCTCCTCATACACATGAGCTTCTTCATTAACTGAAGAGGTAACAGGAGCTCGATGTTGCATTCATCAGGTTGATAGATTTAGCCAAATAGCCACTCATTAGGTAAATAATCTCTTCTATCGATGTCATCTGCATTCAGTAGTGATTCATATTTATTCTTTTGGGTTGTCTTTAGCTTTCAGATCCAGTTTCTTTTCATATTCAGGCTTAGTTTGCCAAAAACAACAGTTAGGACTCTTCAAGCTTGCTGCTTATAACTTTCATAACTGACATCATGCTTATGCACACAGTATTCATTTCATATCATCTTTTTGTTGTGAATATCTTGTGTAATGATATTGCATCATCAAAGTATTCTTTAAACATTTCTCATGCACTGACAATATCCTTTCTATCCAACAAACAATATCATAGTGCAGAATCCAGTATATTCCTCAGTTGGTCATAATTTCTTGCTTTGTAGTTCAGTAAGCTGAATGGAACATTATAAATTAGTGACCTCCAAGTGAGTATGGAATGATCATTGTCACCAACTGGAAGCAGAACAGTTAAGTCTTTTGCTGAAATCCTTTCTGACATTATAATCAGATCTAACACTCCTTGACTTCAAGTTCCTTCTGTAATATGCTGCTTGAGGAAATTGTCTTGTAAGAGCTCAATAAATTCAGTTTCATTCTTATGAGATATTACTGCTACCCAATCATTTAATGTTTGGATAATTAAAGTCCCTATTATGATTACTCATTTCTCACCCATCATCTTTATTTGGTAATGCTAATTGATCTTATTAGATTCCACTTTGCACCACACTGCTCCAAACTCATTTCTAGATGAAAAACTGTTACTAGTGTTGCAGTCATAGGTATGAACTGTAACTGGATTCAAGTTATCCAATATAATTACCAGCACTCCTCATCCCCTCCTATCCTTGCATATGCTTGATAAGTCCAAACTGGATGAACATAAAATCATCCTTTTCCTCAATCGTTTCCATAATAATGCCCATTCCCATCATTAACACAGTTACATAATGTTGTTGCTCTTACATACAGATTCTCATCATTCATCCCATCATAATTTAGTTTCCCTGACTTTCCATGTTAGGTCTCATACCAATTAATAATTTCTCAAGACTCCTACCAAACGCATTCGGCTGTCCCTCTTACACAAATCCATTCTTCCCTCAAACTCAATCCACACATTAAAAAAACTCACATTCATTCTTTTTGGACATCTCCTCTGCATGAATTGTTTGCCATCATAGACCTTATTCTTAATTTCTTTTTATCATAACTAAGTAATGAACTTATGATTTTCACTCTCGCTTCCTCCAGCAATTCTTTCATATCTCTCATACTGAACTTATCGCTAGTTAAGTTCTTCATATCTACTTAATAGCATGGGCTATTAAGTAGGTATGAGAAATACTATGGAGAAATACTGTATATCGAAATAAAGAAATAGTATATTTCTTTAATTTACAGTTTTGAGAGAATAATACCAGTTTATTCCAGCTGTCCATCATGTGGTCATAGTCCAATTAAGAAGCAGATTTTCTTTTCATCAGCAGGGCCAATCACTTTTCTCCTTGCTTTAAGTGGACTGATGTTCATCCAACCCTCTGTAATTGGAGATGATCAGTTCTAAAGTTGACTAATTGCTGAAGTCTTCAGCAATTAGTCAACTTTCAGGATTTTTTTATTTTAATAGTACAGACTGTACATATTTAGTTTATTATGAAGATTTCAGGTAAGTGACATTAATTTAAGCCAACACACATATTTTGAAACTTATTATTGTCTGCATTTGTTCTTTTCATGTGTTATGTATGGCATCTGTAGTCATTTGGGTTTTGTTGTCCCACTGTTTCCTTTGTTCCATTCCCTGCCATTTCTTTTGTCCTGTTTCCCACTCCTCCTCCCAACAGGAACAGAGTGGAGGGGAAAGCAATATTTTTCCCCTAAATTCACTATAGCAAAAAAAAAAAAAAAAAAAAAACCTTTAGTTATAACAAACTGTTTCTCTGAAGGAGTTCACTATAACTGTAGTTTATATAAAGCCTATACTAATTATTATAAATATTCTTTTTCAGATATATGCCACCTTTGCCTTTTTATGTCGTAACAAGCCAGAGTGCAATGAAATCCATCCATATATTTCATTTGTTCCTGTAAGTATTGATGCTTTTCAATTAAAATTAAACATAATTAAATATTTCAGCTTGAGCTGGTCTTCTGCCTTAAATGTTTATTAACTTTCCACTTTTCAAGTGCCATTTTTGCAGATGAAAGCAGCAGACTAATTATTGTTATTATTCACATCTTATGCTACCTATAACTACATCCATCTTCATCAAATTCCTGATATATACCCTCAAGGTGGAGGGGGGGGGGTGAAGGCACTGCATGAAATGCTTACATATGATTAACATCCCTTCAAGAATTTTCCCCCCAAATAAGTCTCTCAGAACTCTAGTAATGTTTCGATCATTTATTTCATTTTAAGTCACTTCTAACTGCATCAATCTGCCTAGATCTTGGTCTTCATCTGGGAATCTCAGCAAAATAGGTGTTTAATGCCAGCCATTAAACACCTGTTATGCTAACTTTTCCTTTTACATTCTATTTAAGTGACTGTACACTTGAGATAGTAATGTCACACATTACTAAATGCTAATAGTACCAAGTTTCTTCTTAATATCTTCATTTTTAACATGATTCTGCCATTAATAACATCCATTTGCTGTCCTATTCTTTTCTGAAAATTCATATCTGTGGTTTCTGATCTAGTCTTTGATCATTTTTTTTTTTTTTATTTCTAACATAACCTAACTCTCAGATCCATAAGTTACAGTTGGTTTGGACACTTGTATACAGCTAGTTTTGGGTTTTCTCATATTCCATAAAAATTTATGCACTTAATTCCTACAATATCAGTCTTTCTTAGTCTCTTCTCTCTTTCCATATTTAATTACACATTTTCACTAAAAATTGTGAATAAATAACTGAAATGATTCTCTATTCAGGTTGTAGCTGATATTTTTGGTGTTCTATCATTTCATAATTTTTGCCTTTTTATTGACGATTTTATTAGTAAATTTATTACAGCAATTAATCAGTTTATTAAGGAATCCTTCAGAGACTTCTACTGAATTTTTTAAGATATTATCTCTATAAATTAACGAGCTGGGATTAACATCTTTTATATATATATATATCAGGTCGAATGCTACTTTCCTTTATACTGTGATCCATATAGATGTTGAATAAGAGTTGTATTACACCTGATTTTACTTCAAGCCATCATCCTGTATCTCCTTCAATTTTAACTACTTAAATTTAAATATAGGCTACATGTAATAACGTAGTATTTTTAACAGCTCTTCTCTTGCCACCTTGTCATATATCTTTTCCAGATCTAAATACATATCCTGGCTTATATTCTAATTATTTCTTTATTAAACTATTATCTTAAAAATATTAAACTATTTATCTAAAGTAAATCTCTGTTCTTCTTCCACAATTTTTCCTAATGCATAAATCTTACCTGTGTATGCCAGGAAAGATTTATTCAATCTTCAAGTATGTTTGCGTAAATCGTTCCCTGTGTGATGGAGCTTATAGAATCTCCACTAATATAATAAAAGAAACCAAGAGTTTGATTACCCGAGCATCATCCTTTCAAAGAATAGTTACAATAGAACGTTAATCAACAAAATTCTACTTCAACCTCCAAGACAGTCAGATGAACATGAAAAACAAAACTTCAGAGGAATAGCAATCCTACCTATATATAACTGGTCACAGATAAAATATAAAGGTTGCCTTCTGTTCCATGAATAAGATCTCTAATTTACTGAAAATGCCAAAATTTTTCCACCTGTTAAAAAACCAGGTTCTCCAAGATCAGTTATAGCTGTGGTTTACACTACATAGGACAGACAAGCAGGTCAGGAGAGATATGCCAACCTGAACACATCAAGGATGTTGAAAAAAAAAACAGGACTGCAGTACATACAACTGAAACCAAACATCAAGTAGTAATGGAACAAAGAAAACTGCTCCACATAAAATACAGATTTTTCTCAAGAGTGTTCAAAGAATCAGCTGAAATGATTAAACATCCTCAACAGTGCAACAAAAAACAAGGGATGATTTTACAGCAAATCTGGTTTTCTCTAATTCTACATGACATGCATTGTAGTTATCAGTAGTATGCACCAGACCAAAAACCAGCAAACAACATCAAAGCAAATGTGCACTTTTGATTGTTATTCCTGTTCAAATATTTTCATTATGTACATTACCTGTTATAACCTGTTTTTAAGTTTACTCACATATTTCTCCTGATGTGAAACACATGAATTTTTGTGAAAGTAGTAGAGTAATCAATGAAATAGTATCCTATCAGATCTGGTTCTTTCTTGAAGTTTTTTTTTTTAATTCGTATAGGGTCCTCCCCCCATTCCTTATCCATCCCTTAGGACTGGTTGAGCCCTCCTAATGACGAGTTAAGTATGTATTTATGAACTGTAAATCCATGTATGTTCTGAGGGAAGAAAAACCTGAGTTTCTGAGTGAAAAAACTCTCTACCTCCGTATGAGACCGTTAACTCACATTTTTTATTATTATTATTATTATTCAGGCCTCCATGGAGTCAAAAGACGCATCATGAGGAGGTCCTTCCTAAGAACATAAAGTCTGTCAAGACTCATCGAGGGGAGGTTCCCCCCCCCCCCTCTAAGAAACACAAAGTCTATCATACCACTCCTTAAACTCATTGACCGTTCTCGCTCCCACCGCTCCTTACCCTCTTGCTCACAGTTTCCTTTCGTAACTTCCAGGGATGGCCTCTTGTCATCACTCCTTCCCGCTGTTCAACCAAGCGAAAGAACTCCCCAGTGTCAACCCTGTAACCACCTCTCAACAGTTTAAAAGTCTTAATCATTTAGTCGAAAGAGAACAGATAAAGGTTCCTCACATCATAGATGGGAATCAAACTCAGGTCTTTCTGGCCAAAGGGCTTCGTCTATACCGACTGAGCTACGGAAGCTACTAGTATGACCTCCCTCCATAGAAACCTATGCAGTGACAGATAATGAACATCCAGAAAGGAAACTGTTGATCTAATTACAAAATGGTAGCAGTTCATAAGATGGCAATTTGTTGAGTAGTCCTCTATGCTAGATCCAATTAAATGCCTTGGCAATGTCAAGAGGAAGCATAGTTATCTCAGACACTCTCCACAGCATGTATCAAACAGAATACCAGAGATTGGAGATTTATGTAAGATTTGGTATGAATCCAGAGAATTCATATTGATAGTTGTTGATTTACTGGTGGACCTTCTGGTAGCAAAGATAATGATGCTTATGGACTTCATCCATTATGTCAGAGAAGACTAAGAGGAGATCAATGGATTAATAGTTTTAGGATTGCCATTATCAATGGATTGATAGTTGCAGACTTATTTTCTTTTCTTTTTTTTCTTTTTTTTTGAATAGGCTGATCATATTGGGTAGGTGTTGGTTCTGGAACATATAGAATTTTTTGGTATGTATATATTATATATGTGTGGGGGGGGGTATTCAAATTTCTTTTGTCTTTTTTGGCAAGGCATATTGTGCACTGTTTCAGGTATGATTGCTGGTTTATTATCTCTGCAGGAATTGGAGGAGAAGAATGATTAAGAGTGAGCTTGTCTGTATGCATTGTTACAGTAGTTGCATCTAGATGTGAGCACAAATAAACAGAAGTTGTGCTCATTGGCCTTTTTTTGTCAGAGAGAAGCCCTCTGAAAGTCAGATTTTGATTTGTTGTTAGTTGTTTTGCAGTGATTTTTATTTTTTGCACACTTTGGAAACTAATGCTTGGGTATTGGACAGGTTGTTTTAATAGATTTAGGTAATGCAGATATTTCTTCTATCAAGGATAGAAGGTTACTGGAGTTACTGTTCTGTAACTCCAGTCAGAGTAAGTATTTGGACACTTACTACAACAATAATCTTGAACAAATTGCATATACTATGGAATATCCTCCCTTTCAAAGGATATAATAGGTTGTGATTGTGTTGAGAGGGAGGATATTCCACAGGATATGAAAACTGTTATTCAAGATTATGGCCCAAGTTACTGAGAGGAGAGGTGACTTCTATATTATACTTGGAAGGTGAGTCTGTTAAGAAAATATTAAATATTGCATGAGTGGATTATCTGGTATTCTGTTTGGTGGGCAGATGATTTAGATCATTGCTTCAGCAGATAATTTAGCATCTCTTCCAGCTTGGTCAGTGGAATTAGGGGAGGGACAGGGTAGCAGCCATTTTGACATGAAAGTCCCAGGATAAATCACTTTTATCCCAGGATAAAAGTGATTTTCTGAATTAGAATAATGGTTATTGTTAAGATTTTTGTATTCTCTGGCATGGAATATCCAACTGTAGAAATGAACAAGTGCTACCCTTGTGACAAAAGAAGTCATTGTTTGTTTTTTTTAAATATCTGCTTGTAAATAGGAATGCAGAAAATTTATATGTATATAGTGATATAATTTGGGGGTGCTTAAGGGTCAAAGCTGTATAACTGAGAGGAGACCTCCACATAGCCTTTAAAGGAATGCGGAGAACCGACCAGGGCTTCTGACCTAATGTCCAATCCTCACCTTCTCGTGGTGCACCCTGTTGGGTATCTACTTTGATACTGAACGAACGAGGATGGGCTGGCAATTTGGGATTTAGCCGACCAAATTGTATTCTTATTGGTTAAACCAAAATAAAAAATGATGGTACAACATGACAAAATTTCATGCTGGCTGGGGCGTCGCCCGGTTAAACAAGGCCCCCGTTGTTTTCACCAGGGAACCAGGGCAAACAGCGAAAAGTTGGCTACTGGAACAAATCTGAAAACAAACCCCAACTCAACATCACCAGAGTTAAAGATCGGTACTATCAACGTAAGAAGCCTGAATGGCAAAGAAATGGAGCTAGCTGAGGAATTAGATAAGTACCAGATCGACATAATAGGGGTGACTGAAACAAAAAAGACCAAAACTGGTGAGATCTTTCTGAGCAATAAATACAAAATGTTATATTCAGGCAATGACAATCAAGGAAAAGAAGGAGTAGCCATAGTATTCAACACAAAATACGAGGCTAATCTTCTTGAATGGCAGTCAGTCTCAAGTAGAGTAATGTGGGCAAATATGAGAATGGGGAACTGGACAATGAGACTTATTTGTGCCTATGGTCCCACAGAAGGTTCTACTAAGGTAGAAGTGGAGGAATTTTTTGAGGCTTTAGAAAAAGCAACTGACACAATCAAAAAGGAAAAGTTGGTCCTTGTTGGGGATCTAAATAGTAGAGTAGGAAATGATTGTGAGATATACAAAAATATTTTGGGAAAATTTGGAGAAAAGAGCAAAGCTAATAATAATGGCAAATATTTGTTGGATTTCTGCTCAGGACATGGACTGGTTATTACTAACACCATGTTCCAACATAAAAATGTGCACAAATTCACATAGAGAGAAGAGGCTAGGAATAAGAAAAGTCTCATTGACTATGTTATTGTTGATAGTGATGTTTTCTCCCTGGTGCAGGACACCAGAGTGTACAGAGGATTTGAAATTGGAAGTGATCACTATTTAGTCTTGAGCAGGATAAAATTGAATTTCATATTGAAAAGAATAACATGTAAGAAAGTTTTAAAGCGAATAAAAGTTGAGCAGCTCTCAGATGTGAACTGTAGACTAAAATACAGAAATATTATTGAAAAGAAAATGAAAGAGTTTGAGAACAGGAATCAAACCTTTGAGATTCAGTGGCAAACTCTGAAGGAAACATTGATTGATTCTGAGAGAGAGCCATGTGGTGAGGTTGTGTGCAAGGATAAAAAAATCAGAACTCCCTGGTGGACACAGCAGTGAAGGAAAAGAAGAAAGCATATCAAAAGTTCCTGGCAAATAAGTCAGCTTTTACTCTTACAGAATACAGAGACAAATGTAAGAAAGCTAAACAGTGTGTAAAACTAGCTAAACAAAAGTCATGGGAGGACTTTGGCAAGAATATAGAAAATAAATATCAAGAAGGTGGCAAAATATTCTGGAGGGTGTTGAAGAAGCTTAGGAATGGAGGAAAGAGAGTTGTAAAAGGAATTAGAGATGATAAAGGTGAAATGAAAATGGGAGAAAAAGATATCCTTGAAGTATGGAGTAATTACTTTGAAAAACTGCTAAATGAAACAAGCAGTGATGACAGCACAGTGATAAAAAACACTGACCAGGCATGCAGTGAGGAATACATATCCATACTTGAAGTAGAAAAAGCCATCAAAGGCTTGAAATGTGGAAAGGCAGCAGGAGTAGATGATATTCGACCAGAAATGCTGAAGTATGCTGGTATAAGAGTCTTACAGTGGCTGCACTGCATAGTTCAGAAAGCCTGGACAGAGGGACGAATTCCCGATGATTGGAGTAGAGGTCTCATAGTACCCATATATAAAAAGGGAAATAAAACTGAATGCAAGAATTACAGAGGTATTTCCCTACTGAGTGTTCCTGGCAAGATCTATGCAAGTATACTTGAGAAACGGTTGAGAAGAATTGTGGAAGAAAAGCTTGGCGAAGAACAAGCTGGATTCAGGCCAAATAGAGGCTGTCAGGATCAGATCTTCACTTTACGACAAATAGTCGAGAAAGCATGGGAATATAACAAAGATCTGTATTTAAGTTTTGTCGATTTGGAAAAGGCATATGACAAGGTGCCAAGAGAGAAGCTATTCAATACGCTGCAGTTATATAGTGTCAATGGGGCATTATATCAAGCAATACTTAGTCTTTATTTGAGTTGTGAGTCAGCAGTTAGAATTGATGGAAGTACAGGAAGATGGTTTAATGTTAAATCTGGTGTGAGACAAGGATGTACATTATCCCCTCTGTTATTCGTTATCTATATGGATCACATTATGAAGGAATGTGGTATTAAACCTGATATCAAAATTGGAGATGTTAATGTCAGCTCTTTGCTTTATGCGGATGATGTTATACTTCTAAATAAATCCGCTACAAGCCTGCAAGATTCTCTGACTAAATTGAATAGCTGTTGTAATAGAAATGGTATGAAGGTCAGCAATAAAAAGACAAAGACAATGAAAATAGGCAGAATCATTGAAAATGTCAACTGTGTTGTGAATGGAGAACCTGTGGAACAAGTAAAACATTTCAGCTACTTAGGCACAGTTTTTACTGAAGATGGTAAACTATATATAGAAATAGACAACAGAATCAGCAAAGCTGGTATCGTGGGAAGTCAATTGAATAAATTCATATGGAATAAGAAAGAAATTAGTCGGAACACTAAATTAGCTGTATACAAGACTGTGTTCAAACCAATTTTAACTTATGGATCTGAGAGCTGGGTCAGAAGTAAAACACTTGACCAAAGACTAGAGACCGCAGATATGAGAGTCCTGAGAAAGATTAGAGGCGTGAACAGATGGCATCAATGGCAATATCATATTAAAAACGAGGATATTAGGAAAGAACTTGACATTGTCAGCATCGAGGAATGTGTTAGCAGAGCTAATCGTAGGTGGTATGGTCACTTAAATAGAATGGGAGAGGAAAGATTAGCAATACAAGTGTTCTCTGCCAGGTTGGCAGGAAAACGACCCAGAGGAAGACCAAGATGTAGGTGGATTGATACGGTACAAAGTGCCTTAGACGATAGAAATATAAGATCTGATAATGTTGGAGTCTTGACAAGTAACAGACTGATTTGGAGGAAAATTGTACATAGGAAGTTAGTAATGATGTAATTTTTTCATGTAGTACTGTCATATCCTGTACACCCCTTGAGGGTAATAGGCAGGAATTTGATGATGATGATGATGATATAATTTGAGATGTGAAATATTATGTTACAGTGTGGCTCACAAATCGTAATCGTATTATCCTGTCCTGAGATGAGTACATAATTTTTCAGTGTTTGGCATTTCAGTTGTATATTTTTAAGAATTATTTTTTTTCCCTTCCCCTTTATCCTACAAATGATTTCTATAATACTAGGAAAATAATCAACAAGTTGGTATCTTAAGTGGTGATAGGTATCTGAAATGGAGTATTGGTTTCATGTTTGTTTTCTGTCTGCTCTCTTCTAGAGATATACTTCTTGGGTATTGAAGTATTAATAATTCATTCATATTTATTAATTAATGGTTGTAATTTCAACCAGTACCAATAGTTTACATAATATGAAAATTGGTAAAAAAGAAGTATGGTTAAAAATGCTAAGTAAAGATTACATTGAATCACTTCAGTAAACTGCTTTATTCTTATTAAATAATTAAAAATTATTTTTCTTTCAGATAATCTCATATGTTACACTTCGCAATATTAGTGGCCTTTTAAGGACAAGGTATAGCACATTCTTTGCATGGTTTGGAAAAATATCTCTTGAGGTATGTTGAAGAATAATTCATAATTGGAAGCAAATTTTAATGAAATAGTCATCAAATTCCTGATTTGTACCTTCACGGGGTGTACTGGATATGATAGTACTACATGAAAAACTTACATCATTAATAACTTCCTATCTACAATTTTCCTCCAAATCAGTCTGTTACTTGTCAAAACTCCAATATTATCAGTCCACTTATATCTTGGTCTTCCTCTGGGTCGTTTTGCTGCCAACCTGGCAGAGAACACTTGTTTTGCTAATCTTTCCTCACCCATTCTGTTTAAGTGTCCATACCACCTGAGATTAGCTCTGCTAATGCATTCCTGGATGCTGACAATGTCAAGTTCTTTCCAAATATCCTCGTTTTTTAATATGATATTGCCATTGTTGCCATCTGTTCACGCCTATAATCTTTCTTAGGACTCTCATATCTGTGGTCCTTAGTCTTTGGTCAAGTGTTTTACTTCTGACCCAGCTCTCAGATACGTAAGTTAAAATTGGTTTAAACACTGTCTTATATACAGCTAATTTAGTGTTCCGACTAATTTCTCTCTTATTCCGTATAAATTTATTCAGTTGACTTCCTAGCATACCAGCTTTGTTGATTCTATTGTCTATTTTCATATTTAATTTACCATCTTCAGTAAAAATCATGCCTAAGTAGCTGAAATGTTTTACTTGTTCCACAGATTCCCAGTTCACAACACAATTGACATTTTCAACAATTCTACCTATTTTCATTGTCTTTCTCTTTTTATTGCTGACCTTCATACCATACCTATTACAACATTTATTCAATTTAGTTAGGGAATCTTCCAAGCATGTAGTGGATTTATTTAGAAGTATAACATCGTCTGCATAAACCAGAGTGCTGACTTTAATATCTTCAATTTTGATATCATGTTTAATACCACTTTCCTTCATAATGTGATCCAAATAGATAATGAATAACAGAGGGGATAATGTACATCCTTGTCTCACACCAGATTAAACATTAAACCATCATCCTGTACTTCCTTCAATTCTAACTGCTGATTTACAACTCAAATGAAGACTAAGAATTGCTTGATATAATGCCTCATTTACACCATATAACTGGCATATTGAATAGCTTCTCTCTTGGCACCTTGTCATATGCCTTTTCCAGATTGACAAAACTTCAATACAGATCCTTGTTATATTCCCATGCTTTTTCAACTATTTGTAGTAAAGTGAAGATCTGATCCTGACAGCCTCTATTTGGCCTGAATCCAGCTTGTTCCTCACCAAGCTTTTCTTCCACAATTCTTCTGAACCATTTCTCAAGTATACTTGCATAGATCTTGCCAGGAACACTCAGTAGAGAAATACGTCTGTAATTCTCACATTCAGTTTTATATCCTTTTTTATATATGGGTACTATTAGAGCTTCACTCCAATCATCAGGAAGTTGTCCCTCTGACCAGGCTTTCTGAACTGTACAGTGCAGCCACTGTATGACTTTTATACCACCATACTTCAGCATTTCTGGTCGAATATCATCTACTCCTGCTGCCTTTCCACATTTTAAGCTTTTGATGGCTTTTTCTACTTCAGGTAAGGATATATATTCCTGCCTGTATGCCGGTTGAGTGTTTTTTAACACTGTACTATCATTGCTTGTTTCGTTTAGCAAATTTTCAAAGTAATTACTCCATACTTCAAGGATATCTTTTTCTCCTGTTTTCATGTCACCTTAATATCTCTAATTCCTTTTACAGCACTTTTTCCTCCATTTTTAAGCTTCTTCAACTACCTCCAGAATATCTTACCACCTTCTTGATATTTATTTTCTATGTTCTTGTGAAAGTCCTCCCATGACTTTTGTTTAGCCAGTTTTACACAGTGTTTTGCTTTATTACATTTGTTTCTATATTCTCTAAGAGCACAAGCTGACTTATTTCCCAAGAACTTTTGATATGCTTCTTCTTTAACTTCCTGTGTCCACCATGGAGTTGTGATTTTTCTATCCTTGCAGACAACCTCACCACGTGCCTCTCTGGCTGACTCAATTTGGGCTTTCTTCGAGGCTTGCCACTGAATCTCCAACGTTTTGGTTCCTGTTCTCCAACTCTTTCATTTTTTCTTGAATAATGTTTGTGTATTTCAGTCTACAGTTCACATCTGAGACGTGCCCAACTTTTATTCCCTTTAAAACTTTCTCATATGCTCTTCTTTTCAATATGAAATTCAATTTTATCCTCTCAATACTAAATAGTGATCACTTCCAATTTCAAATCCTCTGTACACTCTGGTGTCCTGCACTAGTGGAAAAACATCACTATCAACAATAACATAGTCAATGAGACTTCTTATTCCTAGCCTCTTCTCTCCATGTGAATTTCTGCACATTTTTATGTTGGAACATGGTGTTAGTAATAACCAGTCCATGTCCTGAGCAGAAATCCAACAAATATTTGCCATTATTATTAGCTTTGCTCTTTTCTCCAAATTTTCCCAAAATATTTTTATATGTCTGACAACGATTTCCTGCTCTGCTATTTAGATCCCCAACAAGGACCAACTTTTCCTTTTTCATTGTATCAGTTGCTTTCTGTAAAGCTTCAAAAAATTCCTCCACTTCTACCTTAGTAGAACCTTCTGTGGGACCATAGGCACAAATAAGTCTCATTGTCCAGTTCCCCATTCTGATATTTGCCGATATCACTCTGCTTAAGACTACCTGCCATTCAAGATGATTAGCTTCGTATTTAATGTTGAATACTATGGTTACACCTTCTTTTCCTTGATTGTCATTGCCTGAATATAACATTTTGTATTTATTGCTCAGAAAGATCTCACCAGTTTTGGTCTTTTTTGTTTCAGTCACCCCTATTATGTCGATCTGGTACTTATCTAATTCCTCAGCTAGCTCCATTTCTTTGCCATTCAGGCTTCTTATGTTGATAGTACTGATCTTTAACTCCGGTGATATTCGGTTGGGGGTGTGCTTTTAGATTTGTTCCAGTAGCTGACTTTTTGCTGTTCGCCCTATTTCCCTGGCGAAAACAACTGGGGCCTTGCTTAACTGGGCGACACACCATCCAGCATGAAATTTTGTCATGTTGCATCATCATTTGTATGTCGGTTTAAGCCAATAAGAATACGATTTGGTCGGCTAAATCCCAAATTGTCAGCCCATCCTCATTCGTTCAGTATCCAGGTAGATACTCAACAGGGTGCACCACAAGAAGGTGAGGATTGAACATAAGGTCAGAAACCTTGGTCGGTTCTCTGCCTCCCTTTAAAGGCTATGTGGAGGTCTCCTCTCAGTTATACAGCTTTGACCCTTAAGCATCGCTGAAATAGTTTGGTACAATATCTCATCTTATCTTCATTATACCCTCTTTTACCTTGCGGTGTCGAGGGTCCATTGATCATCGGACCTCACACCATTTACACGATAAGGTGGTCAGCCTTATGCCCCAGTGTATCCTATGGTCTGTAGTGTTGAGTTCTCAAGGCCAGTTTGCCTGCTTTGCGGGATGAAAAACCCCAGAATAAACTGGGGAAAAAACCCTGCTGTTCACGGCCAAGACTGGCTAACTTGGATATGGCTGAGGAAGATCCTTCAGCTCCTCACGTCAACGACGGGAATCGAACCTAGGACACTCCTTCCCCAGGCATATGGTTGCGAAGCGCATAGCCACTAGGCTAACCGCGCGGACTCAAAATTGATACAATATAAAATTGTTATATTACTTTTTTTTTTTTTTTGCAAAGGCATTTTGCAAATGGAGTAATGGAATAAATTAGAACAAATGGAAGATGGATACGACACTGGTTAAATGGATAAGAGGGTGGCTGCTGGACAGATATCAAAAAGTGGTATATGGAGTGGCAGAATCGAGGCGAAAATAGGTGACTAATGGTGTGTCACAAGGCTTATTGCTAGGACCATTGCTGTTTAATTTGTACATAAATTATATAGGAAATAACCTGAAGGGAAATATTCAATTGTTTGCTAATGATGCGAAATTAGGTAGCGTAATAGTTAATCAACGCGATGTGGAAAGCTTGCAGAATGATTTAAGTAGACTGTTATTATGGGCAAAAGTTAACGGGTGTCAGTTTAATGTTTAGAAATGTAAAGTTATGCATTTTGGGGTAAATAAATTACAAGCCGTGTATCACATTGATGGCACTGTACTCCAGGAAATAGATGAAGCTAGAAATTTAGAGGTAGTGGTAGACAGAGAGTTAATGTTTAGAGGACATATTGAACCACATCCTTAAGTTATGTGATCATGAAAATTGATTTGTTGTATCTCTTCTGGCCATTACTGTTTAATTAATCCCAAACCATGCACTTATAGTGTCAAATGTCCCCTGATGGCAGAATTTTGTACTATTTTTTTATCTTCTGTTAATCAAAACCCCATGTTCCAGAGTGTACTTACACCAAGTTTGGCTGAATTTTGTCCAATACATTTTTTTGCTACAGGGCTCTGAACATCTCCTCTTTAATTATGGCCACCCTGTACTAAAATTGGAATGATACAGAGAAGTTTAGCATGGGCCCTGCACAAGGATGACATGCAAAATTGTGAAGCATTCTTTTTGAAGCATCTCCATAATATAATTGGTAGAACAACAGAACATTGCACCCTTCAATTGAAAATGATCTGGGTTTAATTCTCTTCCTGACAAGAGGAATCTTTATATGGATGTTTTCAATTGAAGGTAAGTTAGCCAATCTCATAGAGAGGTAGCAAGGTTTTTCCCTTCTGGAAACTCGGATTTTCCATCCTGCATACGGGCAATTTGGCCATGAGAACACATGTAATTCACAGACCAAAAATACTGTTATTGTTGTTGGTGGTGGTGATAATGGGCAGTAGATGGTGTTGTAATAGTAGAGGCGTTGTGTAGATGAAGAGATGTGTGGCAGAGTAGGGTGGAGTGCCCTTCCCGCAATTAGTCCTTGGAAGTGTCATGCAATAACAATAAATTGTTACATTTTTGTGTGTCTTCCCATCATCCACAGTACTAACATACTATAGTATTTATTTCTTTATTTATTTTATTTTATTTATTTTTTGTGATTTACATAGTCTGGAAATGCCAGCAAAGGTTGGTCAATTGGTAGAGTCTCAGCTACTAATGGCTCATGCAGAAAAGTTAAGCAAGTCTGAGCACAGTTAGTAGTTGGAAGGGGCCCAATAGTTCAATGCTGCTGGCACTCTGCTGAGGGCTAGCCATTCTCACAGAGTTAACTTCACCCAGTAAACTGATGTATGTCAGACCTCTGTGCTCTTGGGGCACATAGAGGATATGACAACAACATAGTCTGGAAAACCCTTCTAGAGACTAAATGGAACTTTTTCATGTCACTTCAGACCTCCAGTGAGTAGGGTGGTAGTCTCACACTTGGTGATGAAATTCACCTAATGACAGTCACAAATGTCCATGGCAGGATTTGAACCTACAGTCTGTTGGGTGGAGAACAGTACATTTACCACTTGGCCATCCAGGCAGCATACATATAGTTTAGTGATAAAGAATATACAAGTAAAATTGGTGTACTTTAATTAACAGAATCCATTTCCCATTGTCTAGTAATTTTATCAGTTACTGTTATTAAAAGAAAACTATTAAATATAATTTCATATAAGAATTTCATATTTTAAAACTTGTGGTATGTTGGTGATACTAAAAATACACTTTTCCATAACTTGTCTTTTCCCACCTAAACTTGACTCTTTTTTGGAATAATTGTTTAATGTTCATAAATAACTTGTTTTTATGGCAGTCTCCTATACACAGAGCTTGATCTGTATTAACTTAAAATATATGCAAGTATAAATTACATTATTAATAAATACCAGTTAGATTGTAAATTGTCTTTTTCTTTATTTCTTTAGTTATTCATAGCTCAGTATCACATCTGGCTTGCAGCAGACACTCATGGAGTATTGGTCTTGGTGCCTAGTTACCCTGTTCTGAATGTAATGGTGACATCATTTATTTTTGTCTGCATTGCTCATGAGATAAAGCTTCTTACGCATATACTAGTGAAATATGCCATTCCTATGGATTGGCGGTATTTGTCTCGTAACGTTATCATCTTTTTCCTGGTGCTGGTTCCCATCGGGATTCATGATGGCATGTTTTGATTAAGCCATCTAAACAGAAACTGTACAAATAAATTTCTGCTGCTGGTCAGCAGATAGTTGTATTTTACCTTCTTATTCTGTACAAAAAAAAAAAAAAAAACGTAAGCTGTAAAAATAAATTCAGAATTTTGACATATTTCTTGTTCAAAAAATAAGAAAACCCTCACTAAGAAAATTACAGTTAACTCTCACCATAGCATGTTAAAGATACCAAGCAATTTTAAACCTGGTTTTACTCCATTTTTTCCAAGTAAGCAAACAGACAATGTCACGTTTGCACCTGCAATTTATGCAAGACTAGCTGATCCCACAGGTAGTGCAAGACCATGGCAACTCGTGGTAAAAGTGGAGCAAGCTCTGATCACTAATCTTAATATTTACCCTTAATGCCAAAACACATCTCCAAGAAGGGGATGTGTGATGTTTTGTATTAAAGGCACGGGGCCACTACCCAGACTGGTTTCGACCTTTATTGAGGTCTCATCAGTGGGAGCCAGGCTAGAAATACCAAGATTTAGTAATGCAGAGCTTGTAAGTATTTTACCAAAACAAGTTACCATAAGGTGTTATAACCTTATTAAATAAAAATCTCAGGTGGAGATATAGATGTAGAAAGTATTTTTAACTTGGGTATAGTTATGTTAAAGATACCGAGCAATTTTAAACCTGGTTATCTCCTCCTGAGATTTTTATTTAATAAGGTTATGGTAACTTGTTTTGGTAAAATACTTACAAGTTCTGCATTACTAAATCTTGGTATTTCTAGCCTGGCTCCCACTGATGAGACCTCAATAAAGGTCGAAACCAGTCTGGGTAGTGGCCCCTTGCCTTTAATACAAAACATCATACATCCCCTTCTTGGAGATGTGTCTTGGCATTAAGGGTAAATATTAAGATTAGTGATCAGAGCTTGCTCCACTTTTACCACGAGTTGCCATAGTCTTGCATAAATTGCAGGCGCAAACGTGACATTGTCTGTTTGCTTACTTGGAAAAAATGGAGTAAAACCAGGTTTAAAATTGCTTGGTATCTTTAACATAACTATACCCAAGTTAAAAATACTTTCTACATCTCACCCTAGCAGACTCATGGAAACTGCAATAGTTTCTTATAATGAATTTCTTTTAACGTGGTATTCTATTTTATGAGGTTTGTTTTGACTTTTCAGTAGTTGGTTATAGTACCTTGTTCTAATAGTGTTTTCTATAGTAAGAATTGACTGCATTTTATTGCTTCATGACTGCCAAAATATTTTTATTTTAAATAATGTAGCATGCATGGTTAGAATTTCCAGAAAATTTTAGGCACTTATGATTAATGAGCATAAAAGTAATTATGGAATAAATTTGGTATGAATTTATAAGCCTAGTACAAAGAAAAATGAAATTTTCAGATTTTTTTTACTCGTCCATGATTGAAACCGAGAGACTTAAACCAAGTGAAATACAGAACATCAGTGCAAGATAGCATTTTGAATTGCACAACCTAATTATTAAAGCATAATCCATAACCATGATCCATAAATGTTACATGTATAAGTGTATGCCACTTTTTTTAAATAATTTTTAAGTGTTTTAATAAGATCTCATATTAGGAACAGATTGTAACTTAATTATAAAGAAACAATTGTATGGTTTCTTCTATATGTCTGATACAGAAAAGCATATCTGAAAAGCTGCCCAAAAAAAATTCAGCTTCACAAGAGCTGAATAAGCTACCAGCTACTACTGTAGTATTTGACTACCCAAAAGAGGATGATTCACTAAACCAGATCACTGTCTCACATTTCAGCTGTTTGCCTCTCATCATGGTGGGCAAGGTGATAGCCCCCTCCATTAAAGTAATCCAGTTATAGCATTAAATGGAAAAAAATAAAAATAAATCATTTTCTCGATAATAAAAATGGTATTATAATAGAAAGAAAAAAAATCTTTCCTCGAGCAATCTAACCAATATAAATGATTACCCCCCCCCCTTAGAACCATTAGAACATATTAACGTTAGGATTAATTTCTTTTATAACATCTATTTATCAACAGTATACAGTATTGTATATTAAAGTTGATTTCAATTGCCAATATTGAAGAACTGTATCAAGTAGGGATATGTTCAAAGATCCAGTGAGGATACCTAAAATTATATAATACATTTCATTAAATTTTTAGAAAATAGCAAAGCTAATAATAATGTTAAGTGCTTGCTGAATTTCTGTTCAGAAAGTTGATTAGTCACTATTAACATATGGTGTGAGGTAGAGGTGGGCAAGACAGGATATTTGGTGGGGTGTTGCTACACACCCAGGAGCACAGAGGATGGGGACCAGGAGATGTTTAGATAGTTAAGTTTGGCAAGTGCAAGAAGCATGATTGTTATGGGAGATTTTATCTACAGTAGTATAAATTGGAGAGAGGAAGATGCATGTAGCAATAGGGGAATGGAATTTCTAGAATTCTTGAGGGACAAATGTCTTAGGCAACATGTAATAGAGGTTCAAGAGTTTTGGATTTGGTTATAGCATCAGAAGAGTTGATAATAACTGAGATGCCTTCTCTCCCACCAGTTGGAGAGAGTGACCATATGGTTTTGACTTGGAAAATGAATAGACATGCAGGAGTATCAAAGAGACGAGAACTTATGTGGAATTATAATGCAGGTGATTATAATAGTCTTAGACGTCAACTTCAGGAAGTTTCATGGAGGGAGGAATTGGAAGGCCGGGATATCATTAGTGCGTGGGAAATTGTGAAAGAATATTTGTTAGCAGCAATGGTAAGTTGTATACCATGAGTGAAAAAGAGGACACAATTTGGAGTAAAGTGGATGACAAACAATAACAGGAATTGCATGCAAAAAAGAGGCTATGTAAGAGATATAAGGAGACAGGTGAAGAGAAGATGCATGAAGAATATAAGGAGACAGGCCAGAAGAGTGACTAGTGTGGTAAGGAAAACGAAACTGGAATACTAGAGGAGATTGGCCCTAAGATCCAAAGAAAATCTTAGGGAATTTTTTAGCTATGTGGCCAGTAAGAGGAGAAATGACTGTGGAAGAATGATATCGTGGGATAAAAATAGGAATAGAGTGACTGATGCAGAGGACATAGTGGAATTGTTCAACAAACACTTTATTGGAGTATTTCATCCTAGAGGAGCCAGTTTTAATGCTAGAGGGATAGGGTAGGTTTGAGGTTTAGAGGTACAGGAGGAAAGTGTGTTTCAGATACTGAGTACTCTGAATGTCAGTAAAGCTTTGGGACTGGATGGTATTTCACCACGAGTTTTGAGAGAATGTGGTAGAGAACTGGCAGTGCCTTTTACCTGGCTTTTCAATGAAAGTCTGCTTGTGGGAAAGATGCCCAGGGAATGGAAGGAAGGTGAGATAGTGCCATTGCATAAGGGTGGTAACAGGCTGGAAGTGTCTAATTATAGGCCAGTTTGTGTGTCATCAGTAATTGTTAAGATCTTGGCGAAAGTAGTGAGGGATCGTATACAGCACTGGGCAGATGAGGGTAATGTTATCTGTGAGAGTCAACATGGATTTGTGAAAGGGTGCTCTTGTTTTAGCAATATGCTAGCCTTTTATAATAAAGTTACAAGAGCATTAGATGAGGGAAAAGAATATACTGCAATTTTCTTAAACTTAACAAAGGCATTTGACAGGGTGCCACATGATAAGCTGATATTTAAGTTGCAGCACATTGGTCTGGATGTCAGATTGGTTAGCTGGATTCAGGATTGGCTGTCTAATAGCTATCAGAGAGTTGTGTATGGGGGAGCAGTTTGAAGGTGGCAGAGGGTTACAAGTGGAATCCCACAGGGCTCAGTACTAGGACCTATATTGTTTAACCTTTATATCAATGACATTGCCAGTGGACTGCAAGGAGATATTCAGTTGTTTGCAGATGATGCGAAGCTGGGAAGGATTATTAGTAATAGTGCAGATGTGGTAGCCCTGCAAGAGGATTTGAATAAGCTAGATAGCTGGGCAAATGAATGGGGGTATCAGTTTAATGCAGCAAAATGTAAGCTCTTGAAGTTTGGAAAACATCGATGGGATGCTGCATACTCTATGGGAGGAGTTATACTGGAGGAAGTAGGGGAGACGAGATCTGGAGTTGATGATTGATAGAAACCTGAAATTTAAGGGACATATTGCAAAGGTGGTGAAGGTAACACAGAGGATTGCTGCAATTATGAGAAGGACACTGACCTGCAGAAATAAGAGGGGTATCATTCTGTTGTATAGGTCTCTGATCAGACCACACTTAGACTATTGTTCTCAGATTTGGTCCCCAGGATTTGAAGGGGATAAATTAACTGTGGAAAGGATACAAAGATGGTTTCAGGACTGTACAATTTTGGTTATGAAGATCGGCTGAGGGAATGTGGATTGCAGAGTTTGGTGGATAGAAGGAGAGGTGATATGATTGAGAATTTTAAACTGTTGTGAAGTGGTTACAGGGTTGACACTGGGTAGTTCTTTCGTTTGGTTGAACAGCAAGAAGGAGTGATGACGAGGCCATCCCTGGAAGTTGTGAAAGGAAACTGTGAGGAGTGGTTTCTTTGTATGGAGGGTGGTTGAACCGTGGAATGCATTGCCTGATGGAGTGATGAGAGCGAGAACGGTCAATGAGTTTAAGGAGTGGTATGATAGACTTTGTGTTTCTTAGGGGGACCTCCCCTTGATGAGTCTTGACAGACTTTATGTTCTTAGGAAGGACCTCCTACGATGAGTCTTATGACTCCATGGAGGCCTGAATAATAATAATAATAATAATAATAATAAAAAACTGATATCAAATTAGAGGTATTCAACTGAGGATCTGTATTTTATACTGATATTCTTCTTTTGATCAAGTACAGATTTTCAGAACTCTAAAAAATCTACATGAAAATTCTACAATAAAAGTATGAAAATAGACAGGAACATGGAGGACAGCTTTATTTTCAGAACGTATAAAAGTAAATTATTGCGGTTATTTAGACAGCATTTCAAGTGGAAATTGCTAATTAAATTTGAACATATACAATAGTATATAAATAAAGCTGGTATGATGGAGAACAAGTACATTTTGTAAAATTATGGAGACAACTACCTTTTTGGAGTGAACTTTAGTTTAATATAAACCAAAATCAGAGTGTTGATTTTGGTTTATATTAAAAGTTTACTTCAACATGGCAGTTGTGTCCATAATTTTACAAAATGTATTCTTCTGATCACCATGTAAGTATGAAAGAAAGGATGGAGAGCCAGTAGTTAACTATATTTGTGTATTTAAAGAGAAATTACCCAAAACACAAAACAGTAGGCAAGACAGTTCTGAAAAAAATTAGGGTAATGAACTGATGGCTTGAATGGTAGAATGATATATTAATAATGAAGTTATTATGAAGGAACTTGACATTGTCAGCATTTAGGAATGTCTGAGCAGAGTTGATTTAAGATGGTATATTATATAAATAGAATATGAGAAGGAAAATTAGCAAAATCTGATGCCAGGAAAAAGATCCAGAAGAAGACCAAGATGTATGTGGATTGATTCAGTTTGCAGTGCTTTAAAACACTAAAATGCAAAAAGGTAAGTCGAAGGAAATGATCGTCTTGGTTGGTACCAATGATTTGAGAGGCAAGAAGTATTCTATGAGGAAGGATGTAAAGGAGTTGTTACGAGAGGCAAAACTGTAGGAGACTTACAATCTCCTACCATGTTATGACAGAGGCAAACTGAGAAGAAGGGCAATGATAGCCAACAAATCTATACATATTGGCGAAAGAAATGATGTTGAATTTGTGGATCTATGGTGTCTGTTAAGGAGGCATAAGGGGCACTCATCTTGATTGTAAGGGAAGTGGCACCCCCATGGACCCCTAGCTGGATCTATCCTCTCCTTCCACTACTTTGAGGAAGATCCACTCACTTTAATCTTTCCTATAAGGCCTTATCAGCGAACTGATAAGGCCTTATAGGAAAGATTTTATGACCTTTATGCTATTAGAGTACTCGAGGGCCATGGGGTCTTTTCATTTCTGGCCTTACAACTATGCCCTCTCTATAAACCTTACTATGATTCTTCTATAATCTACTCTTTCCCCCTTCAATATACCCTATTCCTCCTATGGGTTTAAATCCGGAAGAAGGCGAGTTCAGAAGCCTTAAGGTAGCAGCCCTACCACTGAACTATTCCATTGTCAGGCTAGTCCACTGACATGGAGAACATAATTCTACTTGTAAGCTGACAGAAAAAGATAATCGGATTGAATCTATAGGAAATGACCCTGGAATGGAAAAGGTAAAACAAAATATAATACACAGAGCAAACTGGAATGTAAGAGGAATAGCATATAAAGAAATAGAATCAGACCAACTATTAAATGAAAGAAATTTTGAAATAGCAGTAATCACTGAAACAAAAAAGAAATTAAAAGGAACTATGAGAACCGAATATTTTAACATGATATACAGTGGAATTGACAGAGACCAAAGAGCACAAGCAGCAGTCATGATTTGGATTCATAACTCCCTTTGAAAACAGTTAAAACATAAATTATGGAATGAAAGAATAATAGAAGCTAGAATAAAAATAGATAGAGGCTATTTAACAATAATTGGTTTATATGCCCCAGAAGAGGGAAGAGAACAGGATAATATTGATTTTTATAATCAACTACAAAACATATATAATAAAATAAATAAAAATGATTACATAATTTTAGCAGGAGACTTAAATACAAGAATTGGAAACACAAAAATTAATAATAATAATATAGGAATACATGGAGAACATACTCTAAACAGGAATGGTAAAAAATTGATTGACTTTGTAGTTTATAATAACCTAAAAATAATGAATTCCTTCTATAAACATAAAGACACATAAATATACTTGGGTAGCAAGAGGATGGAAATCAATATTAGATTACTTTATATTAAATGAAAAGACATCAAAATTTTCACTAGATGTTAGAGTTCACAGAGGATACGAAATAAGCAGTGACCACTTCCTTGTTAAAATAAAATGAAGATTACCACCTAAATGGCTACAAGTAACAAGAACAGAAAGAAAAATTGAAACATTTGTTCATAAAACTAGACTTGAATGAAACAAATGTACAATCGCTATATGAACAAAAAATTAAGCAATTGTGATTCCTATCTTTAAAAAAGGTAATAGAGATTACCCTAAAAACTATAGAGGTATAAGTATACTAAATTCCTGTTACAAAATATATAGCAGAATGTTAAATAGCAAACTAATAAAATATTCCAAAAACTTTATTTTAGAAGTACAGAATGGATTTAGAAAAGGACGATCATGTATAGACCCGGCCATTTGCCTAAAATTAATAATAGAGAAAAGAAGAGAATACAATTTAGAAACACATATTGCATTGATTGACTTGGAAAAAGCATTTGACAAAATTAAAAGAAACATTCTTTAACATATTAAAAGAAAGACAAATACCGAATAATATCCTAAAAGCTATTACAAGTAAAAATGAAAATAATCGAATACAAATAAGATTAAATCAGGAGCTATCATATACGAGAGAGTTAAACCATGGGGTCCGACAGGAATATCCCCTCTCAGCAAGTCTTTTTAATATCTACTTAAATGAAATAATAAAATGGAATAAAAATTTACATCAAGGAATTAAACTTTCTCCTACAGTAAACTTAAGCACTCTCCTCTTTGCCGGCGACCAAATAATTACAAATTCTGATGATAAAACAGAAAGCTATTTTAGATCTAAATGAGATATCCAAAGATTATGGTATATCAACAGAAAAATCAAAAACTATGGCCTTTAAAGGACAAGATCCAGCAAGAACTAAAATAGTAATAGACGACAAGATCTTAGAACAGGTGAATTCATTTAACTACCTAGGATGCACGATCACATATGAAAACGGTATAAACGTAAAGATTGTAAAATATTTAAAAATAACAGGTGTAATTAACTCTATATTTAAACCAAACCTAGTTCAAAAACAAACCAGAGTAAAAGTATACAATATATTATCCCTACCAGTCTTAATGTATCTAAGCGAAATCTGGACAATAAAACAAAAAGGCAAAGATTAACAACAGCAGAAATGATGTTTATGAGAAAAACTGCAAAGTATACCCTATTTGATAACGAAAGAAATGAAGAAATTATGAAAGAATTAAACCAAGAATCAGTAATAGAAAAAATTAAAAAATATAAACATAAAAGGATGGAACACGTTCAAAGAATGAAAACAGAAAGATTACCAAAACAAGCCTTAAAGTACAAGCCATTAGGGTAAAGAAAACCAGAACACTTCTAAGGCCGAATCAGGCCATGCTAGGCCTAAATCCTTGATACGCTGATAATGGTGTCTGTTTGATAGAAGGAGTTGTACAATAAAGATGGACTGCATCTGAATGGTTTGGGTATTAGATGTTTGTGGAGAGCTTTGTTCACTGAGCATGCTGACATGCAAATTCAGGGAAACTTAAGCAATTAGGGTGGAAGCAAGTGAGTTTGTGTGAAGGCAACCAAGATGAAGTGAGTGTGAGAATGACCAAGTGGAGAATCTCATATCTCAAGCAAAAACTCAGGAAGTAAAGGCAGGTGGAGGACTAAAGGGATGCTGCAGTTTCTATATGCTAATTCCAGAAGTATCAGCAAGAGGGAATTTTTGGCATTGGTTAGTGCAACCTTGCCAAAACTTATAGGCATTAGTGAGATTGGCTAACAGTAGATGATGTAGTTACAGGGATCGAATATGAAGGGTTTAGTATTTTCAGAGAAGGTAAGATGGGGGCAGAGTGCTGCTGATGAATTGCAACCAAAAAGAATAGAAAACAGGTGGGATTTTCACACATTCCTCCCGTCATGACGAGAATCGAACTTGTCTTTTCTAATCGAAGGGCGCAACGTACCGTCGTTCTTCCAATTGCTACGGAGAAACTTATCATTTACTTCAATCAATATTCTCTCCCTCAGCTTCGATACAGTTTGGCAAGGTCAATTGATTCCTCAAATGAGCTTTTTTATATCGGTTTTTGGGATACTGTTGAAGGGCGTGGTTATTACTGCTGCTTGAACTTTTTCAGTGGTGTCGTATCGCTTTCCTTTCATCGGCAAATGAAGTTGGGGGAAGAGAAAGAAGTCACAGGGTGCTAAATGAGGTGAATACGGTGAGTGATCCAACACAAAAACTTGATTTTTGCTCAAAACCTGTCTCACAATGTTCGAACGGCGAGATGGTGCATTATCGTGCAAAAGTGACCAGCTGCCTGCATCACGATATTCATGCCGTACGCGACGAATTCTCGCCATCAATTGCTTCAAAACGTCGAGATAAAACTCACCATTGACAGATTGGACAGGCAAAACAAATTCTTTGTGAATAATGCCTTGGAATCGTAGAAACAAATCAGCATTGTCTTTACTTTTGACTTCTCCAAGCGACTTTTTTTCGGATGATTCTCTTCTTGTGATCTCCACTCACCACTCTGGCACTTTGTTTCGTACTCAACACACCTTGGTTCATACTCAAAACACCATTTTGTCACCAGTAGTGATCGTTTCATGGAAGTTTGAGTCCTTACGAGCGTCCTTGTAGTGTTCAATTCGATACATTTTTTGGTCGTCGGTCAACTTGTGGGGAACAAATCGCGAATTCAATTTACGAAGGACCAAACTCTCGGTACAAATGTTGTGCACAGCTGATTTTGGAATCCCCAATTCATCTTCAATCAATCTCACGGATGATTTCGGATTTTCTTTGATGAAATCACGCACTTTTTGGATGTTAACTTCGCTCAGTCTAGTTTTTGGATTGCCTAGCTTTTCGTCGTCTTCAAGCGTCTCATGGCTGTGAGGGCTCTATTTTACTTCGAGAGTTGTGAATGATAGAAATTTTGGGTTGCTTGATTCAGTTGTAAGTGCTTTTTTTTATTAATGGGTTCAAGGAGAGGTATGCCATTTTGGGTCACTTGCGATGAGTTTTCAGACTCCATGGAGGTGCCCGTACAATATAATATACCCGTTTTGAGAATTCAGATGTTAAGATTATTTTTTAAGTGTATTAAAATTTCTAGTTCGTGCATAAAATACAATTTAATCATAGTTTTCGAGGCACTATATCTCTAAATAAACCTCATTTTGTATCCAGAAAATAAGAACTATTTCTGGCCACCACATATTGACAATCCACTGCTCACATTATAACACGAATTACTGTCGATGTTATGTTTCAGTTATTAACCAATAGGCATTTGGATATTTACAGTTATTAACCAAGAAGCATTTTGATATTTTTTTCCACATATCCCTTTCTGTGATAAAGTTAATGATAAAGGCTAATAACATTCTGCACTTCACGTGCTAGTGAGAGACATTTAGACATGCAAAAAAGTAGAACTATGTATAGTTTGTGTTATTTATATTGTTTATACCAACAATATAACGTCACAAATTTAAAATTCGTCATCTTACCAAAGATACACGTAATCAATCTGTCATTAACAGATTTATTGTGTTGTAATAATATATCGAAATACTCTGTTGTTACGTTATAAGCGACATCTGGGCATTAATCTATATATAAAGGATGAGTGCACATATTTCATTTGGAACGTAAAGAATTGGGGAGATTTTCTTAAGGAACGTATTCTTAATGGAAGATGGCAAGGGTATGATGTCCCCAATTCTTTACGTTCCAAATGAAATATCGTGGATCGGTATGTATGCAAAGAGCTTACCGAAGGGGGTGGGTGGGACATGAGACATCCTACCCACAATACTGTGAGATTGTAAGGTTAGCTTTGTATCAGCATGATTTCAACTTTTCACATATTTTGAAAAATTTAGTAACCATATGCCAGTATAACGGTTCTGCTGTTATAAGGGTTAATCCATATGATCATACGCGTGCAATTTTTGAGATGAATACCAATACGGATATTTTTTTGAGGATGAGGAAGGTGGAGTGGGTGCAGGTGTACTGAGTCATTTGCTTAGTGGTGAGGTGTGGGTGGCAATATCTAAAATCTGTATTTTTGTAAATGTTAAAGCCCTTTAAGATAAATGAATTTGGCAATTTTGTTGGTATTCGCGTAAGTAGATGTGCCTGCAAGTTAAGTGTGTCTTAACTGATAGCGCCATGACTGAACAAGTAGGGTCTCTTTCTGTTTCTGTATAGTGAATCCTGCCGAAGCACCAGGGGAAGTGGGTGGAAGTGTTATTAAGTCGAGTGGCACATAGCTCGAATGACGCGCCGTTGGGGCTATTTTGATCCTATACGCTTTGCAAGACATCGTTACGGATAGTCGATGTATGGGGGGATTCATTTAAGGGAGTGGCGGGCAGATAACATGGCATGCTGGTTACAGCAAACTGGTTGTGTCTAGATCTCGCAGGCCAGACACAACCAGTGTCATGTTATCAGGGGTTATTTTCGTTGCAATTATGATATTAAATTAACATTATTTTGCTGTAAGTTATCTATTGTGTTTGGTCTATTCCAATGTATGGGTTTGATAAGACGAAAATCTAAACTTGGTTATTCGATTTGTTGTCAAAAGATGGGATACGTGTCGAAATTTCTCATAACAGAAAACCTTTTTCTAAGCCTTTCTTCGACCGGTTCCCGATTTTGTCGATCTCTGACACAGGCAAACTGGGTTTTTTCTCCAAGAAACACAGGTTTTTCGTCTTGTAAAACCGCAGAACTCACTTTATTTCAGACAGTAGCATATCATGTTAGGATATATGTTATCTGTAAGCTGAGGGTTGTGACTATTTACTGGCAATGCCACCTATAATTAGTGAGTCTTGGGCCAGCAATCTCTGATTGGCTACCGGTGGAGAATGAACTGCCCACTCAGTCTCCAAAAGATAGATAAGGTTAAAAGTCGTTAGCTTATTATTATTATTTAAGTTAAGGGATATTACATCCTATATTGTTTCATAGCCGAATAAGAAACATTATGGGATGTAGTGTCCCTTAACGTAACTAATGTTTCATGCCGAATATAAAAACTAAAGTTCGGCGAGTCCAAGCTTAAGCAAATACCTGGATAGTGCAACATCTGACCCATTTGGTTGTGCAACACTGAGGCAACTCATACCAAGAATAGTGATCGGAGCTTGCTTGATTAGCAAGCTCCTATCACTCCTCTTGGTATTTACCCATAATGTGAAGCCCAGCTCCTAGGAGCTGTATTACTGTTCTACATTATGAGAAAAGGTGACTACCCAGATCGGTTTCGACCTTTATTGAAGTTGAAACCGGTCTGGGTAGATAATACAGCTCATAGGAGCTGGGTTTCACAATATGTGTAAATACCAAGAATAGTGATCGGAGCTTCCTCCACCTTTACTATGAGTTACCTCAGTGTTGCACTACCAAATGGGTCAGATGTTGCACACCATCGAGGTATTTGCTTACGCTTGGACTCGCCGAACTTTATGTATATAGTTTCTATATTCGGCATGAAACTCTTTGAATTTCTTATTCGGCTATGAAGCAATGTGGGATGTAATATCCCTTAACTTAAATAAGTTCATGTCGCCGAATTGAAGCCTTTGGCTCTTCATATAATTAATAAAATATTATTTTTATTATATGCAAACATTTGAGTGTCTTCTTATTTAGATCAAGCATTTAAAGTTTCGTGGCATTCGGGAGAGAATTTACTGGCAGGTGTAGTATCAGGAATCACAAGTGTTCCAACTAAAATTCTATAAGAAAAATAAAATACTGTACTTAATTTCGAACAACTTAAATTAATCGTAAGTGTACAGTTACGTTTCTACACTGCTTTGTGTCATTGTTATTTTTTAGCATTGCATCTAAAACTTGATAGAAATTTATTTCTTTATATATAAAAATTCATCGTAAGCTGACAAATGAAATTACACTTGAATTTCGGTGGATTAGTAGGGATATAAATCAATACACATTGTACACGTTTGATGGATATTTTTATTTTTATTCTATTACACATCTGAATACGACAAACGTTACTAATAGAAACCGTAAAATGAAAGCTGAGAAAAATAAACAGAAGAGTGATACCGTAAGTTATATGATTATACAAAGTAATGTATAAATTATGTCATTACGGACGATGTGGTCAGTAACCAAATAATGGAGATTGAATATCACTTAAAGGAAATTGTTTTTGTCCTCGACAGATGGCGGCAGTAATCCGAATGAATTTTTTTTTTTTTTTTTTTTTTTTAATATGTGATCCATACACGAAAGGCTACTAGACCTATAGCACGCTAGCGCCGTCAGTAGGGAAAAGGAGTAGAGGAAAGAAGGAATCTGTTAACATTTTGCTTGACCAGGTGAGGGATGTACCGGTAATTTTTTGGGAAGGCAGAGTTTTTGAGAATATTCCAGAGCAGAAGTAAACGGGAGGGAAGAGAAGCCAGTGAAGTTGGTTTTGAAACTAGAACCACTGCTAACCAACTTCACTGTTGGTTAGCAGTGGTTCGAGTTTTAATGATTTTGGAGGAGAGTTGAAAAGAATAATAGTGGTCAATTCAGCAGAGCACTATCCATGAAAGTATGTGTAGAAGAGGCCCAAGCAGAAAATGAATGTCTAAGAGAGAGAGAGAGATTGAAGTAGGTCTGTGAGAGAGGGATCATTAATTAGCCGAATTGTCCTCTTCTGGACAGAATCGAGTAATCTTAGAGATCATTTTGGTACACCAACCCAAATATGAGAGGCCATGGCTAGGCGTATTTGGCCATTGTATGGAGTTTGCAGCTGTGGAGTAAAATGTCTTGTGTGAAAAAAGTACTACAAGTTTTTTGTCGGCTGCTGAAGCTATTTTTGAAATACAGTGCCATGAAAGATCGGAGGTTCAAATCAGTCCAAGAAGAGAAACCGATCATGTTTGGATATTTTAATATTCCTATTCGAAAGAGATCGCATCCCCCCAATAGGTTAAGGGGGGGTGCGATCTCTTTCTTATGATCAGACAGAACTGAGTTTTGATTATTCAATTTTACAAGGTTGTCCTTGACCCACTGGGATATAGCTGGGAAATCTGAGTTCAAGTCCCTTCTCATGGTAGATCTTGTGGATTCTAGTACTTGAGCACTATAAGGTTTGTCGAAAGAAAAGGAGAAATGGAATGTGCTGTCATCAGCAAAGCTATGGATAGGATTAGGAAGTCTGTGATTCCACATCATTTACCGAGTATATACAAGAGTAAGAGAGATTTTATGAACGTACAGAACCCTGTGGTAATCGTCCATTGGTGAGGAAATCAAAGCAGAGTAAACCGTTCGTCATGACACGTAGTGAGAGAGTTGTCGATCCAGTTGTAGAGTGAGGAAAGCAGATCATAAGATGTCAGTTTGGTGAGTAGGACCCTGTGCGAAATGCCTTTGAGGTGTCGAGGGCAAAAACGTGAGTTTCTGCAAATTTCTTTATGGCCTGAGTCCATGGGTGGGTGATGAAAGCAAGACGATCAGTCTTAGATCGCTAGGGGCAGAATCTATACTGCTGGCTATTGATTAGTTATGTCTCCAGATGGTTCAAGAGTTAGTTGCTAATGATCTTCATAATTTTTGAGAAACCAGAAGTGAGAGCATTTGGACGGTTGTTTGATGGTTGACATTTGCCACCTTTCTTTGGAATGGACTGGATGTGGACCAATTTCCATGTTGTCGGGTAGATGCTAGGTTAAGAGGATTTATCAGGGTCGTAAATTTAGGTGCTAGGTGTGCATTATATTTTGCATTATATTTTATCATCATTGTCAAATTCCTAATATGTACCCTCAAGGGATGTAAAGAATATGAGGGTGCTACGTGAAAAACTTACATCATTAGTAACTTGCTATCTAAAATTTTATGCCAAATCAATCTGTTACCTGTCAATTTTCCAACATTATCAGATCTTACATTTCAATCTTCTAAGGCACTTCATCTTGGTCCACCTATGGACTCACTAATTATAGGTGGCATTGCCAGTAAATAGTTACAACCCTCAGCTTTCAGATAACATATCCTAACAGGATATGCTACTGTCTGAAAAAATGAGGGTCCTATGGTCTTAAGTTTTTTTCCTGCCAACCTGGCAGAGAACACTTGTTTGTCCAATCTCTCCTCACCCATTCTGTTTAAGTGACCAGACCACCTGAGATTAGCTCTGCTCACACATTCCTGGATGCAAAAAATGTTAAGTTCATTCGTAATATCCTCGTTTTTAATATAATATTGCCACTGATGCCATCTGTTCACGGCTCTAATCTTTCTCAGGACTCTCATATCTGCGGTCTCTAGTCTTTGTTCAAGTGTTTTACTTCTGACCCAGCTCTCAGATATGTAAGTTAAGACTGGTTTGAACACGCTCTTGTGTACAGCTAATTTAGTTTTCCGACCAATTTCTCTCTTATTCTATATAACGTTATTCAATTGACTTCCTACCATACCAGCTTTGTTAATTCTGTTGCCTATTTCTATATTTAATTTTCCATATTCCCTAAAAATCGTGCCTAAGTAGCCGAAATGTTTTACTTGTTCATCACTCAGCATTAACAAGTATAACAAAATAACTTCATAGTATTAACAAGAATAACACGATGATGCCATAAGACAGCACACCAGTGGCAGCCCGCACATAAGCACTGTGACACTGCAGCACCCCAAGGAAAAAATTAAAAAATTAAATTTTGTTTGTGTTTATAAATAATAACAATGCTTACAATATTATATAAATGCAATACAACATGTTAAAGGTTACAGCTTTTGTTTCGACAGTGACCGGATAGTAAATAATTGGAATTGAATCGATTAACGCTTTGTATTTCAAATTTTCCAAATTTTCCAAATTTCAAAACAAATGTACTGCGATCTATCGCCGATATTCGTTTGCGCTTGTCATTGCACGTTACATCATTCCCAAGTGTAACTGCTCAAACGGCAGTGTATATTCAGTATGCTCCAGCGCGTTATTTCTGTGAGATATGAAACGATTATTATTGGTGCGAGTGAGTGGTGAACTATTTTTTGTAAATCTTATTTTCTTTTGTTAAAATAACATCTTCTTTCACTATGCCTTATCCCATGTTAAACGGAGTCGGCGCACCGATCTTTAACCTTCCTCTTCCAAGTTCTCCGGTCAAGGGCGTCCTTCGGACTCCATCCTTTCTCCCTAAGATTCTCTGTCACCTTATCCCTCCACCTGAACTCGGACCTGCCTCTTTTCCTCCTTCCCTCCAACTCCATATACTCCACTCGTTTACCAACATTCTTCTCACCCTTTATCTCTACATGTCCGAACCACCTCAGCCTACTTTCTTGTATCTTCTTGCCAATTAGTCACACCACTCTTCCATCTCAATATCCGCATCTCCACTACCTCCATCTTCCTCTCCTGTGCTTTTGTTATAGGCCACGTCTCCGCGCCATGAAGCATCGCCGGCCTAACCACCATCTTATCCAGCTTTCCTTTCCTCTTACAACTCACTCTCTTGTCGCACAGGGCCCTGTTCATTTTCCTCCAGTTTATCCAGCCGCATGTTATTCGGTGCTGTATTTCCTCATCCAGGTCACTATTCCTCTCGACGACCGACCCAAGCTACTTGAATTTCTTCCCTGAAATCAGCCTTTCACCCTGAAGTCGTGTGATCATATGCTCGTCACTCCCCGTTGACATATATTCAGTCTTCTCCCGGTTAATTTCATGCCTCTCTCCTGCAATAACTTTCTCCACTCTTCCATCATATTTTCAAGCTTCTCTCGGGATGATTCGCATAGAACAATATCGTCAGCAAACAGCATGCTCCATGGTGCCTCCTTCTTGACATCCTCCACTAGTACATCCATGACCAAGTCAAAGAGGTAGGGGCTCAGAACTGATCCTTGGTGTAGCCCTACGACAATGGTGAACCCTTCTGTCATGCCGACACTAGACCTGACCTGAGTTTCTGTTCTCTCATATATTTCCTTCACCAACCTCACGTACTTCTCAGACATCCCCTTCTTCCTCATACACCTCCATACCTCCTGCCTGGCCACTCTGTCGTATGCCTTTTCCAGGTCAATAAACACCATGTGCAGCTCCATTTGCATCTCTCTATATTTCTCCATCAATCGCCTTAGCGCAAATATCGCACCCGTTGTCCCTCTTCCTGGCATAAATCCGAACTGCTCCTCACCAATTTCCATTTCCTGCCGTATCTTCCTTTCAATTACACTTTCCCATATATCTTCAATGTGTGTGACATCAACTTAATCCCTCTATAGTTGCCACAGTCTTTAACATCTCCTCTTCCTTTGTAGATTGGGAAGAGAATACTTTAAACATAAAGACATACATAAATATACTTGGGTATCAAGAGGATGGAAATCAATATTAGATTACTTTATATTAAATGAAATGACATCAAAATTTTCACTAGATGTTAGAGTTCACAGAGGATACGAAATAAGCAGTGACCACTTCCTTGTTAAGATAAAATTAAGATTACCACCTCAATGGCTACAAGTAACAAGAACAGAAAGAAAAATTGAAACATTTGTTCATAAAACTAAACTTGAATGAAACAAATGTACAATCGCTATATGAACAAAGAATTAACCAATATTTAGATAAAATAAAACAAAATGAAGAAATAGAAAGAGAATGGCTTAATATATAAACGATAGTAAATGCAGCAGCAAATGAAAGCTTAGGAAAGACCAAAAAATTCAATAAAAGGAAAAAACTGAAGAGCTGGGATGATACAATGAAAGAAATAAAAAGAAAAAAGAAGCCTATCACAAATGGTTAAGCAGTAAAAAAATTAGAAGATGAAATAGAATATAAAAGAATAAGAGCCATAGCTAAAAGACAAGTCAGAAAAACACATAGAGAATCATGAAACAAATTGGTTTCTAATTTAGAACATGATTTATATAAAATAAGACCTCATGTATATAAGATTTTGAAACACTTAAATGCATATACCAAAGAAAACAAAATTAAACACCGAATTGAAATTAGAAGAATTTCTAAATTACTACACACAATTGATAGATTGAGAGCTTGTGGATTGCAGAGATTAGCTGATAGGTGGAGGAGAGGGGATATGATAGAAACATTTAAATTAATGAAAGGTTTTTATAGGACTGATGCAGGGGAACTGTTTCAGCTGTATGATAGTGATGGAAGAATAAGAGGTCATCCCTGGAAATTAAAGAAGAGTGTAGTTAACAAGGGTGTCAGAACAAGGTTTTTTGCCTGAAGGGTGGTAAATGAGGGGAATTCATTGCCTAACTTAGTTGTAAGCTCTTCGTCTGTAAATGAATTCAAGAAGAGATATGACAGATATTATTTTGCTAGTTTGGGTCTCCTGCGATGAGTCGACTGACTCCATGAAATACCCATAATAATAATAATTGTGCACAGACAAATATTTTAAAAACGACAACTGGCAAACAATTAACGAAAATGAAAAGGAAATAACTAAAGAATTAGAAATCAGCATGAAAGAAACAAGAAACGGAAAATTACCAGGAGAAGATAAGCTAGGTTCAGAACTATATATATAAATACACAGGAACAAGATTCAAAGAAAGACTCTTATTATTTTTAAATAAAATTTATTCAACTGTTATCCCCCCCCCCAATAAAATGGAAAAATGCAATTGTGATTCCTATCTTTAAAAAAGGTAATAGAGATTACCCTAAAAACTATAGAGGTATAAGTATACTAAATTCCTGTTACAAAATATATAGCAGAAGGTTAAATAGCAAACTAATGAAATATTCCGGAAACTTTATTTTAGAAGTACAGACTGGATTTAGAAAAGGACGATCATGTATAGACCCGGCCATTTGCCTAAAATTAATAATAGAGAAAAGAAGAGAATACAATTTAGAAACACATATTGCATTGATTGACTTGGAAAAAGCATTTGACAAAATTAAAAGAAACATTCTTTAACATATTAAAAGAAAGACAAATACCAAATAATATCCTAAAAGCTATTACAAGTAAAAATGAAAATAATCGAATACAAATAAGATTAAATCAGGAGCTATCATATACGAGAGAGATACACCAAGGGGTCCGACAGGAATATCCCCTCTCAGCAAGTCTTTTTAATATCTACTTAAATGAAATAATAATAAAATGGAATAAAAATTTACATCCAGGAATTAAACTTTCTCCTACAGTAAACTTAAACACTCTCCTCTTTGCCGACGACCAAATAATAATTACAAAATCTGAAGATAAACTACAGAAAGCTATTTTAGATCTAAATGAGATATCCAAAGATTATTGTATGATAATATCAACAGAAAAATCAAAAACAATGTCCTTTAAAGGACAAGATCCAGCAAGAACTAAAATAGTAATAGATAACAAGATTGTAGAACAGGTGAATTCATTTAACTACCTAGGATGCACGATCACATATGAAAACGGTATAAACGTAAAGATTGCAAAATATTTAAAAATCACAGGTGTAATTAACTCTATATTTAAACCAAACCTAGTTCAAAAACAAACCAGAGTAAAAGTATACAATACATTATCCCTACCAGTCTTAATGTATCTAAGCGAAATCTGGACAATAAAACAAAAAGACAAAGATTAACAACAGCAGAAATGATGTTTATGAGAAAAACTGCAAAGTATACCCTATTTGATCACAAACGAAATGAAGAAATTATGAAAGAATTAAACCAAGAATCAGTAATAGAAAAAATTAAAAAATATAAACATAAATGGATGGAACACGTTCAAAGAATGAAAACAGAAGGATTACCAAACCAAGCCTTAAAGTACAAGCCATTAGGGAAAAGAAAACCAGAACATCCTTTTAAATGATTCAACGATGACTTCTAAGGCCGAATCAGGCCATGCTAGGCCTAAATACTTGATACGCTGATAATGGTGTCTGTTTGATAGAAGAATTTGTACAATAAAGATACAATAAAGATGGACTGCATCTGAATGGTTTGGGTATTAGATGTTTGTGGAGAGCTTTGTTCACTGAGCATGCTGACATGCAAATTCAGGGAAACTTAAGCATTAGGGTGGAATCAAGTGAGTTTGTGTGAAGGCAACCAAGATGAAGTGAGTGTGAGAATGACCAAGTGGAGAATCTCATATCTCAAGCAAAAACTCAGGAAGTAAAGGCAGGTGGAGGACTAAAGGGATGCTGCAGTTTCTATATGCTAATTCCAGAAGTATCAGCAAGAGGGAATTTTTGGCATTGGTTAGTGCAACCTTGCCAAAACTTATAGGCATTAGTGAGATTGGCTAACAGTAGATGATGTAGTTACAGGGATCGAATATGAAGGGTTTAGTATTTTCAAGGAAGGTAAGATGGGGGCGGAGTGCTGCTGATGAATTGCAACCAAAAAGAATAGGAGACAGGTGGGATTTTCACACATTCCTCCCGTCATGACGAGAATCGAACTTGTCTTTTCTAATCGAAGGGCGCAACGTACCGTCGTTCTTCCAATTGCTACGGAGAAACTTATCATTTACTTCAATCAATATTCTCTCCCTCAGCTTCGATACAGTTTGGCAAGGTCAATTGATTCCTCAAATGAGCTTTTTTATATCGGTTTTTGGGATACTGTTGAAGGTCGTGGTTATTACTGCCGCTTGAACGTTTTCAGTGGTGTCGTATCGCTTTCCTTTCATCGGCAAATGAAGTTGGGGGAAGAGAGAGAAGTCACAGGGTGCTAAATGAGGTGAATACGGTGAGTGATCCAACACAAAAACTTGATTTTTGCTCAAAACCTGTCTCACAATGTTCGAACGGCGAGATGGTGCATTATCGTACAAAAGTGACCAGCTGCCTGCATCACGATATTCATGCCGTACGCAACGAATTCTCGCCATCAATTGCTTCAAAACCTCGAGATAAAACTTGCCATTGATAGATTGGACAGGCAAAACGAATTCTTTGTGAATAATGCTTTGGAATCGTAGAAACAAATCAGCATTGTCTTTACTTTTGACTTCTCCAAGCGACTTTTTTTCGGATGCCTCTCTTCTGGTGATCTCCACTCACCAGTCTGGCATTTTGTTTCGTACTCATCACACCTTGGTTCATACTCAAAACACCATTTTGTCACCAGTAGTGATCGTTTCATGGAAGTTTGAGTCCTTACGAGCGTCCTTGTAGTGTTCAATTCGATACATTTTTTGGTCGTCGGTCAACTTGTGGGGAACAAATCGCGAATTCAATTTACGGAGGACCAAACTCTCGGTAAAAATGTTGTGAACAGCTGATTTTGGAATCCCCAATTCATCTTCAATCAATCTCACGGATGATTTCGGATTTTCTTTGATGAAATCACGCACTTTTTGGATGTCAACTTCGCTTAGGCTAGTTTTTGGATTGCCTAGCTTTTCGTCATCTTCAAGGGTCTCACGACCTCATGGCTGTGAGGGCTGTATTTTACTTGGAGAATTGTGAATGATGGAAATTTTGGGTTGCTTGATTCAGTTGTAAGTGCTTTTTTTTATTAATGGGTTCAAGGAGAGGTATGCCATTTTGGGTCACTTGCGATGAGTCTTCAGACTCCATGGAGGTGCCTGTACAATATAATATACCCGTTTTGAGAATTCAGATGTTAAGATTATTTTTTAAGTGTATTAAAATTTCTAGTTCGTGCATAAAATACAATTTAATCATAGTTTTCGAGGCACTATATCTCTAAATAAACCTCATTTTGTATCCAGAAAACAAGAACTACCCCTGGCCACCACATATTGACAATCCACTGCTCACATTATAACACGAATTACTGTCGATGTTATGTTTCAGTTATTAACCAATAGGCATTTGGATATTTACAGTTATTAACCAAGAAGCATTTTGATATTTTTTTCCACATATCCCTTTCTGTGATAAAGTTAATGATAAAGGCTAATAACATTCTGCCCCGTGCTAGTGAGAGACATTTAGACATGCAAAAAAGTAGAACTATGTATAGTTTGTGTTATTTATATTGTTTATACCAACAATATAACGTCACAAATTTAAAATTCGTCATCTTACCAAAGATACACGTAATCAATCTGTCATTAACAGATTTATTGTGTTGTAATAATATATCGAAATACTCTGTTGTTACGTTATAAGCGACATCTGGGCATTAATCTATATATAAAGGATGAGTGCACATATTTCATTTGGAACGTAAAGAATTGGGGAGAATTTCTTAAGTTACGTATTCTTAATGGAAGATGGCAAGGGTATGATGTCCCCAATTCTTTACGTTCCAAATGAAATATCGTGGATCGGTTTGTATGCAAAGAGCTTACCGAAGGGGGTGGGTGGGACATGAGACATCCTACCCACAATACTGTGAGATTGTAAGGTTAGCTTTGTATCAGCATGATTTCAACTTTTCACATATTTTGAAAAATTTAGTAACCATATGCCAGTATAACGGTTCTGCTGTTATAAGGGTTAATCCATATGATCATACGCGTGCAATTTTTGAGATGAATACCAATACGGATATTTTTTTGAGGATGAGGAAGTTGGAAGGGTTGCAGGTGTACTGAGTCATTTGCTAGTGGTGAGGTGTGGGCGGCAATATCTAAAATCTGTATTTTTGTAAATCTTAAAGTGCTTTAAGATCAATGCATTTGGCAATTGTTCTGGTATTCTCGTAAGTAGATGTGCCTGCAAGTTAAGTGTGTCTTAACTGATAGCGCCATGACTGAACAAGTAGGGTCTCTTTCTGTTTCTGTATAGTGAATCCTGCCGAAGCACCAGGGGAAGTGGGTGGAAGTGTTATTAAGTCGAGTGGCACATAGCTCGAATGACGCGCCGTTGGGGCTATTTTGATCCTATACGCTTTGCAAGACATCTTTATGGATAGTCGATGTATGGGGGGATTCATTTAAGGGAGTGGCGGGAAGATAACATGGCATGCTGGTTACAGCAAACTGGTTGTGTCTAGATCTCGCAGGCCAGACACAACCAGTGTCATGTTATCAGGGGTTATTTTCGTTGCAATTATGATATTAAATTAACATTATTTTGCTGTAAGTTATCTATTGCGTTTGGTCTATTCCAATGTATGGGTTTGATAAGACGAGAATCTGAACTTGGTTATTCAGTTTGTTTTGAAAAGATGGAATACATGTCGACATTTTTAATTATAGCAAACTTTTTTCTAAGCCTTTCTTCGATCGGTTCCCGAGTTAGTCGATTTCTGGCACAGGCAAGCAGGGTTTTTTCTCCATGAAACACAGGTTTTTCGTCCTGTAAAACTCAAGAAAATCGACCGCAGAACTCGCATTATTTCAGACAGTAGCATATGATGTTAGGATATGTTATCTGGAAGCTGAGGGTTGTAACTCTTTACCGGCATTGCCATCTATAATTAGTGAGTCTTGGGCCAGCAATCTCCGATTGGCTACCGGTGGAGAATGAACTGCCCACTCAGTCTCCAAAAGATAGATAAGGTTAAAAGACGTTAGCTTATTATTATTATTTAAATTAAGGGATATTACATCCTATAGTTTCATAGCCGAATAAGAAACAATATGGGATGTAATATCCCTTAACTTAAATAATGTTTCATGACGAATATAGAAACTAAAGTTCGGCTTGTCCAAGCGTAAGCAAATACCTGGATAGTGCAACATCTGACCCATTTGGTTGTGCAACACTGAGGCAATTCATACCAAGAATGTGAAACCCAGCTCCTAGGAGCTGTATTACTGTTCTACATTATGAGAGGAGGTCACTACCCAGATCGGTTTCAACCTTTATTGAGGTTGAAACCGGTCTGGGTAGATAATACAGCTCATAGGAGCTGGGTTTCACATTATGGGTAAATACCAAGAATAGTGATCGGAGCTTGCTCCACCCTTACTATGAGTTACCTCAGTGTTGCACTACCAAATGGGTCAGATGTTGCACACCATCCAGGTATTTGCTTACGCTGGGACTCGCCGAACTTTATGTATATGTATATAGTTTCTATATTCGGCATGAAACTCTTTGAATTTCTTATTCGGCTATGAAGCAATGTGGGATGTAATATCCCTTAACTTAAATAAGTTCATGTCCCCGAATTGAAGCCTTTGGCTCTTCATATAATTAATAAAATATTATTATTTTTATTATATGCAAACATTTGAGTGTCCTTCTGATTTAGATCAAGCGTTTAAAGTTTCATGGCATTCGGGAGAGAATTTACTGGCAGGTGTAGTATTAGAAAACCCAAGTGTTCCAACTAAAATTCTATAAGAAAAATAAAATACTGTACATAATTTCGAACAACTTAAATTAATCTCAAGTGTACAGTTACGTTTCTACACTGCTTCGTGTCATTGTTATTTTTTAGCATTGCATCTAAAACTTGATAGAAATTTATTTCTTTATACATAAAAATTCATTGTAAGCTGACAAATGAAATTACACTTGAATTTCGGTGGATTAGTAGGGATATAAATCAATACACATTGTACACGTTTGATGGATATTTTTATTCTATTACAAATCTGAATACGACAAACGTTACTAATAGAAACCGTAAAATGAAAGCTCAGAAAAATGAATAGAAGAGTGATAATACCGTAAGTTATATGATTATACAAAGTAATGTATAAATTATGTCATTACGGACGGTGTGGTCAGTAACCAAATAATGGAGATCGAATGTCACTTAAAGGAAATTGTTTTTGTCCTCGACAGATGGCGGTAGTAATCCGAATGAATATTTTTTTTTTTTTTTTAATATGTGATCCATACACGAAAGGCTACTAGACCTATAGCACACTAGCGCCGTCAGTAGGGAATAGGAATAGAGGAAAGAAGGAATCTGTTCACATTTTGCTTGACCAGGTGAGGGATGTAACGGTAATTTTTTGGGAATGGCAGAGTTTTTGAGAATATTCCAGAGCAGAAGTAAACGGAATGAAAGAGAAGCCAGTGAAGTTGGTTTTGAAACTAGAACCACTGCTAACCAACTTCACTGTTGGTTAGCAGTGGTTCTAGTTTTAATGATTTTGGAGGAGAGTGGAAGAAGAATAATAGTGGTCAATTCAGCAGAGCACTATCCATGAAAGTATGTGTAGAAGAGGCCCAAGCAGAAAGTGAATGTCTAAGAGAGAGAGAGATTGAAGTAGGTCTGTGAGAGAGGGATCATTAATTAGCCGAATTGTCCTCTTCTGGACAGAATCGAGTAATCTTAGAGAGCATTTTGGTACACCAACCCAAATATGAGAGGCCATGGCTAGGCGTATTTGGCCATTGTATGGAGTTTGCAGCTGTGGAGTAAAATGTCTTGTGTGAAAAAAGTATACTACAAGTTTTTTGTCGGCTGCTGAAGCTATTGTTGAAATACAGTGCCAGGAAAGATCGGAGGTTCAAATCAGTCCAAGAAGAGAAATCCGATCATGTTTGGATATTTCAATATTCCTGGAGGTTGGGGGGGGGGAGATGCGATCTCTTTCTTACGATCAGACAGAACTGAGTTTTTATTATTCAATTTTACAAGGTTGTCCTTGGCCCACTTGGATATAGCTGGGAAATCTGAATTCAGGTCCCTTCTCATGGTAGATCTTGTGGATTCTAATTCTTGAGCACTATAAGGTTTGTCGAAAGAAAAGGAGAAATGGAATGTGCTGTCATCAGCAAAGCTATGGATAGGATTAGGAAGTCTGTGATTCGATATCATTTACTGAGTACATACAAGAGTAAGTGAGAGTATGAACGTACAGAACCCTGTGGTAATCGTCCATTGGTGAGGAAATCAAAGCAGAGTAAACCGTTCGTCATGAGACGTAGTGAGAGAGTTGTCGATCCAGTTGTAGAGTGAGGAAAGTAGATCATAAGATGGCAGGTTGGTGAGTAGGACCCTGTGCGAAATGCCTTTGAGGTGTCGAGGGCAAAAACGTGAGTTTCTGCAAATTTCTTTATGGCCTGAGTAAATGGGTGGGTGATGAAAGCAAGACGATCAGTCTTAGATTGCTAGGGGTAGAATCTATACTGCTGGCTATTGATTAGTTATGTCTCCAGATGGTTCAAGAGTTAGTTGCTAATGATCTTCATAATTTTTGAGAAACCAGAAGTGAGAGCATTTGGACGGTTGTTTGATGGTTGACATTTATCACCTTTCTTTGGAATGGACTGGATGTGGACCTGTTTCCATGTTGTCGCGTATATGCCAGGTTAAGAGGATTTATCAGGGTCGTAAATTTAGGTGCTAGGTGTGCATTATATTTTACATTATATTTTATCATCATTGTCAAATTCCTAATATGTACCCTCAAGGGATGTAAAGAATATGATGGTGCTACATGAAAAACTTACATCATTAGTAACTTCCTATCTAAAATTGTATGCCAAATCAATCTGTTACCTGTCAATTTTCCAACATTATCAGATCTTACATTTCTATCTTCTAAGGCACTTCATCTTGGTCCACCTATGGACTCACTAATTATAGGTGGCATTGCTAGTAAATAGTTACAACCCTCAGCTTTCAGATAACATATCCTAACAGGATATGCTACTGTCTGAAAAAATGAGGGTCCTACGGTCTTAAGTTTTTTTCCTGCTAACCTGGCAGAGAACACTTGTTTGTCCAATCTTTCCTCACCCATTCTGTTTAAGTGACCATACCACCTGAGATTAGCTCTGCTCACACATTCCTGGATTCAAAAAATGTTAAGTTCTTTCGTAATATCCTCGTTTTTAATAGGATATTGCCAATGATGCCATCTGTTCACGCCTATAATCTTTCTTTGGACTCTCATGTCTTTGGTCTCTAGTCTTTGTTCAAGTGTTTTACTTCTGACCCAGCTCTCAGATACGTAAGTTAAAATTGGTTTGAACACTGTCTTGTATACAGCTAATTTAGTGTTCCGACTAATTTCTCTCTTATTCCATATAACTTTATTCAATTGACTTCCTACCATACCAGCTTTGTTAATTCTTGTCTATTTCCATATTTAATTTTCCATATTCCCTAAAAATCGTACCTAAGTAGCTGAAATGTTTTACTTGTTCATCACTCACCATGAACAAGTATAACTTCATCGTATTAACAAGAATAACACGATGATGCCATAAGACAGCACACCAGTGGCGGCCCGTACATAAGCACTGCGACACTGCAGCACCCTCTAGTAAAAAATGAAAAAATTAAATTTTGTTTGTGTTTATAAATAATAACAATACTTACAACATTATATAAATGCAATACAACATGTTAAAGGTTACAGCTTATGTTTCGACAGTGACTGGATAGTTAATAATTGGAATTGAATCGATTAACGCTTTGCATTTCAAAACAAATGTACTGCCATCTAACACCGATATTCGTTTGCTTGTCATTGCACGTTACGTCATTCCCTACTGTAACTGCTCAAACGGCAGTGTATCTTCAGTATGCTTCCGCGCGTTATTTCTGTGAGATATGAAACATTTATTATTGGTGCGTGTGAGTGGTGAACTATTTTTTGTAAATCTTATTTTCTTTTGTTAAAATAACATCTTCTTTCACTATGCCTTATCCCATGTTAAACGGAGTCGGCGTACCGATCTTTAACCTTCCTCTTCCAAGTTCTCCGGTCAAGGGCGTCCTTCGGACTCCATCCTTTCTCCCTAAGATCCTCTGTCACCTTATCCCGCTACCTGAACTCGGGCCTGCCTCTTTTCCTCCTTCCCTCCAACTCCATATACTCCACTCGTTCACCAACATTCTCCTCACCCTTTATCTCTACATGTCCGAACCACCTCAGCCTACTTTCTTGTATCTTCTTGCCAATTGGTCCCACCTTAACCGTCCCTCTGATGCAGTCATTCCTTATCCTGTCCTTCTTTGTCACACCACTCATCCATCTCAATATCCGCATCCCTGCTACCTCTATCTTCCTCTCTTGTGCTTTTGTTATAGGCCACGCCTCCGCGCCATGAAGCATCGCCGGCCAAACCACAATCTTATACAGCTTTTCTTTCCTCTTACAACTCACTCTCTTGTCGCACAGGACCCTGTTCATTTTCCTCCAGTTTATCCAGCCGCATGTTATTCGGTGCTGTATTTCCTCATCCAGGTCATCGTTCCTCTCGACGACCGACCCGACCCAAGGTACTTGAATTTCTTCCCTGAAATTAGCCTTTCACCCTGAAGTCGTATGATTATATCCTCGTCACTCCCCGTTGACATGTATTCAGTATTCTCCCGGTTAATTTCATGCCTCTCTCTTGCAATACCTTTATCCACTCTTCCATCGTATTTTCAAGCTTCTCTCGGGATGATTCGCATAGAACAATATCGTCGGCAAACAGCATGCTCCATGGTGCCTCCTTGACATCCTTCACTAGTACATCCATGACCAAGTCAAAGAGGTAGGGGCTCAGAACTGATCCTTGGTGTAGCTCTATGACAATGGGGAACCCTTCTGTCATGCCGACACTAGACCTGACCTGAGTTTCTGTTCCCTCATACATCTCCTTCTCCAACCTCAGGTACTTCTCCGACACCTCCTTCTTCCTAATACACCTCCATACCTCCTGCCTGGCCACTCTGTCGTATGCCTTTTCCAGGTCTATAAACACCATGTGCAGCTCCACTTGCATCTCTCTATATTTCTCCATCAATCGCCTTAGCGCAAATATCGCGCCTGTTGTCCATCTTCCTTTTTACCCCCCTAATCAGTAACGAATTTAGTTAATAAATAAATATACACTTGAAAATTGATTTATTAAAAATACTCCATCCTCACCACGAACAAACACCAATGAAGAAAGTTTCCTATCAATAGCAATCACAAGCGCAAACGAATATCGGTGTTAGATCGCAGTGCATTTGTTCTGTAACGATAATTGAAAAAATATAATTCTTTTCATATTTTCAACAGTGACACCCATAGCCGACAAGGACGAATATAGATTAGTGAAGAAAAATGCAAAGAGAGCTGTGGCAATGGCGAAAGCGAGGGCAGTTGATGAGGTCATGAAGAACTGGAGAGAAACGATGGTGAAGCTCAGTTGTTGAGAATAGCGAAAGCAAGAGATAAGCCCTCGAAAGACATAACATCATTCAAGCAGATAAAGGATGCCTCAGGAGTACTATTACAAGACGAGGACAAAATCAGAGGAAGATGGAAAGAATATTTCCGTAAACTACTAAATGAGGAGAATCCGAGAGAGAGAGGTGTGAGGATGGAGACGCAAACGAGAGACCCTTGGAAGACATAAGTAGAGAGGAAGTGGATTGGGTACTGAGAAAAATGAAGAATGGAAAGGCTGTGGGGGCAGACCAAATACCTGGGGAAGTGTGGAAAAGTTTGAGCAGTGAGGGCATGGATATGTTATAAGATCTCATGAGGAAAATAGCCCAACAGGAAAAAATACCAGAGGAATGGAGGAAAAGTATTCTCCTCCCAGTCTACAAAGGAAGAGGAGATGTTCAAGACTGTGGCAGATATAGAGGGATCAAGTTGATGTCTGTGGTGTTTGTTCGTGGTGAGGATGGAGTATTTTTAATAAATCAATTTTCAAGATGTATATATATTTATTAACTAAATTCTTTACTGATTAGGGGGGGAAAAAGGTTTTTTTTTTGTATATGCATCACCCCACTTTAAATTTTCACCGGCTGCCACTGCAGCACACCCAACCTAAATGGATACACACACACACGCACGTACGCACCCACACACAGAGATTTGTTGTGAAGTCTAGGAGCATTGTCACCATAATAATAATAATATACCCAATCTCCACTAGTAGTAGTGGGGTCACTAATAACCAGATCAAGATCAAGATAAGATAAGGATTCGTGACGTCATGAGTATGGGATGCTTGGAATTTCCCTGGGGGACGCATCGCTCTGTGACGTCACGTTGGGTCTTTTGGTTCGCGTATGGCAGTCTGGGTAATTGTCGCGTATGGAATTCTGGGTGATGGTTAGAGTATGGAATTTTGACAAGTGAGATGAGTTTTTTGTTCGCATGTGGCATTATGGGTTGTTGTTTTTTTCGTTCCTGGCATTCATTTCACAGTAGTGATATTTTTTTAAAACTCAGTTATTATGTTACATATATTTTCCAACACAAATAAATAATTATTTTTTATTATTTCAACTGAATATTAGTTCTGGTATTATAATTTTCAACTTAATTCCTCTGTTACAACTTCCAAAGATTATACTGTAGAACTGCCGTATTTTTCTTTAGCATTAGTAAGTTTTAACTCTTCAAGCAATTCTCAATTGAATTCACTTATTTGAAGGAGATGATTAGTGTTTTCAGTTTAAAAGCGAAATAATTAATTACTAGATATCAGTTTTCCCAACTTTTTTTTCCTTTCGTTCCCTGCATTAATTTCACAATAGTGATAACACATGGCAGTGTGTGATATTTCATATCTACATCTCATAAAAACGGACAGGGATGACACTGGTATTCCATCCCCACTCCTTTACCTTTACTCCTTATTTGGTTCTTAGTGCCAGAATTATATTAAGCGATAAAATAATGAATGGATATATCGATTTCTAAGCAGAATAACTGAGGGGAAAAAAATTGTAAAGAAAAATTAAATGATTACCTTCGAATAAATATTTATTCACTTTAATTGCGCCATTCATATTTTTCAGAGGAATGCACTTGCTTTTAAAAATATGTGTCATTTTTATCAGTTCATAAAAATCCAAGCAATTCACATTTGAATTCACTTTTATTTTAAGGAGGCGTTTAGTGTTTTCAGTTAAAAGTCAGTTTCGATTCTCAGACTAAAAAGAAAAAACTCTTTCAGCTGGCGCTGTTGATCACCGCAAGCATGAAATTCATCAACTTTTCAAAGTTTTGACATTCACGCCCATATTGTTTTCATTATTTGGAATACCGTAAATCCGAAAATTCGCATCACTCGATGTGGGCTTTTGATATGCCCCTATATATTTTTTCAATCTGATTGCTTGTTTTTCTCTATTTGAATTTTAAATCTTGCAGTAGTATTTGTATAGTTGAAATATCAGCGAAAAGATTGTCTATTTCAAGAACTGATTTTTCGGAAGTAGAGACATGGAAGTAACAAATTCTGAGGATGCATCAACATCTGGGCACTGAAGCTCAAAATCCCGACTTCTGTGTATTCGTGAAAACTGCTCTGTAGCTTTTAGCCTGCTTTTCCACATTTCTTAATAAGAGATACATTTTTCATAAAAATTCAAAAGATGTTTTTCAAAATCTACTTTTTAATGTCTTCTTCGTTGACATACAGAAACTGCTTTGCTTGCAAAACTACGGGGATGAATTTGTTGTTCATTCTGGCTATTAATTTTACCTTCGATTCCTTGTGCTTCAAAGCTACTTCTGTAGCTGAAAATTTAATTTCTCTTTTTCAAAAAGTTGACACAGTTTCTTTTAATATTTAAAGGTTGGCATAAATAAATAAGCTTAATAATTCACTTAATGGATTTTCAAAAAAAAGTCTCTGATTAGTTTGTGGCAAGATATTTCACACTGTGAAAGGAAGTAAGATTTCAATTCTACCCAAATCAGATAAGACTTAAACATCTCATAGTACTGCGTGACAAAACGTTTTGTACTCATTGTCTTCAAACTTGCAAATTCCTTTTGTTTTTCTTCTCTTACTGTAAAAATGCAAGAGCCATTTCTTGTACGAACATTAGTTTCCCTTTCTTCTCATTGCCCTAAAATTTGTACTTTGTTATCTGCAGAGTACGATACTTTTTTTTTCTGCTGTCTTTCTCTGTTAAATCACCAAATTCTTAGAGTCGTACTTTAATTCCAAACTGTGGAACAAATATTTAGTCTGTTGAGAACATCTGCAGATATAGTAACAAAATTATCACTATTTAATTCATTTTGTATTTTATCCATTAAAAAAAGTCACAATTACGTTATTAGCTATTACCTCTGCGTGTGGAATAGCAGGGGTCGTAAAGTTTTGAAATAAGTTTCGACTATCAGCCACATGATTTTAAACTTTTATCATGTACAACTGTGTGAAAAGAAAAGAATATGTACCTTCTCTTTATTTTTGAAAACACCATCGAGAGTTACTAGTATTACTTGCTCAAACAGCGTTTTTGATGTAAGAGCAAGTGACTAGTTCTGTCACTCATATATCCGAAATTATTGGGATGGGAAAAAAAAATATAGCATTAGGTGGTGGAGAGTGACGCGGGGTAGTCGAGAGGGTGATGGCAGCCTTTCCTACAATGCCCCCCCCCCTCACCCACTTCTCCTCCAGAAGATATCCGCTCAGTCAAGTGGTTGTGAGTAACCTCTCCATTTGCAGATATCTGTTAGTGATGCCACTCGAACTGATTAACTCTGACATCACTTATCTTAAATTATTATTATTATTATTAAACAGGCACCTCCATGGAGTCCGAAGACATTGTGAGAGACCCAAACAATCCACATAACATCTATCATTCATTTCCTGGAACTCACTGACGGATGAATCACACTCACAACTGACTCAGGTAATGCAGTCCATTCTTTCACCACTCTCTAACCAAAAAATCGAGTCCTTCTCATACCCTTGTGAACCACATTCTTACTCAATATCCAACGATACCTCCTGTTTGTCGCTCTGTCCAATTTCTGAAACACTTTTCAGAGTGTTTGTTTCAGGGAATACATGAAACAGGTATTCCCTGCGTCAATCCTACAAAACAGTTCCATAACATTAATGTTTCTGTCATATCCGCTCTTTTTCGGCTATCAACTAGACTTCACTCCACCATATACTACTCTCTGGTGTCTATCCGTCAACCTCCCCCCCCCTATCCATGCTACTAACCTCATATCCATTTCCATCCTCTTCAATTTTTGTAATAGTTTTCCATGTGGTACTGTCAAATGCCTTGGCAAAGTCGAGCAATGTCATGTTGTAGGCATTACCTTTATCCAATTCTGTGTCACTTTATTATAAAATGTGAATAAGTTACTAAGACAGGATCTACCCATTACAAAGCCATACTTGCTGCCAATTACAGCGTAACGCAGTGGCGCACCCAGAGGGGGGGGGGGGGGCTGTCCCCAAAGAAAAACAGGAAAAAAAAAAACTAGAAAATTTTCCAAAAATCTTTTCCTAATTAAAATTCTTTTTTTTTTTTTTTTTTAATTTATGTTGTGTCGTGCCTTCTATTTCTATCCTACTTATGAATTAGCGATCATCGCAGATGCTCAGTTATAGGTCGTATGCAATGCGTAGTGTGTATTCTCAAATCGTCTACTCAACTCCCCCCCTCAAGATTAAACCCTGAGTGAGCTACTGGAGTATCGCATCTCATTATACGCACTGTTGTATTCTACCTTCACCAACTTTTCCAATACTTTAACAACCACTCCATATATATTAAGTGATCTGTAGTTTGTTACCTCTGTCTGTACTATCTTACCTTCTTTCCACTCCCTTGGAACCCTACCAAAGTTTAGACTTAGATCGAACAACTTTTCGTCAGAGGCAATGCCAATTCTCTTGCACATTCACGTAGCACACGGGCTGATATACCATCCTGTCCCACTGCAGTGTTCACATTCATATTTTTAAATATGCTGAAGACCTCCTGTTCAACTATCTGAATTTTGATATGCACTACCTATAAAAAGGAACAATTATGAAAAGGACTAAAAACCACAAATTATAAAAAGATTAAATCCAGTAGAGGGCCCTAGCTAATTTATAGTAGAAATTAATGTATTTACTGGTTGCTAAGTGCTAATGTCTGTTTTTCTGTGTAGTCTGTGGAAGCAATATTATTAGCATTAAAGAAGATTATTACATGTTATTTATTTATTTTTTTTTTGAGATCTGATTCCTTTAATTGGTTCTGCTTTTTTAAGGTAACTTTTAATGTGAATTTAAAATTGAGTTGTTGTTATGTGATATCTTTTTATTAGTAGTAATTTTGACTAATTACGGTAATATCGATAACCGCCAGTGTACAGTCAAATCGAATATTTTAAAATGAACAAATGTTAATATGCTGAAAAATATGGTTACTAACTATTATACATAATATTATATTTTTTTACTTAGTAGATAAGCACGTTTTTATTATAAAGGCTAGTGCTAGATTAACGAAACAGTTAACGAACGATGGAAAAAAAAGTGAATAATACAACAAGCTGTTAATAAATATGGCGTCATCATCCATCAATTGTCCACAAATTCAATAAACAATTTTTGATTGAATAATACTGAAATAGAATTATTTAATATTTCATACGTTTCCGGATAACTGCAATTTGATTCTGTTATTATTATTTTAATTTATCAAGTTGTGTTTTAATATTGATGCCCGGAATGTCTGCAAATTGATCAAATGTCAAAATTAATAATTCTGTAAATTATTTTAAATGTTTCGTTTCAAATATTGTGCAACTATTTCTGTAGTATTAAGTTATTAGCTAACATGCAGGCACCTTATATAAGTTATGCTGTTTTGTAATCTGCCGTAAGAGAGAAAGAGATTAAAGGCATACATTTTACGATACACAGTTTAGAAAGGTGTTGAATACAAGCTAAATAATCAAACTCAAACGCTATGTTTTTTGGCGTTTCAAGTCCTACCTAACTTTTAGAGACCAAGGGGCACTCAATCTCCATCAACCAATAGAGATAGCTGGCCCTAAATCTATCAATTATATTAAACACCAGCCAAAGAGAGTACGGCAGACAACTCGTATCTCCTTAGTACACGCTTTTAAATGGCGGTTTTATGTGATATATATATTCTGCAATAATCCTGTTTTTTCGGGACCTCTCTCTCTCTCTCTCTCTCTATGTAAATATTGTTTCTGGACAAATACTAATAATAATGCCATTGATATGGTTAATCAATTATACAGAATAGCAAAAAATTCTTGTATAAAAAAAAAAAAAAAAAAAAAAACATTTCTTACCAGCATTCAATGAAAGAAGTGAAATTTTAAAATTATTTTAAAATTGTGCCGATATATGGTGCCAAAAAAAAAAAATGCTTTCCAATTACGCAAAGAATTGCGTCACTCGCTTGAAGACAAAGAACGACCAAGTTGTCCTCAAGCAACAAATGTAAATATCGTTCTGTAGCAGATATCTTGTATGTTTGCCCTCATCAATCGGCATCTGGACTACTGTGCACAAACTGATGACCAAGGTTTGGAGGGGGGGGGGGGAATGAAGACACTTTGGAAAATGTGTAGATTTAGTTGACAGAACTGATAGGACTGTGTTAGCTATGAGGATAGGCTGAAGTCGTGATCTGCAACGTTTATCAGCTGAGTGCAAAGGAGGTGATATAATTAACAGGTTTAAGCCGTTGAAAAAATTTACCGGATGGATATGACAGGGATTTTTTAGAATTTGGAACAAAAGAGAAGTACCAGAACCAGAAGTTATCCTTAGAAATTGCGCAAGGAAGTTGTGAATAAGAGAACGAGAAGTATTTTTTTTTTTTTTTTTCTCTCGTGGGTGATTGTGGAATGCAATTGTCTGAGTATGTTGTGAATGCCGAGAGCATGGGCGCCTCGTGCATAGGCACTGCGGAACTGCAGCACCCCCAATTTTTCTCCATATATAAATATATTTATTAATTTATTTATATTTGCTTGTAACATTTAATTTTATCATCAACAATCCTATACAGTTCTCTTATTACGTATAAAAAATAATAAAAGTCCATTTTGTAGCACCCGTGGTAAACACAGTGCTGCTAGCTTCCTTCTCCCTCCTATGCTTGCGCGGGTATGCACGTCATAGTGAGATGCGAGTTATTAGCGTAATGCGGCACTGTCCGTCGCGCAGTTCCACTGTTGTTTATATGCGATTTGCGGTAGTAGTAGAGTGTTCGTAGTGCTTATTGTGTTTACTCTGTCTCTAAATAATTTGACATTACAATTAAAGGATTTAATTGTAATGTCCAAAAATTGTAAAGCCATTTTGATTGATTTTATTTTTAAGTAATTTTGAATTATACCAAACTGTATAATTTTATCGATAATAAACAATATTTTTTCATGTTTAATTTTTTTTTTAATATTTACCATAATTTTGATATTTTATCCAAACATGTATATACTGTACTTACATTGTGTATGTATATTTCGAAAGTTGCAGCACCCCTACGATTTCAAACCACGAACCGCCACTGGCCGAGAGTGTGAATGAGTTTTAGTTTCAGTATATGCTGCAGGCAGGAGAGATTTGCTATGATCAGTCTGTGAACTTTGGATGTACACTTAAATATTGTAATACTAATGTATACTTTTTATACTTCTGTATATAATTGTTAATGTATAAAACGCTCGCTTTCTCTCGCTGAATTTTTGAATCCAGAAGTTTTTTTTTTCTTTTTTTTTTAAATGTTGGGCCCATATATGAGAGGTTGACTGTTCAACCTATAGTACTTTAGTACCGTGTATCGGTAGTGGGATGGGAAAGGAGAAACTTGTTGACTTCGATTTAAAAGCCTGTATATTGTATTCCATGGGAAATACCTCAGGGGAAGACTGTTCCACAGTTCTACAGCAATAGCAGGGATGAAGAAAAAGGAAAAGAAACTTGTTCTGTGGGTTTCGAGGTGCACTGTAAGGAATCTTGGAAGGTGGCTGTACGTGTTCCAATGGGTTTAGTACAGAGCGGGGGAATTATTGATGCTGTTTCAGGTGAGCATTTTCGATGAAAATATTTGTAGAATATACAAATTGCAGATACTAAACGTCTATGTGAAAGTGCGGGAGTGAGTTGGTAAGAGATGGATCATTTATCAGTCTAATTTCTCTCCTCTGTATTGAGTCAAGCATTTTGAGGGAGCTTTTAGGTGTCCCACTCCAAATGTGAGAACAGTATTCGATAGCTGGGCGGATTTGTGATTTCTATAAAGTTAACAGCTGTTTTGAAGTGAAGTAATGTCTTGAGCGAAAGAGAAAACCTAGTTTTTTTGGAAGCTGAGGATGCAATGCTTGTGATGTGTTTATGCCAGGAGAGGCCTGATGTCATGGTAATTCCGAGAAGAGAAATTTCATCTTGTCTTAGAATTTGAATGTTATCAAAAATAATACTGGAGGAAAATGGTTCTTTATTGTGGGAAATAAGACAGAACTGGGTTTTACTAGCGTTGAAGTTGACGAGGTTATCTGAGCCCCATCGGAGGATGTCTTGGAGGTCCGAATTGAGGGAAGTTGTGGTTGATGTTCTGTGGGTCGAAGTGAGCTGTGTAGGGTAAGGTTTATCAAATTGCGTCATCTGCAAAACTGTGTATTGGTTGGAGGTCAACAGAAGTAGGTCATTGATATACAGGAGGAAGAGGGTCGGTGAGAGAACTGAACCTTGTGGGACCCCAGCATTAGTTGGATGGTGAGAGGAGAGGGAGCCGTGTACCATCACACATAGAGTGCACCCAGACAGGAAGCTGGCAATCCATCTGCAGAAGTCCTGAAACAGTCCAAATGATGGAAGTTTGTTTAGTAAGCCTTTGTGCCAGACCCAGTCAAAGGCTTTAGAGATATAGTTCGCCACCATTTGTAGATCCCTCCTTGGCATTTTGCCAATAATAGTCGATTCATGCTGAAGGGGAGAAAGAAATGAAGGATGTACGAATTGGTCGCCAACATGTGAAATCACGTGCTTTCTTGTCTATCACTGTACTAGTACTAGCTTGATATTTGTTGTCACTTTTTTTGCATTATTTTGTATTATTAATTTGTATGATGGATCCAGTACAGTCAACACTTCTGTTGTTAAACGCTTCAGTAGCTCTTGCAAAAGAATATTGAATAATGTGCTGACATTCTGCGAAAAAGAATCGTCTCCTTCTTCCCCTTTCTCAAGTCATAAAACGTGCAAGTGCAATTGCGGGCGTATCGGAGTCTACTGTTAAAAGAATTCGTTGGGAATCAAAAGGTGAAGGTAAGCCAAAATTTAAATCTCCTAAAAAAAAGCGCCAGAGTAAAGAAAACCATCGAATCCCCAGCTTTGAATGATTTTGATGTAGACGTTATAAGAAGAACTATTCACGAATTTTACGTGGTCAAGAAAAGAGTGCCAACTGTTTCGAAATTGATTCCTGTGCTTAAAGAAAAAATTAGTTTTCTTTGGAAAAGAGAAACTTTAAGGAAAATACTTCATGAAATCGGATTTTGTTTTAAAAAGTCCCAGAATAAAAGGAAACTTATCATGGAGCGAAGTGACAGTGTTTTACCTAAAACGCAGTATTTGAGAGCAACAAGACGTTTCAGGGAGGAGAAAAGACCGATTATGTATCTAGATGAAACTTGGATTGATAGTAATTTAACTTATGGAAAATGTTGTCAGTCTAAAGAAGAATGTCTGTCTGTCTATGTTCACTGGGCATCTACAGATGCCGTATGGTCACTCCGATGCTCGATGATGTTCCACACCAGGACTCGCCATGTAGTCCTGTTGTTTGCCCTTCTGGCAGCTTCAACTCTCTGAAGATCAGTCACTCCACACACGCCATCCATCCATCCCATTGATGGTCTACCCCTGCCTCTTTTTTCCAGGAACTTTACCTTCTATTACTGTTCTAAGAAGTCCTCCTTCCATCCTTTCTATGTGTCCAAAATATTTTAACTTTCTTCTGTCAATATCCTTAAGGAGACTTAAAGTTCTACTAATCTTTTCTAACACCCATTCATATGTACGCCTTTCAGTATATGATATCCTCAACAGCCTTCTGTAACACCACATCTCAAAAGCAGGTATCTGTTTCTTATCTGACTTCTTTAAGTTCCAAGTCTCGCATCCATAAGTCGCTGTTGGAAAAATAACTGCATCTAAAATCCTCAACTTTGTTTCCATGGAGATAGATCTATCCTTCCAGATTTTAGACAGGTCTCTGACTGTTGTTTTAGCCATTCCTAACCTTTTTCTGACATCTTCTGAACAGCAATTCTTCACATTAATAATGGATCCCAGGTACTCAAACTTGCTGACTTCCTCAATTCTTTCTCCATTAAGATGCATTTGTTTCTCAAGAGCTTCTCTGTTTGTTTTTCCTTTGAGAACCATGATCTTTGTCTTGCTAGAATTGAGTTGAAGTCCTCTGTTATTACTGATCTTGTTAACTTTGTCAAGAATTAGTCCTAGTTCTTCCATGTCATTACAAAGGAGTACTGTATCATCAGCGTACCTCAGATTACTGATCAGTCTACCTCCTATCGTAATTCCTGTCCTGAGCTCATCCAATGCTTCACGCATGATGTCCTCTGCATATATACTAAACAAGTGAGGAGAAAGTAAACATCCTTGTCTAACTCCTTTTCCAACTCGAAGCCAGTCAGTCAAACCAACACCTGTCCTTACTGTGGCTTCTTTCTCCTTATACAAGTTGGCTATCAACCTGATAGTGTGTTGAGGAAAACCCATTCTTTTCATTACTTCCCACAGTTTCAGATGCTCAACACAGTCAAAAGCTTTACAGTAGTCTAAGAAACACATTACCAGAGGGAGTCTGAATTTTTTATATTTTTCTATGATCTGTCTAAGGCAAAGGATTTGATCTCTGGTGCCCCTACCTTTCCTAAAACCTGCTTGTTCCTCGGGCATCTCTGCCTCAACTTTGGCCTCAATCCTATTTAGCATGATCTTTAATAAAATTTTGCTTGCATGAGATATCAAACTAATAGTTCTATAATTCTTGTATGCCTTCACATCACCTTTCTTGTGTAGTGGTATCAAAACTGACTTCTTCCAGTCTCTAGGCCATGATCCTGTCTCCCATATCCTTGTAATCAATCTATGAAACACTCTTATCCCTCCATTCCCTGTGGCCTTAATTAACTCTTCTGGGATTTCATCTGCACCTGGGGCCTTATTGCTGTTGAGCTGCTTAACTGCTCTTTCAACCTCATGTCTAAGTGGAGGAGGTTCCAAATCAAAATTTTCTTGGTGTGAGGACTCCACAAAGAAGAATGTGGAGTGCTACAAACCGGAAATGCCTCGCGGCGCATAATAATTTTGTGTGCGGGTGGAGAAATGGGTTTTTTACCGAATTCAAACTTACTATACAAAGCCAATTCACCTATTGGAAATTAACATGGGCAAATGAATTATACGATCTTCGAAAAGTGGGCAGAAGAAAAACTGATTCCAAATCTTCCTAAAAATGCTGTTGTTATAATTGATAATGCTTCATATCACTCTATTCGATTAAATAAAGTTCCAAATTGGTCTAATAAGAAGCAAGTTCTTATGGATTGGCTCTGCAAATAACATTTCTCATTCCCCAGATATGCGAAAAATTGAATTGCTTAATTTGGTCAAAAGAAACTCGCCCACAACGAAACTATTTAAATTCGACACGGTGCTCAAAGAGCATGGATTTCTAGCTTTGAGGTTACCACCATATCATTGCGATATTAATGCTATTGAATATGTTTGGGCAGAAGTGCAATGTTTCATTTGCCATCTCAACGTAACTGGGGATATCGACATGGCGAAACTATTTAAGCTTTCAGAACAGGCGATTGAAAGTATTACAGTTCAAAACTGGGGAAAATATTGCTTTCATGTCACCTCATTGGAAAATATGTACTGGGACAGAGACGGATTTATCGAAGAATTATGCGAACCTTTGGTGATCAGTTTAAGTGAAAGTGATGACGATTTGGACACCGATTCAGATGACTCTGAAGATTAAAAGAATTTGACAATGGTATTTTTTTCGACATTTTTTTTTGCATGTGTTTGTTAAAAGAGGCACAACAAGTCATAAATAATTAATCAGTTTAGGACATTAAAGTGTCTCAGTTCTTTCAACTGTAAGTTTAGAATATCTAAGTTCATTTGAAATAATTTCTGTTTTTCTGTATAATTATTTTTATTTTATAGAAAACTTTCTTAAAATAAACTTAATTACATTTTTATTTTATGCTATACCTTTTTTAATTTTGTTAACACTACGTACATTTTTCCAACTGTTATACAAGCAAAATAGTTACACTTTAAAAACTACAATGTTCGTAAATGAAAAGCTAAATTTTCCGACCTGTAATAATAAACAAACTCATCCCAGAAGACAGACTGATTACCCTATTATAGGAATGGATTCTCCCTTTTCTGACATGCGCAGAAGTGTCGAGGGACCTCTAATCGGTGGGCGAACTATATCAAATGCAACTACTTGGGATTTGCCAAATTTTTCCATGGCATATCATGTCCAGAGATGGGTGATATATGTGGTAATGGGTTGAATATAGGCCAATTTCCAGACTTTGGGATATATACCGGTGGAGTAGGGGAGTGTGTATAGACGGCATAGGATAGTAGTCAGTTCTGCTGCACAGACCTTCAGAACAATTGTAGGAATGCCATCAGGTCCAGGAGCTTTCTTTGTGTCTAATTTTGACAACAGGTTTATGATCTCTTTCTGGCAAAAGGATACGGGGGGGGCATTGTATGCGGGCAGTTGGAATGACTGGGGGGAATTTGCCATTGTCGGTTATGCGTGCATTGGAGGCAAAGTATGAAGCCAGGAATTAGCTTTTTCTGTGGGTGATGTTGCAATTGAGCCATCTGGGTATGATAGAGGTGGGAGGAGTGTAGAGCAAACGTGCGACTAATTGCTTTGGCAAGAGACCAAATGGCATGGTTGCCGCCAGGACAGTCTGCAAGTTTCCCGCTTTTTGCCAGTTCAAATTTTGTTTTGAAATCTGATATTTTTTTTGCATCTGTTTCGGGCTTCAATATAGGCACTGAAGGAGGATGGAGTTCTTAATTTGAGCCAGTTGTGGTATGCCTGATTTTTCAGGGTTTGGTTAGGGGCGGTAGTTCAAAGAAGTGTGAGGAATGTATGTTATCATGCCAGTAAGGATTACTTTTGTGATATGTTCGGTGCATATGTTTCGATTGGAAGACTGCAAAAAATAGTCCAACCATGGGAATTAAGCATAATAGTCTCGGAGACTGTCCCATTTGGCACTGTTATAATGTTAAACTGCTTTTGTACAGATGTGACTGTGTAAGCTTTGTCGCATGGGGCAGGAGATGAGCGCTAGGTTGTGATCAGAATTACCCAGGGGCCTACTACATTCACTGTACATTTGGGTCATTGGTAAGGAAGAGATCTAGGGTATTTGGGAAGTGATTTGGGTTATCTGGTATTCTGGTCGGCTTTTGAACAATTTGTGTAAGGTCATTAGTGATGGAAAATGTTTCAGTATCTCTGCCTGCAGGATCTGTACAACTGGAAAAGGATAGCCAGTTGGTGTTATGGATTGACATCACCAAGGAGGATGATTTCACTGTTAGGAGAGTGGGACTGGAGAAAATCAACTTTTAAGGAAGGTCGAAATTGGGCGATTTCAGGTTAGGTGCTCTCTGGCAGGATATGTCAGAGCGGATATATGTGCACACACCCATCTTTTGGTCGAAAGGAGTTAAATAGTGTATAGTTTGGATGGTTGAAATGGATAGTGCCGGGGGGTGTGAAATTTGAGTTTCTATTAAGAAGAGTAGGTGGGGTTTCATTGACTGCAGATGATAGTGGCTATTAAGGTTGGAGTTGAGACCATGGATGTTGGTCTAGTGGATATGCAAGGGTCTGTGGAGCATGGCTTTGACCGCAAGGGTCTTGCAAGTTTCCTATGCAGTGCCTGCATACTGGTCTCCTTAGTGGCGTCACATGATCAGCTTATATATATATATATATATATATATATATATATATATATATATATATATATATATATATAATATGAAGAGAAAATTCTCGAAAAAGGCTTAAATTTTGTGTTGGCACCAAAATGCATCCCTAAAGAACTACTTTTAACTAAGATGGAGAAGGCAGCTTCGCTACTTCCTACCGCAGACGCGTGTTTACTTCGCATCGAAGCAATTCTTGCAATCAACAACGCAAAACCTCCTTCTGATAATATATCCCCTAGTGAGAGACTTGCAATTAAAAATCTAAGGATTAACAAGGACATTGTCATCTTAAAGGCCGATAAGGGGAATGCAACTGTAGTTCTAGATAAAATAGACTACCGAGAAAAAATCTTAACACTGTTAGATTCAGATAGTTATTCGGAAATTGAGAGAGATCCAACAAGAGAAATACACAATAGAACCAATAATCTCCTACAAAAGACCACAGAAATTCCACGGAATACACGGCTCTCCATCCGCTCTTTACACCCCCTCATTCCAAGGTTATATGGTCTCCCGAAGGTACACAAAGAAAACTATCCACTGAGACCTATAGTAGACAGCATTGACTCATCCACATACAGGTTATCCAAATATTTGGCGTCATCGTTAAAAGCTTATGCAGGAAAATCTTCTTCTTATATTAAAAACTCAACAGATTTTGTCTCTAAAATAAAGGACCTAAAACTAAAATCTTCTGACATCATGGTGAGCTTTGACGTGGTAGCACTCTTTACCAACGTTCCGACACAGGACGTTCTCCATATTTTAAAAAACAAGATTTCAATTAAAATGTTCTCTCTGTTATCTCACTGTGTAAATTCGAAGGTAAACTATACAAACAGATCAAAGGATTAGCTATGGGAAGTCCCCTCTCTCCTGTGTTAGCCAACATTTTTTTCGAGGAATTTGAACAAAAAGCAATCTCCTCTTTTACTTTAAAACCGAAAATTTTGGCTTAGATATGTGGATGATATATTCCTCATATGGGAGCATGGTACTGAGAATCTTCACAAGTTTCTCGACCACTTAAACAACCGCCATCAAGATATAAAACTGACTATGGAGATTGAAGAAAATAGTTCCATCTGTTTCCTAGATGTTAAACTCACCAAGACGCCTGAATCAATTAAAGTCTCTATATTTAGAAAGCCAACTCATGCAGACAGATATTTGCATGCGTCATCCCATCACCATCCAGCGCAAAAGTTGGGTATTATATCAACTCTAGCGAATCGTGCAAGATCTGTACTGTCAGATGAAGAAGAACTTAAAAAGGAACTACAACATCTTAAATGGACCTTTAAAAACAATGGCTACTCTCTAAAAAATATTAACAACCAATTATCCCACCGTCAACGTAGCAACGTAGAGACACAGGACGACTCCAAAGGTCATATCGTCTTGCCATATATCAGCACACTATCCAAAAAACTGAGTAGAATTCTAAAGAAGTTTAACATAAAAACGTGCTTCTCGACTATGCCAAAAATAAGATCACGCTTCAACAACTATAAACAACCTCACAACCTTCTACAATTCCCAGGTGTATACAAGGTCACTTGTGAATGCGGAAAGCCTTACTATGGGCAGACAGAGAAATCTATCTTACTACGTCTCGAAGAGCACCAGCGAGACAATGCTTATAAAAGAACCAGAGCAACTGCTCTGTCAAGCCATGTCCTGTTTTCAATAAACACGAACAACGAAAGCCACCAACATGAAATAAACTGGACATCAACTTCAAACCTACACATCTGCCATGATGAAGTAGAGCGCCGCATTGTCGAGTCAAAAGAAATCACCTTGGACCCTTTTCACATGAATAACAATCTTAGCTATAATTTGCCTGACTCTTTCAACTCTACTATTAGGTACTGGAGATCACGTGATTCCACACACGCACAGGTGTACAACAATAGAACTTTAACTCGGACTGTAGTTCAAGCTCATAATAACTGTAATTTACAGTCGAATATTATGGCTTTATAATTGTATAGCTTTAGAGTGTGTCAATGTTAATTTCGTGTCTTTTAATATCTTTCTATGTTCTTATCGCCTGATGAAGTCGTTCTTGACGAAACATGTTGCGTTTTTTCAAATAAATGTCATTGTGTTATAATTCTCGGGTATTAAGTCAGTTAATTTAGAAAAATGAACATATCCCAACCTCGAGTTAATAGTACTAATCATATATATATATAATATTATTATACATAAAAAAACTTTCCACATATATATGTATGTGTGGAAAGTTTTTTTTTTTTTTACCTTGGATGTATTATAAAAGATACCAAGAAATTTTATACTTGGTTTTTAATCCTTATCCCAAGTTAGCAAAAACAATGTTTTGCACGTGAAACGTATTCACTTCTGAGCTACTTGTATATAAAGGCTGATGACTTCTTATCACTCGCCTTAGTATGTATCCCATAATGCATAACACACCCCCTTTCGCCGTGTATAATGCAATGCATAATGGGAAGGGCCACTACCCATACCGGTTTCGACTTTTATTAAGGTCTCATCAGTGGTCGCCAGACCCGGGGAGAGATACCAGGTCTGTAGCAACACCCCCACCATATATTTCATTCTGTTAAACTCCACTTCACACCAGATAGACTCGAACTCACCACTACATGGTTACCATCATTGTTTTCTTGTGTTTCTGCCCTAACTGGACTTAAGTCATTTGATATCATTAGTAGCACTCCTTTCCTATCTCTTCTATCATTCCTAAAAATAGTATATTCATTACACTCGATCCCACTTACCATATCTGATTCTGATAGCCAGGTTTCACCAATGCCAACAATCTTAGACCACATCGTATTCAATAAAGCAAGGAACTCAACCCCTTTGTTTCTAATGCTCCTGTCAGGAGCTTCCTGACATTTGTGTATAGACATAATATATTACGACCTAGTCTATTCGTATAATTAGATATGCAATCTATTTGGTCTTGTTCTAGAATTTTTCTTTTCCCTCCCAAGACATATTTAGAATGTCCGAACCCAAAGTATATTTTTCCACCCCTTCGCCACATATATAACTATGTTCGAAGACGTTTATATCTTTATCACGTTTGCATACCATAGCTGAATTTTCGCACACATTCCTCCCTTGATGATCTAGTTTCCCTGACTTTCTGCATTGGGTCTCATACCAAGAAGTAATTTCTCCAGGCTTCTGATGTCAAATTAATTCAAGTGCAGGCCATCATTCTCATACAAGTGTTTTCTGCCATCAAACACACTCTACACATCTAAAAACTCGCATCCATATCTTCTACACAGCCTGAGCGTGAAATCATTTGCTATCATCGCCCTCCTTAACTCAGTACTGTCATATCGGGGTAGTAATTCCAGAAGTTTTTACTCTCTCACATTTCTTTCTCGCTTTTTCCAACAGACTCTTCATATCTTCTCTCATACTATGTTGGTCACCACTTAAATTATTAGTACCTACCAGAACTACCATTTCTTTTACTTTTTTATTTTTGATTTTCAATTACATTTGTCATGTTTTTAATTTTCGCTCCTGGGAAACTAGAAGTGGTGACTCCCTCGGCAAGCGCAAATTTTAAAATTAAGTCACCATACCCTATTACCTCTTTTTTCTTTGATATTAATTATTATTATTCTCCATCAACGCCATCTACCGCCCACCCACCTCCACCACCAACACAACTGGTATTCTATGTCTGTAAATTGCGTGTATTCCGAAGGGCCGATTTGTCTGTATGCGGGATGAAAAACCCGAGTTTCCGGTATCAACTGATTTACTTTGTTGTTATTTTGATTACCAAATTCATTTCTTTCCACCTGTTCTTGTTCTGATCCTTTTTCTTATCTTGTCTAAGTTTAGTGAAACGTTTTTCCACCTTTTCCAATTCCCTGGTCGATTTCCTAATAATTTCTTTTAACCGAGCTATTTCTAATGTCAACTTATCGTCAGTTAATTATCATCATCACTGCTGCAGTACTTTTGTTCATCAGGACAAATGCTTTCTTCCGTAGCAACAGCTTGAGGACACTGCCTTGTTACGATGAGTTTTCGGCGCCATTTTTAAGAGTAGTAAAAACTAATAATATTTCTGAAATTATGTTGTAAAATGCTGCAGTACAAATATAATAAAAACACACAATTAAATCTAAGAAAACACTTAATAAATCAACAAAAATCACAAATCGTTCAGGAGCTCTCTGACAGTACGTCTTTTCACCTGATAGCCTCGCCACCACATATCAATATATTATTATTATTATTATTATTATTATTATTATTATTATTATTATTATTATTATTATTATTATTATTATTATTATTATTATTATTATTATTATTATTAAGGAGCTCTCCTATCTCCCATTCTATTTAACATATACACACACGACATAAGCCAACTCCCCTTAAAAAGTAAAATCTTCCAGTATGCAGACGACACTGCCATAGTATCCATTCACAACACTGCAAAAATCGCTTACAAAAATATGCAACACGACATCAATCAAATCACTAACTGGTTAATCGAAAACGGCATATATATAAACCCTGGAAAAACAAAGCTAATGATATTCAAAAACCCCCAAACCCTGCCCATAGAAACTAAATATCTCACTATCAAACATTCATCCTCCTATACACAAAGTGCAGAACCTAAAATCACAACCATCACACAGGTGAAAACAACACGCTACCTTGGACTTCACTTCGATGCAGATCAAAGTTGGAATAGCCATACAAACTACCTACATAACAAGCTTAGGATAATAGCCAGCAAACTATACAGATTAAAAGACATTGCCCCAACCCACATAAAAATACTAATCTATAAAGCATTATGTGAAAACATTTTAAGATATGCAATCACGTCATACGCATTCTGTGCAGACTACAGACTTAACAGGCTACAATGGTTGCAAGATAAAATGATGAAACTGATATTCTGGGAACAACCTACTCTTATGCAGGAAGCATGGACAAAACACAAAATATTTAAGGTGAAACAATTACGCCACTACACAGTCATGTTAAAACACTACTACAGCCCAACATATAGAGTAACCAGAACAACATATCAAATAACAAGATCACAGTCAACAAACTACATAACATATAAGTACAACAATCACCACGGCAAAGCCACCCGAAACTTCTACGTACCTGACATGATAAACAAACTGCCGTTCGACAACAGAAACCTAGGAACATACAGAGAGCTGAAACAGGCACTATATAAATATTATAGCGAGAATGAAAATTAGAGCAATTCCTGTTTCTCTCTCCCCCACCACACATACACACACACACACAAACCACGACAACCCCCCCTCTCAAAAAACTACCTACAAGAACACAAAGAAACAAACACACCATGTCTACATCCAACCCTATTTGCACAAAAAAAAAAAGTTAAACTGTAATAGCAGTCGAAGTCTTTCAAGCACATACCAACAAACAGTAAAATCAACACCTGGCTTGTGACCACTATAGGAACACAACCATGAAACCACCACCCTCTGTCATCTATTATCTTCCTCAGATAAGCTCTGCTAAGCTTCGAGGAAGAAAATTACTAACTTGCAAGTATCTGTTATACACACTTGTAATGCGTTATAAATATTATATACATATAATTACTACAGCAACTATGTATGCAATTCATCTGAGACATAAAAAAAAAAAAATTCTGTATAATCCTTATTGTAAATACTGTAAATATTATTATTGTATGTAACTTATACTGAGACAATAAAATGTAAAAAAAAAATTATTATTATTATTATTGAATTGTGTGTGTATGCTGCATTACTGCATTGTATCGTGAATTGTGTGCGCATTGGTGCCAATCCATATTTTGCTAGTTTAAAAAAATTTATATTCATATTTATAAAATGTACTCTGCATTTTGTATATCGAAATTTCGTACTGTACAGAAAAGATAATATGTTTTTCATTGTGTGTGCGCAGATACTCTGTGATAGTAAACCTTATCATCTTCATTGTAAAAACAAATAAGTCGTTTATAAAAAAAAAAAAATAAAAAAAAAAATTATTATTATTATATAAGCCTGTGTAGCTCAGTGGATGTGGCGTTTGCACACCATCGCGCTAGGCCGCACGAAGGAAGTCTTGGTTTCGAGTCTAGTCGGCGACTAGAGGAAATTTTTCTAAGCCTTTTTTCGACCGGTTCCCGAGTTAGTCGATCTCTGGCACGGGCAAGCAGGTTTTTCCTCCCGGAAACTCGGGTTTTTCGTCCTGTAAACTCAAGAAAATCGACCGTAGAACCCACATTATTTCAGACATTAAATATATTGTGTTAGGGTTAGTCACCACGAGATGGCGGCACATTTGAGCCGTCTCTCTTCACTGCGTACCGCTTAATTAGTGATAGGCTTGGGCCATCTGTCTCTGATTGGGTACCAGTGGAGATTGAACTGCCCACTCAGTCTCCAAAAGTTAGATAGGGCTAAATGGCCTCGCCTACTCCCGTATATACGGGAATAAAAAGGCGTTAGCTGATTTTTTTTTTTTTTTTTTTTTTTTTTTTTATTATTATATTCTAAATTCAAAAATTCTGTATAAACCTTATTGTAAATATTGTAAATATTATTATTGTATGTAATTTATACTGAGACATAATAAAATGTTTAAAAAAAATTATTATTATTATTATTATTATTATTATTATTATTATTATTATTATTATTATTATTATTATTATTATTATTATATAATCCCACTCTCTTCATAAAAGCTAACCCAAGCTTCGAAGTAGGTGGGATTAACTTGCCTCACTCAAGTAATCCTTATAAGCAGATGCAGAAATTTGTATGAATAATCACTCTTTCTGAAACTTAAAAAAAAAAAAAATATATATATATAAATAAATAAATAAATAAAAATTAATGAGAAATAATAATTGTTATTATTACTATTATTAATTGTTATTATTACAAATGAGATATAATAAAATGTTAAAAAAAATTTTTAAAAATGTTAATTAATAATTAAAAAATATCCGTAATAATCATCATTCATCATTATGAATATTATAATAATATACGTTGTAAACAGTTATTGTTATTATTATTATTTAAAAAAAACTTTATGTACGAGAAAGTATTTTTTATGCATAATTGTGTTCATATAATGTATGTAATTTATCTGAGAAATAATAAAAAAATAAATAAATAAAAAATATTAAAAAAATATTATTTATTATATATATATATATTAGTGGCTAAAATCTCTTTTAGACATCATGCACAAAATGGATGATTTTTATCCAGATGTGATAATGGTCATCCAGATGTGATAACGGTCACATCTGGATAACAGTGACATCCTACCGTAGGCAGAAATGCATTAACTAAAACGGATCCTCAACAGAATTCCACTGCTGAGCATGTTTTTTTAATAAAATTAATTAGTTGAAATTTTATTTTTTTTAATGTCATTCCCATTCATGAAAGGTTAAAAATATACATCACATTTAGTACTGTGAGTGTCCTGGATGATAAATAAGCTGCAATCCAGGCTCTGGAGATCGGAGTAGTACTTTTTTCCGAGTCGTTTCAGACCTCCGAAAAGCTGGGTTGGCTCACATCAAGCGATGAAATTCATCTGAAATCTGAAGACATTCCACATCTAATGCGGGTCCTTCGTAACTCAGTAAATTTCATCGATTTCCGCAATTGACAGACTTAATATACAGCAGGTTCGTAGCCCTAGTTGCTTCGGTCGTATTTCTAAACAATACTCACAACGATATTTTATGTGAATGAATCAAATGTGATCTCCGAATGATTCAACATTTCGTTTGTTTGTTGAGAATAAGTTGAGAATATTGTTTCTTTTACCAATATTCTCAACTTAGCTCAAGAAAAGAGGCTTCCTTGGTAAATTAGTTTTTGAGTTTGGAATGCTTAAAATTTATACGCCACCATATATGATATATTTCGGTTATTTTTATTATTTTTTTTTGTTTAAAGCGAGAGAGTGTTTCTTTTATTGAAAGGAATATGAAATAAACACTGGACATGGTAACGCTAACGATTACTTTCTCCGAGAGTCCAAAATCCATCGGGGCATGGATATTTATGAACGTTTTAGGGTAGCTGATTTTTATCGCTTGTTGTGAGACTACCAACATTCCCTCCATGGATTCCTCAAATGCCAGAAAATTATCGTGTTTTTATCTTATCTAAAACAGAATCTCCTTGACTTTGTAATCTACTCACAGTATCAGTGAGCAGATTAACATTTCGTGGCGGGATTGTCATTAAAAAAGTTTATGGTTATGTACAATTTTTTGATTATGTAATCTTATATATTTTAAGGCCATACACCATGTCTGAAGAATCGCTACGACAGATCGATTCAAGGATTGACTCTGAACTGAAATCCATTCTTCCAAAAATGAATATTAGATTCGAGAAGCCTGAATTGGTTAAGATGAAAAACTATGTCAGAGAAAAGGATTGTTAGTATTTTGAATAAAACAATTAAAGATCATAATGTAATTAATCTAAGGCGTAACTATAATACTTCCTGCTACAAGCGTTTTGTGTCCCCATTTACAGCATGAACCCATTTTACTGGGCTCTTGGACACCTACAATGCAGTAGTTCGATGTATGATAGATACGTTACTGTTATGTATTTTATCATTTAATTCGTGACACAAATTCCTTCGTTTTTTTAATAAATTCACTGTCCAGTCAAAATATTATGACCACTATCGTAATAGCTCGTAGTCTCCTCTTTTGCTGCTAGAACTGCAATACAAGCGTAGCATGAGCTCTATAAGACATCCTTTGCTGTAATCGCAATGCCTCATTACGATTGTTTCCCGTAGGTCTGCGAATGTTCAGAGTGAAGGATTCAAGTGCAGGATTTCGTACATGATTACTCGATCCACATAATTCCAAAGATGTTTTACGGGATTCAAATCCAGCGAATTCTGCTGTCATTTGGATGTTGTCGCGTTCTGCGAACTGTTCTCACAAGACATCGCCAGTATGTGTCACAACATATTATCCTTGTGGGACACAGGCTCGTCACCTCTCTTCCTTTGCCCATATCAATTAGCAATTTCGAATCAAGAATACACCATGCACCTTCAGTATCATATACACTGCGTTTTCACTGTGATACTAGTGTTACCTGGCGGATGAATGGATAAATGTGAAATAACGGGGGTAGTTATATTTTGACTGGACGGTATATAATTACTTGTTATATTATTTTAATAATATTGATTGTTATCATAGTTATGTAAATATTTTGACATTCTTCATGAATTTGGAAATACATGTGTTGAAATCAGCTTACCTAGGAAACTGAAAAACGGATTCTCCTCTATGGATATACAGTATTTACATAAATAACAAAAAAAAAAAAAAAAGACTTACAATTTGCACAGCCTGTGTAATTTATGGATAGAGTTTGAAAAAAGTTTTAAACGAAATATAATTATTTCGTTTAAAAGTATATATATCACATCAACTATATAATTTAACTATGTGTATATTTGAACCATGGATTGATGTACCTGGCATATATATATATATATATATATATTCACGACATAGGAGCAGTTTAGATATAACAAAACGTAAACACACTGGGCCACCTGATTATTAGTAGACAGTGCATCGATCCAGAGGACGTGCGTGGTTTCGAGTACATGAATTTCTATATGTTTAATTTTCAGTTACAAATTATGTACTGACGATCTGGTGTAAATACCTCAGACACAAATTGTAATATCTGTGGTAGCTTCGTAGTGCCAGTATATAAATTGCGTGTATGTGTACATTGCTCACACAAGCAATGTGTACACACTTAATTGGCCTCCACAGAGCCCTGATCTGATCTGAACCTTATTGAACATCTGTGGGATGATAAACTGGAGCGTTGAGTTGAGGTCAAGAGACGTTCTCCTCATAACAGTTCAGGACCTAATCACATGCCTAATGGAAGAATGGGTGAAAATTCCCTTTGATCGTTATCGTACGCTTGTGAAAAGTATGCCCAATAGAATTGCTGTAGTCATCATAGCAAAAGGAGGTTCTGCATCTTATTAAGGGGCGCCATGGACGTTTGTTTTTCACACTATCGTGTCCGTTGACTTCTTTTCAAGCAGTGCATATGCACCTACTTTGTCATTCAAATGCAGATATAGACAATTTCTATGAGGATGTCTCCAACACTCTTTTTCAACAGGGAGAAAGTGCTTTAGGTATGCAAGGGATGAAATTTGCAGAAAGCCTTTCATTGCACATATGTAATACTCTCTTCTTCTTCTTCTTCTTTTTTAATACGAATTAATCGAAAATGGACCTGGAAATCTCCAAACAGAGGTTTTTAACGAAAATGAATATACTATGGTGAACAACATGGAAATGTTAAGAGGTATCCGTTGTCAGCTAGTTTAATTATCATACTGATCTTGTGCTAGTCAGAGCAAGGAGAAACAGAAAGCGAGAGATTGAAATTGGTAATAAAAAAAAATCACAACAAAGTTCACCTAACTTTTTTTTTCCGGAATAATATTCCAATTATAATTTTCGTGTAAGGATGGAGAACAGCATTATCATAACTTATGTAAGATGGTGTGTCATCTTACATGTTATGATAATGCTGTTCTTCATGGAATCCAGGTGTTTGTTCAGCTGTCATGAGGGAATGTTCTGGGCTAAATACAGATGAAAACTTTGAAGAAATAATGAAAAAATTCAAAGAAAGAAGTATGTATGAATGAATGAATGAGACTTATCTGAGAGAATGGAGGAAATTGCTTCAACAATAATAGAATTTACTAAAAATTTAAGAAAATCATTCCCAGAAAATAGAACAGCGACATTTGTCAAAATTAGAACATTAAAATACTAAGGAAGCTATATTTGTGTTGAGATATTTGATTGCTTTTACAAAAGTTAGTGTTGAATTAATCCTGCTGGCCTCTTATTAATAGATATTATGTTATTGTATTGTTATTTATTGCAGTGTATGTAAGGGCAGTTTTGCGACGAGAAAAGACAAAAGATGGTAAGTATGAAATATAATATAGCAAACTAAAACATAGTTTTATTATAACATAAGTTAACACAACATTCATTTCTGATTCATGCATTTTTAAATGTAAGAATAAAATATATAAATAAAAAAATATATGACCTCTTTATAATGGATGATTACCGAGTTGTCTTCCAAATTATTTTTTCATTTATGTTTGCATTTTCGGACAATTCACTCGGTTTAACACTTGAGAATTTTCTGAGTGAGAAAGATTTTTTTTTTTTTTTTAATGTAGCTTCCATCCACCAAATGTCTCCATAATATTAACCCACCGTAAATTCATACGGTGGGTGAATTAACGATTTTTTTTTTCATTTTTCAATTTCAGATATATTTTTCATTCATTTTTTACATAGTCCAGAAACTCTGCTCTCGGAACCAAACAAAGTACTTTTTCAAGCCACTTCAGACCTTCAATAAACGGAGAGGTAGTGTCACATTGGCGATGAAATTCATCTCCCGCCTCAAGACAATCGCAAACATCCATGCCCATCGCGGATTCGAACTCGCAACTTGTTGGTTGGAGACCGGATACACTTTTAAATAAATGTAGTACAAGTCGGCAAGATTCCCTGACTAACTGTCGTAATAGATATGTTATGAAGGTCACCAATAACAAGACAAATACAATGAAAATGGCAGAAGCATTGAAAATATCAACTGCATTGTGAATGGAGAACCTGTGGAACAAGTAAAACATTTCAGCTACTTAGGCACGATATTTAGTGAAGATGGGAAATTAAATATGGAAATAGACAACAGAATCAACAAAGCTGGTATGGTAAGAAGTCAACTGAATAAATTCATATGGAATAAAACGGAAATTAGTCAAAACACTAAATTAGCTGTATACAAAACAGTGTTCAAACCAATTTTAACTTATGGATCTGAGATCTGGGTCAGAAGTAAAACACTTGACCAAAGACAGCAGATATGAGAGTCCTGAGAAAGATTAGGGCCATGAACAGATGGCATCAATTGCAATATCATGTTGAAAACGAGGATATTATGATAGAACTTGACATTGTCAGATAGGAATGGATTAGCAGAGCTAATCTCAGGTGGTATGGTCACTTAAGCAGAATGGAAGAGGAAAGATTAGCAAACAAGTGTTCGCTGCCAGGTTGGCAGGAAAAAGACCCAGAGGAAAACCAAGATATAGTTGAAGTGATACAGTAAAAAGTGCCTTAGAAGATAGAAATATAAAATCTGATAACGTTGGAGTCTTGACAGGTAACAGATTGATTTGGAGGAAAATTGTATATAGGAAGTTAGTAATGATGTAAATTTGTCATGTAGTACTATCATATCCTGTACACCACTTAAGGGTACATGTCAGGAATTTGATGATGATGAAGTCTGCAAAAACTAAAGAGTTTGCTGTGTGCCTCATACCTCCAAAAACATGAATTTCCTTTGCTTTTGCAGTGGAACAGCTGTGTGTGCTTGGCCTATGCCAGTCCAGAATGGATTTTCGCCGTGGTTAACAAAGGCTTGTGGACTGTAGCTATTCTGTGAAAATTTATGATATGCGCCCATGAATTACTTCTCTGTAATTCATCCTCCCCCCACAAATGCACATACAGTAGCTCCCCCCCCTTGTCCGCGGGGAATACGTTTCAAAACACACTGCTGATACCTAAAACTGCAGATAGTACCGAATCCTATGTGATAAAATTTAATTTATAAATGAGACACAGTAAGCGATTAACAACAGAATCTGATAATAAAATAGAACAATTATAACAAATTACTGTAATAAAAGTTATCTGAATGTGAATGAAATCTTAGCAACCTCAGCACACGTTTATTATTATTATTATTATTATTATATAGGTTCTCTTAGGCATATCCGCATTGCCAGCATTACTACTCCAGCACTTTGGAGCCATTATTAGTTCGACGACAGTCGAACTGCTATCCGAGAACTACTCAGAACGGCGCGCAATCCCAGATATTTCTGATTTCCGAACGGATGCAAGGTACGTGTAGCTTATTCCACCTTTGCAACGAGTTGCCCTGGTGTTGGGTTACCTCTGGGTTCAGCCGAATTGTCTATTACTAAAAGAAAGAACCACACGGCTTCATTTCGGCGATGTATAATTAAATAGCAAAGTGGATATTAAAGATCCAACATTATTTCAAAGCCGAATGTTTGTAGACACTATGAAAGTTTCGTAAGTTGACCTGAGAGCTTACGAGAATACAATCCTCGGCATTCTCTAGTTGTCTTAACTTGCACTACTTGACTTAAGTAGCTAAGGTAACTCGGGGATGCCAAGAATTGTATTCTCGTAAGCTCTCAGGTCAACTTACGAAACTTTCATAGTGTCTACAAACATTCGGCTTTGAAATAATTTTATTAAAATCCACTTTGCCGATGCAATTATAAATTGTTTATTTCCGGAATTTTCCATTTAATATCTTCGGACTGGGGTTGACCGCGGATAAGGGAGGACTACGATACATTCATATGAGTATCGTGTTCTTCTGGAGCCTTTCCAAACAAAAGCATCAGGTTCTGCTCTGAATGGCGAGTTTCTAAAATGGATGAGCACAGATGGAAAGAGCTGCTTTGTCTCTTTCGAATGTGTTCTCATCGTTTGGCATACAAAATCAAAATAAATTGCAAATTAAAAGACAATAACGTTTTTTTTCCCTCTTTTTCAGAAGAAATCGTCCGTCTTAGAGATGCATGTAATCGCTATGCCTCGAGCGAGGAAAAGCTCAAAAATTCTAAAGTGAGTAAATGTTGCTTAATTAAAATTTATTATACGGTATTCCAAAAATAAGTGAGTCATTCCCACATTAACAGGATTTGCTTTTATTCAGAAACGAAACTCTTAATATGTAGGAGGGGCGAAACTGAGTTATCGATATCCAAAAAAAGATTTTATCACTTAATATTTACCTATAGCTAACTGCCACGAGATGTATAAAACTGCTTATATCAAGTCATTCATGGTGTAGCCTGTTGATTACTCACCTGACGTCTGAAAGTCCAGTTATTCTTTCTGGGAGGGTAATGGATGGCAATGCTTTAGCCAATGAAATTCTAACTGAGGCTCGGCTGTTGCTGTTACCCCCCTGGGACGCAGAGATTCGAAATTTGAGTTCGCTCTCTTAAGGTTTTTGCCTTAAAGGAGCAATTTGAGTCTCGGGGAAAGTATTTTCCAGCACGGCCCGGTGAGAGGCTTTGTCGATGAATGCTTTTCTTCGGAATATGAGTGGTTCTACTCGGTGGTGGGGAGCCCGTCACTGAGTGGAACCAACGCTGAGTTAGACGGTCTCTCGGCCACTATAGAGTGGTCTAGGGATCGTCTGAAATTTTTAGGGTTGGCTTTACTTAAACATCGCTTGTTAATATCCACCCAGATATAATCGGAAATGTATCAGTGTAATTTGGTAAAGCGTAAAACGAGAATAATCTTTTTTTTTTTTAATTCAATGATTTTTTTTATTAAAGTTATGATTGCATATTATGCATTTACAAAACATGTTGTTCTAGTTTGGTTTTTTTACAGTGAATTTCATACAAAGTTTTCCATTTTTTGTATAATGTGTAATAATAGTTACTATAGATGGTAATTTATAATTTGCAATTGGATAAGATTATATTTTTTGACAGCATTTATAATATAACAGTAAATTATATAAATAATTTTTTTTTTGCTTTTAATGTATTTAAGCGCTCTACATATAGCACTTCAATGTAATAAATAATTCTTTTTTTTCTCTTTTTGTTGATCTCGGTTGAGATATAATGTCTAGGCTTGCATCCTCGAAGCTTTCGTAATAAGCTGATATGAGGATGACACCGGTGGGATAATTTTTATTGATTTGATTGCTGTGTTGGAAGTAGGCTGATGTTTGAGAGGTCAAATGAATGATCTGAAAGGTCTGATCAAAGTGAAATTGCCGATATATTCTGGTGTTATTGCATCTGTCTTGATGGTTCACGTTCATTTTTATTGTGGTCTTCTTTTTGAACTAATTAGGAGACTTTTTTTTTTCCACTGTGGCAGCCTTTTTATGTCTTCTGAGCTTTCGATTTGTATCGGCTTTGAAGTTTGTGACTTCCTCAAGGAATATCTTGGCATCTCTGATTCACAAAAATTGGTAAATTTTTTCTGTTTTTGCTTTTCTGGCTTGGTACAACAGATCCTGCTTGAATGGTGTTAAATATTCGGATAGGAAGATTGGTGTATTGTCTTGCAATGCATTCAAGTCCTTGGCAACTGTTTTTTTCTGTCTGCTGGCTTTTTTGAGATTTTCTCTTGTGGACTTGCTTGTAAGGCGAACTAGGACTAATAATAATAAGAGTATAATAATATTAATAATAATAATAATAATAATAATTATTATTATTATTATTATTATTATTATTATTATTATTATTATTATTATTAATGAATGAATGAATTTATATTTCTTATCTTTTCATTCGTTCATTATTACATCACAGAGATGGAAATTATTTAAAAATAAATAAATGCAGATATTTTCGTAATTATCATACAAACGCAATGTTATGAATGCTTTGATAATACAATACGTAAGATTACTATTGCGATTCTACAACAGGTTTTGTATATAAAATATATTTTAATTCATTTGATAGGCAAGGAAGGAGTTAGAGTTATTAACAAGCAACAAATATTCGGAGGCAGTATTTACTAAGGTAAGTAATTATATTTTGAATTTTCAACCATCAATTTTAGAATCCTTTTTTCTCAATTACAGAGAAACGATTTTTAAACAGAATTAAATGAATTTTACCTATGCTATCCTGATTGCTTAAAAATCTTACACAAGAAGTTGTACAATTATTAATTTCTTTTTTTAAATCGCTTCAAGCATCCACCAAGCAAAGCGGTGGTGGCACACCTATCAAGACATCCATATCAAGAAATCGAATACGTTAAACACTGTGCCAAATTAAGCAGAAATAAGGGTGCTGCACATTTCTAAGGCGTCTTTAGACTACTTTTTAAGATGCATCATATAACTCCCCCCCCCCCCCCCAGCGTGATTGAATTTTGGTGTATATCCTAGGGCTGGTTTGTTTCATCGATTTCTTCAGTTTGTTTCAGAGAGATTATTTTCACGTCTGCGACACAGCTTGGGGGGGGGGGGGTATTGGCATGCCGAATATAGTAACTATAAAAGTTTCGGCGGATTGTAGCGTAAGCTAAAGCACCTAGTTCAACACCATTATTATTATTATTATTTAATGTGAATTCTACTTAACCCACGAAAGCTTTTAAACCTATGAAACATTGGTAATTTGCAAATAATATCATATTTAATAAGAGTTATATAAAATTATATGACAGCATTTTATACATGTTATCTAATCAATTAATTGTATTTATCTTCCAGCTAGGAAGTGGAATTCAGGATATTGGGCGTTGTTGTCAGAAAATGATGGCAGCAGTTGAAAATGCTAAGCATGCTTGTAGAGAATCGAGTAAGATAGTTACTCACCGTGGGATTGAAGGTAGTAATGCTCTGATTGGAATTGGCAATATACCCTGCGTCGCCACTAGCCATGGTAATATCCCAATGGAGGAAGTGCATGAAGACAACCCCTTCATTCCATCGTACCATGTACTCAATCTTGAGGAGGAAGGAGGCGAATGGATAGAACTTAGAATAATGGCTCCTGAATTGGGCTATGTTACGGATCGCAGTGTTCAATAACTTTTGTGTGTGTGTGTGTGTGTGTGTGTGTGTGTGTGTGTGTGTGTGTGTGTGTGTGTGTGTGTGTGTGTGTGTGTGTGTGTGTGTGTGTGTGCGTGTGTGTGTGTGTGTGTGCGTGTGTGTGTGTGTGTGTGCGTGTGTGTGTGTATGTGTGTGTTGTTATATGTTATATTAAAATGATAAAATGTTTAGTAAAAAAATAAAATTATAAATTAAATTACTGAATTTGTTGAGCGTAACTCACTATAAATATTGTGTATTTTTGACACGAATGTAAAATTACGAGTTTTTATTTTATAATTTGTTCCATAGCGTTCTCTAAATCAAATGTAATCAGTGTTAGAGCAGATTATTATATGATCGATTTTTTGTAGCCATATTAATCCCCAAAAAGTGAGAGAATTGAGATTGCCTTTTTGGAATAGCATCAATGTTATAATTTCCTTAACCCTTGTAACGATTGCTAACATAAGCTTGGTCGCATCATCCCCCCCCCCCCTTCTCTATTTCTCTAACGGGGAAAATGAAATACTTGAAAGAGAGAGAGAGAGAGAAAGATCATATTTGTCTCAAAAACTAAACTCTATAGATTACATGACTTTAATCTGTTCTCATAGCTAACATTCCGTGTTCAATCATTTTTATCAACCGTCGTCTGCACTTTCTCCGATGTTCATTCCCCTCACCCACAGTTTGGTGACCATATGTGAGCACAGTTGTCCAAATGTGGCATTATCGGAACTTTATAAGTCCAGATCAAGGCCAATTGCAATAGAACGACTACCATTTGATCATTGTTGGTAACGGGTATAATACATGTACATATTACCGATCTTTTTCATTTAGGAATTAGGGAAACATAACGATAAAATTGAGGGGAGGGGTGGAGAAGGATACCTATACTGCCTATTCACTTAATTAGAAGAAACTGTAAGGAGAAAAACTGAATAGTCACTAAACTTAAAAATATTTTCAGTCACTCGCGAACTTTAGATGGGACGTGTAGCATTTTCGTAGTCCAGCTGAGGATCCGAGGCGGGATTTATGCCACTGCACTACATAATTACTAAAAGCTGGATGTGTTCTCCGGCTGGTGCAAATCCACAATTATGGCTCTCGCATGTCATACACACAAAACAATTACAGAAATGCTACTTTCGTGCTTGTACTGCTGGAGAAAGTATACGAACTAGATATGTTTAAGCTGAATGAACAGAGAAACGTATTATTAAAAAAAAAAAGAGAAAAAAAACAGGCTGCAACAGAAGCGGGTTACAAACGTCGCTCATTTCTGCAATACTGAACGTAAGGCGATCATACTGCCTAACTAGTACGTGTCTGTATTCGTTAGTGATATCTCACGCCTTTCTTCTGCACACACACAGACTACCAAAAAGTATCCATATAATAATTATTATTATTACATTATTATTGTACAAGCATCTGCATGGAGTCCGAAGACTCATCGCAGGAGACCCAAACTATCCACACACTTCCTCTCCTTGAACCGATTAATTGATAAAGCACTCACAACTGACTCTGGCAATCCATTCCACTCATTCACAACTCTCCAAACAAAAATTCTAGTCCTCACACCCCTACTATCCACACTCTATTCAACTTGCAGGAATGACCTTTTGTTCTAGCCCCTTTATCTCTTATGAACCAACTTCTGCAATCCACACACCTTCAATCTATCCTCATAGGGAACATTCCACAGACTACTTGCTCTTGATTTCTTGATTCTGAATGCTCTCCACTGCTTCCTCATCCCAAGAAACCCTAAATCTCTAGCTTCTTCTATTTCGTGGAGTACAGTGATATCAGTGTAATACACAGCTTATCATCTATTTATCCCAAGCATAACTTTACGTTTCTCCGCATTTAACTGAAGCCTATTATCTTCTGCCCATACTGACAGCCAGTCATTATAGCTATTACAAATGAATAAACTATTATCTAGCACAAGAAACATACCTTTAAAATAAATAGCATATTATATAGTTGACTTATTCGATTATAGAAATTCTGTAATGTTAATTAGATTAATTTTAATTATTTGCTTTTGCACTGTGACCCATTGTGCAAAAGCAATTAATTGGCGTTTGGTTGCCCAAGTTCTCCCGTTTTTCCCATGGTGGACGAGATCAAGGATATTGTGTTTACACTTTCTCTCTCTCTCTCTCTCTCTCTCTCTCTCTTTCTTACAGAAACGTGTCCCGTTATTAAGTATATCACTGCATTTTCCCGCTAAGTATTAAAAGAAATTACGTTTTTTTTTTGTTTGTGTTTTTCCCCCATAGCAACATCCGTTGACGTACTTTTTGCATTCTGTATAACACATGTGTAGCGGAAGTGAAAACGATATAATATAAAGTCCACGCTAATGATAAGTACTGGTAGCACTTTTTTTTTTTAAATCAATAGTTTATATTATTAAGGAAAATATCAGGAAAATAAAATGCAGATATAGTTACTTAATTTTTTTTTTTTTTTTAATTTTTGAATATGGATCAAGTGATGTGAACACTGATATTTACTTGAAATTAATGAATGTGTGTCCATCACTGTTGGCTCAGCTGTCTTTTTTTTTCTTTTCATTTTTTATGCAGCTCCTTTCTATTTCAGATTCCATGATGTATAAGCAACCATTGGAACCTGCTTGTCGTGTTCAAATGGTTACTTATTATTATTATTATTATTATTATTATTATTATTATTATTATTATTATTTTATTCACATAATTGATACACAATCAAAACAATATATAATTCAAACAACAATTTTACTAGTGATACAGAGCAATTCAGATTTTGTCCAAGAATCTATGAATAGTTTGTCAGGTAGCGTCGTAAAACATTTACTGTTCCAAGTAATGCTGTTTTTTTTTTTTTTTTTTTTTTTGTAGATCATATGGCAGGGGTGTTCAACCCGTCGATCGCGGAGCGATTTTTGGTCGATCTTTTGTGTATTCCTCCTTACTTACAAATTTAATTAAAACTGAAAACATAATATTTTATTTATCATTATTTTGTATTATTTTTAATTCGCTTTAAGTGTATTGCTATTGTTTATTTATTTTTCTTTAAAATTGTCAATCATTGTCAAAATTGTAATTTTCTTATAAGTCCGGGTAAATGAATTAATTTGGATCAGTGGAAGTCAAACAGCGAGCCGAGTGAATACGATTATAAGCAAAGTGTAAAAACTCGATTGTAGCTTAAATATTAAATATTCCAAAGCACATTACATCGATTTTTTACTTAGGTTAATTCCCATGTGAATATTGTAAAAAAATAAACTTTGTTTGTCTCGGTATAGTTTGCATTAGATGTTTTTCTAAATAACTCTTTTGAAGCTAACTGTATATACTGCTTTAATAAGAATATGTTAGAGTGTTAAAAACAAAGGGAATGCTCTTGTCGCCGAAGCTGTACATGGCGGCATTAGAAAGATTGTTATTGAAACTTGTGTATGAGAAAGGCTTGCAGGCTCTAAGTGTAAGCATCTCCGAAGTCAGTCAGAAAGAGTTCAAACAACTTTCCGATTCTTTGGGGGTTGCCAAACTTCATTCGAGGTCTCAGAGGTGGCTAATAAAAAGGGACTGAAGCATGCAGAAGAGGTCCCTGTTCCAGAATTGCTGTCAGAGAGGAGGTCCCTCAGCATAGTCGAGGAATATCTGATACAGATATTCCTCCACTATGCCTCATATTATCATCATATCCTTTTAATTTTTGTATTCAAATACTAATACTGCCGTAAAACAATATAACGAAATACTTGCTGAAAGAATACGATATCAACGTTATTGTAAATATGGTCGCAAGTGTTGCGTGGCAAAACTGTTCGGGAGTGAATTTTTATTTATTTTTATGCTTTATATTTTTAACAGGGGCGCTAGCAGCGTTAAAAACAGAACTAAAATATTTAGTATATCCCCCCCTCTCTCATTGAGAAATCAGTGACATTCGGTGACGAAAGCAAACACATAGTAATACGTTTGTATTGGTCTTAGACCATTATCAGTGAATGCTGGCAATTAGTCTGAGACTGCGTAGTAACAGTCATCGATTTGATATGAGTAATTAGCGAAGTTCACGGTGACAACATGTCTATTTTCAACCACTGTTTACTTCAGCATGTACAGAATTTCTACTTATCTATAACAAGAAATAATAGTAATGAAAATGGTATTTTTTATTTAAAAAATGAGGAGTTGCTCGAATCAAAAATTACCCTGTGCATAATATTATATATGAATTGATAATATATATATATAATATCATCATGAAACGAAGTGAAGATAGTTAATGAATAAAATTACTAATTCCTTATTTGTAATTGTTTTTAATTCTTTCTATAATTTAAAGTAAACTATTTTGTAGCCAAAAATTGATTTTATTGAAATAAATAAAAATTTGTCATTTTTTTGCATCTTCGAAAATGACATTGCAAAATAAAATACTTATACGTTGTCTTTTTACCCAAGTATGACTTGGCAAGTTCTTGTGTGTGTGTGTGTGTGTGTCACGCTATATAGATAATTCTCTCTATATCGAAACCCTATTTTTTTGCACTATTATTATTTCCTGAGTCATTTGACGACTGCGCAAAAGCTTTCATGTGTGTAAGAATCTCGATTGTTATTCTGTTTGTATTCTGCTCGCTTTTGTACGAAACTGCGAGATCAAAATCGCGTATTCAATTATCATTTATGTACGCGGCAGTGGTTTGGAGATAAAGTTTCATTTCCGCCTTTCACGTTGATCAAAACTGTGTTCATATGTGCTTCATTTTAATGTAAATAGAACACTTCTGGATAAAAGTTAAGTATCAAATACTATGCAAAACAAAGTTCTGAGTTCGTTTGGTAGAAAACGATAAACAAGTACATGTATAATTGAATTTCAAAGACTAGCGAACCGTAAGTTGTACCTGCAGTTTAATACGAACACTAATTTATACGACTGATGAAATTATGTTCGCTTGGATCGTAGATGGGTTAACCTCCAGGATACAGGTATGCTAGTTAATTTGTTTACTTTGTCGATAAAAATATAATATGAAATACTGAATGATGACAAAAGGTTTTTTATGAGACTTTAAACGACTATTTGATTCATTTAATTTATTTTATTCATTTAGCGGAACTGTAATAGTTCTTGTTTAACGGACGCTAAATACTTTCTTTTTTTTACAGTAGGTAGTTGAAAGTTAGGTTGAGTTGCTGTTTTGAATTATGCCAAAGCACCAAAGGCTACGATTGTATTTGGGTCTGTCATGGAGTTTGATGTACCTACTTTTCCTGTTTTGCTGGATGAGAAAGCTGAGTTTTCAAAAGGGGGAAACCCTGCCATCTTCTTTTGCAACCAGCCAACTCACTTTTAGGTGAAAAGTTCTGATGTTATACGTAGAGTGGGCTTTCCACGATACGTATTAGACTCCACGGCTGTGCCAATGTAATTAAAAAAAAAAAAATCAGCTAACGCCTTTTATTCCCGTACAGGGAGTAGGCGAGGCCGTTTTAGCCCTTTCTAACTTTTTTTGAGACTGAATGGGCAGTTCAATCTCCACTGTAGCCAATCAGAGATAGCTGGCCGAAGGCTATCACTAATTAAGCGGCACGCAGTGAAGAGACGACTAACAAGTGCCGCCATCTCGTGGTACCTAACCCCAACACAACTTTAATATCTGAAAACAGTGTGGGTTCTGTGGTCGATTTTCTTGAGTACGTGACGAAAAACCCGAGTTTTCGGGAGGAAAAAACCCGCTTGCCAGAGATCCACTACTAACTCGGAATCCAGTAGAGAAAAAAAGCTTAGAAAAAAGTTCACTAGTCGGCGACTAGAATCGAATACACGAATACACCGAATTGGAAAACCTATTTTAGTAGGAGAGACAGAAAAACTGTAGATCGTGCAAGGCCTGTCAGTTTGAAGCCTACAAATTCTTTTATTAACACGAACTTGTTTTTATCATAATTTTTGGATAATCAAAGTATTCGCATTTTATTTTATTTTTTAAACAAAAATCTAAAAATCATTTACGTAAAAATTTAGTTATGTTAAAGTGGTCAGCAGACTCACTTTCCAACCACACGGTTGTTATTAGTTGTTAATAGCTATTTCTGATTTTCTTTAGGCGGGAGATTAAATAAATAAAATTAAAAATGATACCTCTTCCAGAGGTTACTCACGGTATTACTACTCAGGTTTACAACGTGGAAGTCATATAAAAATCATTTTAAATATAAAAGATAAAATAAAACGATTTCATACATTTTAAAGACTGTGGAATAATAAATAATTTAGAACCAAAAAAAAAAAAAACGCTCTAAAATTTCATACATAAGTGTACATATCTGTGTATTTGATATGATACTGAGATTAATTATGCTAAATCTCGTCATTCTGCCATTAAACTAAATTTATAGCTGTGTAAATTGTGGTGACCTTAAAGTTTTGCTAATAGGTTTGTACCGTACATGTTGGCACAGCCTTCTGATGCTCTGTGAGTCACTGAATTATACACTAATTACGTAATTGCTGACGAAACCTTGGATGGATAGATCCTACGAGGAATATACGGAAGTATTTATTTGTAATTTCTTTTACTTGTTTAATCATTGTACCTTTTGTTACTATTTACTTATACTGTCATCATTCTTTGTTTGTTTTTTCCTTCAGAAGAGTCGAGTGCGATCATTTATTAAAAATCTTAAACTCCGTTCTTGAGTTTGAAATAAAAAAAAAAATACTGCACTTGACCTTGTACAGAGTTTTAATGGCAGCGGCGTTTAAAAAAGACAAGTAAAAAATGGAAAATAGACTTCCAAAGCTGATTTTTGTTTATTTAATTAGTAGAAAGGTCTAGAAATATCGAACGATATAAACCAACAATGTTCATGTGACATTCAGCTCATGAAAAGTGATTTTAGGCCTCTAAATTTTTTTTTCCCTTCGTCTTCTCCCCTCTTTACTTATGTTTATAAATACCACTTCGTTTCCATTAGACTGGAACGGAGGTACTCTGCGTCAGCCTTACGTCTAATGCGTTATATATTCTAGATGTTCAAAGATCTTAATTACCCAAGTTTAACATCTGTTATTAATAATTCGTGTGGGCGAAAGGAAGGATATTACGTGTAATGAAATATGAATTATAAACTCTAGTACAAGTAGAATTTTTTCGATTTCATTTAAATATTAGTTGCATTTATCCATAATTACAAGAGAAATGCAATTCATAATCTATACTGTAGTGTTCTATCTCTGCTGGACTAATGGCTGACTGCCAAACGAAGTATTTCTTCATGCTTGCTTTTTCTAGCACAATTTGTTTTCTGCACAGTCCGCATTCGGTTTCCTTAGCAACCGAAAATTAACGAAACATCAAACAGCACTATTATATTTCAGTACACATTTTATTTTCTTTGGTTAATTATTTCCTAGTAATTGCTCAGTAAATTTAAACATTAATTAATGAGGCAAAATGACACTTTTGGAATAAATTTTCCTAAATGTAAAGCAAAATTTGTACTTGTTATTGCTAACAAATTTTAAAGATATTTATCATGAGTCTCAATCAAACTTTTTTTTTTTATTATTAAGTGCATATTCTTCAATATTATTATTATTGTTATTATGGGAAATAGCTACGTATTCGGATCTACCTTTCCGAGTACTTAACACCTTATTATCAGAAACTATTCTATCATACAAGGAAAGTAAAAATAGAAAAAAAGCTACCAGTTTATATGGGTAAGACACAGCAAACTATTCCTCCTTAAAAAGACAGAAGATGCAAAGCCAATCTAAATAAAATTCTTAGCAGACCTCAACAGGCTGCCACATTAAAAACGAACTAACGAGTCTTAAAGAAGGGAGCAACATACCAGCATCCCCCCCCCCATCACCAAGCAGATCTAATTACCCCGGAATATGAATGACACCTACCACCTTATAAATTCGATAACTGAATGAAAACTGCTCCTAAAAAAGGATTATTTATTCTCCATATCAACATCAGGGGCATTCAAAAATACTGGCTTACCCTATAAGCTTATCTGAAGGAAGATATAGACAACATAGACATTTTAGTGTTAACAGAAGCAGGGCCGCCCCTAGGAATTTTGCCTCCCCGTGCAATAGCATATTTTGTCGCCCCTTCCCCATAAAAACATATTTTAATTACGTCTTAAAAGCCATGATGTTAAGCTTAAACATGTCATCATCATTATGCATATCAAGGATTTAGGCCTAGCGTAGCCTGTTCCGGCCTTAGAAGTCATCGTTGAATCTTTTAAGAGGACGTCCTGGTTTTCTTTTTCCTAATGGAAAAATTTCCTAAATTTTTTTTTGTACTTTAAGGCTTGTTTTGGTAATCTTTCTGTTTTCATGCTTTGAACGTGTTCTATCCATTTATGTTTATATTTTTTAATTTTTTCTATTACTGATTCTTGGTTTAATTATTTCATTATTTCTCCGTTTCTTTTGTGATCAAATAAAGTACACTTCAGTTTTTCTCATAAACTTTATTTCTGCTGTTATTAATCTTCGTTTGTCTTTTTGTTTTATTGTCCAGATTTCACTTCCATACAATAAGACTGGTAGGGCTAATGTATTGTATACTTTTACTCTGGTTTGTTTTTGAACTAGGTTTGGTTTAAATATAGTTAATTACACCTGTTATTTTTAAATATTTTGCAATTTTTAGGTTTATATCTTTTTCATTTTCATATGTGATCATACATCCTAGGTAGTTAAATGAATTCACCTGTTCTAAAATCTTGTTATCTATTACTATTTTAGTTCTTACTGGATCTTGTCCTTTAAAGGCCATAGTTTTTTATTTTTCTGTTGATACTATTATACCATAATCTTTGGCTATCTCATTTAGATCTAAAATAGCTTTCTGTAAGTTATCTTCAGAATTTGTAATTATTATTTGATCGTCGGCAAAAAAGAGAATGTTTAAGTTCACAGTAGGAGAAAGTTTAATATCTTGATAGAAATTTTTAATTCCATTTTATTATTATTTCATTTAGGTAAATATTAAAAAGAGAGGGGACATCCCTGTCGGACCCCTTGGTTTATCTCTCTCGTATATGATAGCTCATGATTTAATCTTATTTGTATTTGATTATGTTCATATATACTTATTCATATATGCTTTTAGGATATTATTTGGTATTTGTCTTTCTTTTAATATGTTAAATAAAATGCTTCTTTTAACTTTGTCAAATGCTTTTTCAAAGTCAATAAATGCAATATGTGTTTCTAAATTGTATTCTCTTCTTTTCTCTATTATTAATTTTAGGCAAAAGCCGGGTCTACACACGATCGTTCTTTTCTAAATCCATTCTGTACTTCTAAAATAAAGTTTTCGGAATATTTCATTTTAAATAGCTTTCTTGCTATTTAAAATTCTGCTATATATTTTGTAACAGGAATTTAGTATACTTATACCTCTATAGTTTTTAGGGTCATCTCTATTACCTTTTTTAAAGTTAAAGTTAAAGATAGGAATCACAATTGCTTTTTTCCATTCTATTGGGGGGGGGGGGTTGGTTACCAGTTGAATAGATTTTATTTAAAAATAATACGAGTCTTTCTTTGAATCTTGTTCCTACATATTTATATAGCTTATCTTCTCCAGGTGATTTTCCGTTTCTTGTTTCTTTCAGGCTGATTTCTAATTCTTCTTTAGTTATTTCCTTTTCATTTTCATTAAATGTTTGCCAGTTGTCTTTTTAAAATATTTATCTGTCCACAATTCTGTGTAGAAATTTAGAAATTATTCTAATTTCAATTCGGTGTTTAATTTTAGGTCTTCTTTAGTATCTGCATTCAAGTGTTTTAAAATCCTATATACATTGGGTCTTATTTTATAGAAATCATGTTCTAAATTAGAACAAGTTTGTTCCATGATTCTCTATGTCTTTTTCTGATTCTCTTTTAGCTATGTTTCTTATTCTTTTATATTCTATTTCATCTTCTAATCTTTTACTGCTTAATCATTTAATAGGCTTCTTTTTTTTCATTTTGATTATTCCCATATCTTCAGTTTTTTCCTTTTATTCCCATATCTTCAGTTTTTTTCCTTTTATTCCCATATCTTCAGTTTTTTTCCTTTTATTGAATTTTTTGGTCTTTCCTATTCATGTCTGATCATAAATTCTAAATAGTAGCATTAGCTAATTAAAATTCATAAGTTAATGAAAAATTATCATAAACTATATTTTTTACAGAAAGATAGACAATTGACCATTTAAAAGTGGAATTTTATTCTGAAAATGTGCATCTGCATGGGTAATTAAAATCAAGAGACGAGTATACTCGTCAAATGTAGAGTAAATACAATTCCCCCCCCTCAAAAAAAAAAAAAAAAAAACTGTTGCCCTGTGAAAAATGCACGTGTTGCACCGTCGGTAGAGTCGGCCCTGAACAGAAGTATCCACAACAAACAAAGAGGCAGCCATTTACCAACTGCCAAACTTTCGACAACACAAACACTATAGACAAACTAAACCAGGCGGTGGTATAATAATATTTAACAAGCATAAGTTACAAGTAATAGAAATAAGCTATAAATTAGAATATGAGGAAAATATATGCAACCAAGTTAAAAATATCAAACAAGAGAACTCCTTGATAATAAACGCAATATACAGACCACCCAATTAAGCACCACAAAATTTCTAGATGAGTTAAACAGATGACTTTCTGCCACGGAAGAAGGCGTCTCAGAATACCTGATAATAATAGGCGACATGAATATATACATATAAATATTAGGAACACAAATAAGAACACAGTGCCATACCTAGATCTCTTATCAACATATAACATAACCCCATCCATACAGTCGTATACACGAGAAGAGTTAGTCGAAAATACAATCACCTCATCCTGTATTGACCACATAAATATACGGGTTCCTCCAAACAGCTATACATCAGCCGTCGTAACGTGCAAACTGGAAGACCATTATGTCACTGCATTACAGTTACATACTGAACCAGAACCCTTAAAATCCACTGAGACTACAAAACAGTATAATAGCATTCTAAACGAAACTATAGTAAATGACGAAATCGAAAGAATAGACTGGATGCAGATAGTATCTACAGACTATGCTGATGCTACATATACTAACCTTAAACTTATATTTAAAAACTATATAAGAAAGCATTAACAAAAATAGAAATACTCTCCAAAACCAGACTGAATTCATGGATAACAGAAAATATTAATAGATATACAAAGAAAATATGCCTATAGAAAGAACATAAGAGGTTTAACAACACAGTTTTACAAGCTGAATACAAAAGAAAACGGAATTACTTAACAACACAGATTAGAACCGCAAAATAAACCATTATAGAAACAAATTAACAAGAGCTCAGAGCGACATAAAGGAAACATGGCACCTGATCAATGAAATGCTAGATAATACACACAAAACCACTGCCTCAGAAACGATAAAACACAGCTGTGCTTGTGAGCCAAAATCCCTCAAACAGTTGGCAAAACTTTAATCAGCACTTCGTGAACTCTGTCCAAAAACTGCAGGAAACATTCTCCTCTTACAAAAAGAAAAATTCTCCACTAGAACCACGGGAAATCCAGTCAATGGGGTTCCCCACAGTAATAACAAAAGTAAAACTCTCACTTGCAATTCATCAAATTAACCCTAACAAAGGACAAGGAATGGACGGAATTAGACCAAAAGGCATCAAAGAATACTCAAGTGATCTATGTCCTGTTATACTAAAACTGTTAAATAAAATCTTCGAAATGGGGCACATACCTGAAACACTAAACACTGCATTAATCACTCCAATACATAAACATGGAAAAAGAAACATAAGTAATTACAGGCCCATCGCCAATTGTCAGTAATCAACCAAATCATGGAGCGCATTGTGTATTGCAAACTCTTCACATACATTGAAAAATTCCAAATCATTCCAAAAACACAATTTTTTTTTTTTTTTTTTAAATAAAGGAACAGCAACACTCCTGAAAGATTTCGCAGATCTAATAAACGTAGAGTTGATAAAAACAGAATAGTATTAGTCGTTTTTATTGACTTAATAAAAGCGTTTGACACTAACACACAAAACCTTGTTGAACAAACTAACACATATCGGAATCGTAAGTCGTCTACTCCAGTGGTTCAAAGCATACATGAAGAACAGAAATCACATCACACGTATAGGATCAGCAAACAGCAGAGAGCTGCTGGTAACCTGTGGAGTACCACAAGGAGCTGTTATTTTTCCCATTCTGTTTAACATATACATACATAATATTAGCCATCTTCCTCTAAAAATTAAAACTTTCCAATCCACAACAACGCAAACACAGCTTTCAGAAATATACAACACAACATAATGGCATATATATAAACCTTGAAACACAAAGATAATGATATTCAAAAAATCCTCAGCCCCACCCCATAGAAACTAAATATCTCGCTGTCCGACATCCATCCTCCTATACACAAAGCGCTGATCCTAAAACCACAACCATCACACTGGTAAAAACAACACTTTATCTCGGACTTCATTTCGATGCTGATCGAAGTTGGAATAACCATACAAATTATCTACACAAAAAACTCAGGATAATCGCAAGCAAACTATATCGATTAAAAGACATTGCTTCGAAACACACAAAAATACTAATCTATAAAGCATTATGTGCCAACATTTTAACATAAGTAATTATATCATATGCATTCTGCGCAGACTACAGACTTAACAGATTAGAATCGTTGCAAAACAAAATGGTAAAACTCATATTCTGGGAACAAAGAGAAGAAGCATACTCATACAGGCAGCAATGACAGAACACGGAATTTTAAGTTGAAACACTTATGCCACTAAACAGTCATGCTAAAAATAAATCACTTTAATCCAAAATGATGTTTTAGATGGGACTAGTCAGTGACGTGAGGAACCTTTATCTGGTCTCTTTCGACTAAAGGTGAGTTAGCCGGTCTCACATGAAGGCAAGGGTTTTTTTCACCCGGAAACTCTGGTTTTTCGTCCCCCAGAACAGGCAAACCTTGAACACACGCATCTATAGACATAGGGCACGCGGGGAGGCATAAGGCCAACTACTTATCCTGGAGACGGTGGCAGTTGTAAAAATAAATAAATAAATAAATAAAAACCTCGACACCGTAAAAGGTAGAATTGGAGGATTAAGAAAGAAAGAAAGAATTATTTTAATTGTGTAGTGAACTGCCTGTTGTATTACTGTATTGTATAGTGAATTATATGCGCATTCGTGTTCATGCATGTAAATGAAATGGATAAATATTTAGCTCGTTAAAAATGTATATTTATATTTATTTAAAAAAAAAAAATTAATGTACAGCATGAACCGCCCTTCCACCTCTCTTGTTCTTCTTTTCCTTTGGAATTTGGGCAACTTCCTTGAATATTATCAAAGCTAAAATAAAAGTAATGGGATGTAAAACCAAAAATATAACAGTGATAAAATAAAATCATAATAAAATGAATTAATTGAAATAAAAATTATAAAATAAATATATACAAACACTGGAAAATTAACGATCCTTTTATTGCATATGGAGAAGGGGAAGAAAACATCGCAAGGTACAAAATTAAAGTTTTTCTACTCTGAAAATTGCCAAACTAATTGAATGACTTGTAAGGAGAATTTTTCACTCTTATATGTTGTCCCAAATCTTATAATAATAATAATGCTTAGAGAAGAAGAAGAACAATGGGGGGGGGGGGGAGCGGTTCGTTTAATTCGTATTAAAATACTTAGAATCCTCCGGAACACATTTAAGTGTTCTGATGAGCCCTAAGTGACATTAGTGTACGGCCAGACAAAGGGATAAGACCTCTGAAATTGCTTCAAATGATTGCAGTTATACTGGCGAAGTACACACTATTAAAAACTAACGAAGAATTTAAATGAAATGATTGCTAGGAAACAACAGATGAACACAAATAGTATACGTATTTTACTGCCTTGCTTCAAACATTTTTTTTTTTTTAAAGCCACATTCAGAACGGAAGTTGCACGATGTCTGGATTTGGAGGGAGAATCTGTACACAAAGCAAAAATATTTAGACGACGCCACTCTGCTACTGTTACTGCTGCTCTTAATAATAATAATGATAATTATAAATCGACTTATAGCACTAAGGCATGCTATAAGTTGTCAACCTTTCGTGTGGTAAAAGTTAGGTGTTCACTAGTATTTATAACGTAAATTAACTGACAATGCTATATATGAAAAAAATAAATCTTGTCAGTTATTAAGATTAAGGTATTTAAACCTATTTAAGGTATTTTCCTTCTTAAACCTCTCGTCCAAAATTACCGATAGGTTTAAGCAGTATCTGCAGTGATCGCCAATACATGATACCCGTGATCTCCTCTGGCCCGGCTCGGGCAAACGAAGAAGCACCCGAGCACTACTTTATTCGCTTTGCGTTCACACCGACTAGGATTCCCGAGTGCTATGGGGTATTCCCACCTTATGTGATCGCTAATTCATAAGTACCTTAGAAATAGAAGACACAACATAAATTTTTAAAAAATAATAATTTTAATTATGAAATATTTTTTGGAAATTTTTCTAGTGTTTTTTTCCTTTTTCTTTTGGGAGGCGCCAGGACCCCTTGGCCCCCTCCCTGGGTGCGCCAATGGGTTTAAGAGAGCGCTGGGAAACATGATAGATGTAATCCGGCACTTTCATTTTCCTGTTATGGCCTGAAAGTATTAGTGTGATGGTAAAAGACTTGGCGTCATTGATAGAAAAACCTCTGACTGTAAAATACTGAGCAGCATGGTCTAGCTCCTGAAGACCCGCCAGTTGAAAAGCCTTGATAAAGGTTCTACCTGTCATTAATCAAGTATTTGTAGTTTAAAGGGAAATTATTAAATATTTAAACACCTAAAACTCAAATTTCACTTAATGTGTTTTGTGTTGATGGATAACTAAAGCTTTTAATATTTAGAAACAGCTTGGGAGATAAAAAAAAAAAAGAAAAGAAAAAAAAAGGAAGAAACTTGTGAAATTGAAATGTAAGGTGTTTCGTTGATCTGTAAGACTGACTTATTACACAAGTTCATGCATGAAATTAATTTTTGTAATATGCTCGGTTTAATGATTATTTCTATTAATCCAAGATTAATAGAAATCTTGGATTAAGATATAGTCATTTCCACATAACAGTAGACTAAGTGAAGCACGTGTTTCCTTGACTGAAGGAACTTACAATGATTCTCTTGGTACCATTCCTCCTCCTCTTACGTATATTAGACATGGTCTATTACGATTTGAAACAGCGACCGCCTCGAGGATAAGGTGGTTAGCCCTATACCTCCCGGTGTGTCCGATGTCTCTAGATGCATGTGTTCTGCTGGTCGGTTTGTTTCGTCGGACAAAAACCCGAGTTTCCGGGTGAAAAAGCCTTCTACCTCCGTATGAAACCGGTTAACTCACCTTTAGTCGAAAGAGACCATTATCTGGTCTCTTTCGACTAAAGGTGGGTTATCATTCCTATCATACCATTATCATTCCTCACGCTCACTGACGGGAATCGAACCCAGGTCTTTCGACCAAACTTCGTCTATACCGATTGAGCTACGGAAGCTCTGGTATCATTCAGACGATTAAAAACGAATTATCTGGTCATATTTAGCACCAGAAAAAAAAAAATGTTATGGAAAGAATTGTCCATCCTGTGCAGTATACGTCGTCCGGCTTTATTTTCCTAAAGCACAACTTCTGAAGACTTCTGCAAACGATGAAATTTCTTCGTCGCAAAACATCTTTTTTTTGCCTCATATGCTACCAGAAATAATTCTCAGTAGTCAAATCTCTGAGTCTTCTTGACCTCTAATAATATAACACATTTCTTGGGAATTTTGTTTCCCGTACTTCTGTCACAGTGTTTAGAGTTTAGACCAATATTTCTCTCGTCTCACAATTTTTTAAAAGAAAATTTTAATTGACGCAGATTTGCTTTTTACCCTTTCCAAATAAATTCATTTCAGGATTTAATTTCAATAATTACAGAGTGCAGTATCCGTGCTAACTTATTTTGAAATCATAAACTAAATCAATAAGCGAATTTTGTTTGTATTATTATTTTTTTACTATTTTTAAGTGCTGTGAGAGTTGAAATCTTCGTGATGTAACATTTTTAGATAAGGAAGAAGTTTGCGATATATTCCTTTCCTCTCACAAAATGTTGCAAATTTTTTCTCCAAGTGGCTAACTCAAATACACTATCCACCAATAATTGTCTGGACACGAGCAATTTATAATCGATACCAGCAGGCGAGCTATAACATCGGCTAGGTCCACCTTTGGCTTTGATCACCTCCTGCACTCTTTGAGGGAGGCTTTCTACCAATGTGCGACAGACATCAGGTGGAATTTGCCTCCATTCCTCTATCAAATCAGTACTGATTTCAACCACAGATCGAGGAGGTGTTGCTCTGGATATCTAATCGCAGCTCCAATTCGTTCCGCAAGTGTTCGATAGGGTTGAGGTGAGGACTCTGCGCAGGCCAAGGCAGTTATTTAACACCCATCTCTTCATACCATTCTATAACAGCTGCAATTTTGTGGCATAGGGAATTGTTGTCTTCATAGTAACACGGACCGTTTCATAAAACCTCCACAGTGTAGACAGCGCCTGGTTATCCAGAATATCAAGGTACTGAGTTGCCTTCGTGGAACCACGGACAATGATCAGTGGTCCCACTCCAAACATCACACCGTTACTCCTCCATCACTAAACAACACACTGTTGTAACAAGCATTCACCAGGCTGCTTCCACACCCACACCTTGCCATCAGACTGGAAATAGATGAACATTGATTCATCGCTCCAGAGTACCGTTTTCCACTGGTCAATTGTCCGGTTCACACGCTCTTTGCACCAGGCCTGACTAAGTGAAGCACGTGTTTCCTTGACTGAAGGAACTTACAATGATTTTCTTGTCCTCCTCTCACGTATATAGACCTAGTGGCCTGTTACGTTCGTATTAATCATGTTCGTTGTTGTGATGTTCGGCTTGTGTGCTGTTGTTCTTTCGTGGAAACCAAATGAATGAAGTTATTTTCGAACAGTATTAGTGTTCAGCATTGTGTTACTGGCGCTTTGGAACTCATCACGGATAGTCTGTGCCGATTGTAGCCGGTTTTTGTGTATCACCAGTTTAACATCTCCCGTCCCTGTCAGGCATTTTCGGCGGCCGCCCTGGGTGTTTTCCCAGAGCGGTCGCCGAAAATGCACTAATGATGCTAGAATGTCTCCATTTGTTGATCATATCGCTAATGATGCTAGAATGTCTCCATATGTTGATCATATTGATTTTGGATGCTCCAGTTGAGCGGCAATGGCACGTATGGACATGCCAGCAATGTGACAGCCCACGATAACCCCTCTCTCGAAGCCAGTGAGTTCACGTCGTGTTGCAATACCACCTGTATTCAACTGCTACGATGAAATGCTGCTTTCTACGATCTGTTCACCGGTTTTTATATCATTAACAAACCTGGAATGTTCATAACTTTAAATAACACGGGTGCCGGACAATTATTAGTAGATAGTGTATGTTTTTTTTTTTTTTTCATGGAATTCAAATATCTGAAGATGAGAAATGTTTCCATTGCAAATATTTCGATGGAAACATTTTTATTACGATAATATTCTTAAGATACTATTGTTAAGTGCTTTCCCAAGAGCTCGCACTGCGAGCTCTTTCCTAACTCTAGTTTCCTCCAGTTCTTTACGACTTATCAAAAGAATGTACAGTATAGATGTTTAATAACATGTTTTAAGAAGATCAAGGAGATAGAAATACTAGTATTTCTTCCTAGAAATAGTATTCCTAGGAAGATTAAAATTGATCTAGAAAACGTACTTAAAACCTTAAAAATAATTATGAGACCAGTGAATTATGTATATAATCTTCCAACTGGTTCATCTGTTGAGAGATGAAAAATCCGAGTTTCTGAAAGGAAAAATCCTATCATTTCATTACGAGACCACCTAATATCTGCGTTGAAAAACTCTAATAAAGGTTTTTACTTCCTGGACGGGATTCGAACCAAAGAGCAGATATTGCATTGCGGAGGCGTCACTTCAGGAACTGATGCGTGCGCATGTGTGTGTGTGTGTGTGTGTGTGTGTGTGTGTGTTACGTTACCAATTTGGACATATGTAGTTAAGATAAAATAGTTAAGATAAATAATAGTTAAGATAAAAAGCCAAATGGCTAGTTTTCTGGCACCTTAATATAGAAAATAAGGGGATATCGATCTTTAGTTTCGCTTACTGGCTATAAAACAACAAAGGATGTTTAACCCCTTATTTTCTATATGTAGTTTGTTTCTAAACAATATATATATATATATATATTCAAAGATCTGAAGATGAGAAATGTTTCCATTGCAAATATTTCGATGGAAACATTTTTATTACGATAATATTCTTAAGATACTATTGTTAAGTGCTTTCCCAGGAGCTGGCACTGCGAGCTCTTTCCCGACTCTAGTTTCCTCCAGTTCTTTACGACTTATCAAAAGGATGTACAGTATATATATATATATATATATATTGCCTCTTACCAATGGCTCTTAAACTCACGCGCACACACACACACACACACACACATACACGTAGCAAGGAGAGAGAGAGAGAGAGAGAGCATTTTTAAAATTACTAGAATATTACATACAGACATTTATGTAAACATTAAAATTTCTCTATCCTGAAAAAAAAAAAAAAAAAAAGCAGGTTTCGACTAAAGATTATAGTATGTGTGCTTAAAAATTACTACAAAGATTTTAAACAAGGCACTTTTCGAGATTATATTCGCAGAAATCGGGAATAATAACTGCTTGTAATGAATAATATTTTGATATTTCCGTTTTGTCAACATAATCTTTCTTTTTTGCTCATTTTGAAGGTTTAAAGTGCACTGTTTTAAATATTTTTTGTTATTGTAAATCGCTATAATGGATAGATTTTTGTAGAGATTGATTTGGGGAGGGGGGACGGATGAGTGGCTGATATTAAATAGTACAATAAACTGCAATCTGAAACCAAGAAAATACGATGGATAAAATACATTTTTATCTTGGTTTCTCAAGCGTAGTGATTGGCGATGTCGAATGACTTCGGTGTGTCGCTTTGCTTTGATGAATCAATAACTGACAGTAGATTTAACAAGCTGAAACGTTCAACACAACACCATACATTATGAAATTCGTTATAAACCTCGTAAATTTTCCACGAGAAAGCTGAAGGTCTTGTCAGCAGGATAGTATTTCTGGAAAGTACACGTCATCGTCATTATTTTCTGGTTTGTATATCCTCAAGAGATATACCACATATTATGACAATCTTAGACAATTAAAGTTTTATTACTGGTTTCCGATTTAGAGACCATTTCAAGAAAAACATCTCGTACATGTTCCATTAATATTCTCACTGTTTTTAAGAAGCAGTTACTTCTTAAATACAGTCAACCTTCTGCTTCCTCAGTGGTCGGTTCCCTTCCTAACCTTACGAGATATCAGTTATTATTATTTTTTTATTTACGAAGCAGGAAGTAGGAGAATCGAAGAATAAATTGTCAAAATTGGCCGTTTGACGAGACACAGTGAAGCGATGTGATGCGATGCGATGTTAAGCAACGTAAGATATAACTATATTCCAAAATTCGTCGAAAACAGTTGAAAAATGCAACCTATAAGGATGCTGTTGTTTTCAGAATTACGATAGAAGTAATTAATGTTATTAAAGCCAGTATAGTGCGGTTATAAATTGTTTCTATTCTTTTGGTCAGTTTGTCCACAGTGAGACAGGCTAACTCACCCTCAGTTGGAGAAAACTGGAAAAAAGAAGAAAAAACACAGTTGAAGTTCTTTCGCGTCGTCGAAAGAGCTAAATTCGAACTTAGCTCTTTTCCGCAGAAGCACATCATCACTACCGACTGAACTACGAAGGCTCCTGTAGAAGATGACTATGAAGAAAGAGATTTCTGCAATTAATTTCCTTCCTTTTTTTTTTTTTCATTTTAATTTTCTTTATTAGGCGAACTGTTTTTCTTAACCTTCCTTAATTTTAGTCCAGTGGAACTGAATTTTGGGGGACTTTCTTTTTCATCATTAATTTGATTTAACTTTTTAAATGTTACATGTATCTTGTTGAATATCTCGAAAGAAGTGGACCGATAATATTCAATTTGGGAAGAGTTTCAATACTGAATGTCGTCCCTAACGATTCTTCTAATATGGATAATCAGTGACTTGCTACTGTGCTTGGTTTAAGTCACACTGTCGTTCTAGACAATATCAAGTTTCACAATCAGTACTGAATCGTAATGGTGTATCTAGAAATAAATTAAAGGCAATTTCTCCCCTTCACTCCACCATGCTTTATATTAATAAAACAAAATTCAGTAACTCTCTATTTCAATGGCCCTTTAAGGACCCTTAAAATTAAAGGTCGAATCCTCCTCTGCACACTTTTGGATAATTCATGATACTAACGTGTTGCTCGGCTAGTATTCGAACCTACTTCTTGTTAATATCAGTTTGCGAAGGGTCCTTTCTGTTAATTAATAAAATCAGCCACCGGTATAAAAAGAGGAAACGGAACAGAATGATAGACGAGGAGAAGTAATCTACGCTATAGATCTCCTAACCGAAAAAAGTGCAGCACTCGATTCAGTCATGTGAAACGCCATAAAATGCGACACCACCCCACGTCACCTAATTATTGTAATTTATGCTTCGCCACACGAATGTCGTTTGGATGATAATTTCGAGAAGCAGAGAAACTACTTTTACGAGCTCTACAGTAAATAATTGCTCTGGTCGTTTCGTTGACCGGAGATGTCATGTTTATAAATTTGTATAGGACGAAATAATTCTAACATAAAACCAAGGTCGTCATTAATTTTATTTGGTTGTTGGACAGTTTCGATATTAGTTGAAGGAGAAAAGTAGCACTTATAATTCGTATTTCACCGATTGACTAAGGAATTGCGCAATTAAAGTCCATGTGCGAGGAGAGGAAGTAGTTTTTTTTTTTTTTTTTTCATGCATGCATGCACATTTCATACACACAGGATTCTTGGGACTGATGACTTCGCTTCTTCCAGAAATGAAAGGGGTAGTAAGGAAGCATTGTGGACAGTGATGTTCTCATTATAATCATAATTTATAAAAATTAGCAAAATTATTGTTCTGTCATGTCTTTTGATGTCGTAAAACTATCATCTCTCTCTCTCTCTCTCTCTCTCCAAAGCATTGTACCGTCTACTTACATTACTGGTGCCCAATCTAATGCTCGCTAACGATTTTAATTTACCCAGCAACAGTGGCGGCTGGTGGCTTGAAATCATGAGGGTGCTGCAATTTTCGAAATATACATACACACTGTAAGTACAGTGTGTTTAGATACAATATAGATATAGATATACGTGTTTGGATAAAATATCAAAATTATGGTAAAAATTATAAAAAAAATAAACATGAAAAAATATTATTTATTATCGATAAAATTATACAGTTTAGTATAATTCAAAATTACTTAAAAATAAAATCCATTCCTTTAATTGTAATTGAAGGAATGGATTTACAATTTTTGGGCATTACAATAAAATCCTTTAATTGTAATGTCCAAATATTTAAAGAGACGGAGTAAACACGATAAGCACTACGAACACTCTACTACTGGCGCAAACTGCATATAAACAAAGTGGAACTGCGCCACGGACAGTGCTGCTAGCGTCCTTCGCCCTCCTAAGTGCTACAAGATGGATTTTTATTATTTTTTATACAAAATAAGAGAATTGTATAGAATTGTTGATGATAAAATTAAATGTTACAAGCAAATATAAATAAATTAATAAATATATTTATATATCGAGAAAAATTGGGGGTGCTGCAGTTCCGCAGTGCCTATGCACGAGCCGCCCCTGCCTAGCAAGAATATATTGTGAAATTAATATTTCAAAAAAGCATCTATTGAAGCGCTCCCCCCCTTTAAGTCACAAACGAATCTAAAACTAGAAATAGGATATCAAAGAAATAGTGAGAAAAACATCCCGTTTTCAATACTAGAAAGAAGATATCTTTTTCACTGAGTATGGTTGTCACTTCGAGTGTGACAGCCTTCGATTGTTTTTTATTTAAAATCCGACGCCCCGGAAATCAAGTGTCTGAAGGAATTAGACACCACTGTTTCACGACCTATTACTGTTGTTTTGGCACCTATATTATATATTATTACTTGGATCTTCTATATATATACATACAGACCTCTGTGCTCATGACCAAAACATTCGTCTGTATCTTCATGTACGGAATAGTTTTTCTGGATTAGTTTTAGAGAAGGCAGTTGACATCTTAAGGATTTTGGGAGATTAATAAATATTTAGTAAGTGTTTTAACATAAATAAAAAAAAAAGAGAGAGAAATATTCTATCGCCTTCTTATTCCCCAAAGAGAGTAGGAGAAACCATTTTAACCATAACTTTTTTTGGAAAAAACAACAACTGAGTTTTGTCTGTGAAGAAAATCTCTGTCCCTGCTCCGAAGAGTAACTTTAGAACTGTCTGAAAAAAAACTAGAAAAAATTGTCTATCTCTATCACGAGCAATAAAAAAAAAAAAAGCGTACTACCTGAAAACATTCAAAAAAATCCAAGTTGAACAGTGTTGACAGATAGCATTATACATTATATGCCTTACAATAATAAAAAAAAAAAAGGAGTGCGTGCGTTATGTTAAATATATGTATAACAAAAGAGAAATCAATACCATTTTAGCAGGGAGGTGTTGTTTTAATTTTATTAAAAATATAATTTAATCTCCCATATAAGATTTCACATATAAGAAACTTTACCATACATATTCGAAGATTTTCTATTCACTTAACCGTATCTCGAGGATAAGGTGGTTAGCCCTATACCTCCCGGTGTGTCCTATGTCTGTAGATGCGTTCACAGGCCGGTTTGCCTGTTCTGGGGAACGAAAAATCAAAGTTTCCGGGTGAAAAAACTCCCTATTTTCCGTATGCGACTGGCTGACTCACTCACCTTTCGTCGAAAGAGACCAGATAAAGGTTCCTTACGCTACTGACGGGAATTGAACCCGGGCAGACTACAAAACATTAGTTTTGTAGTCTGCCCGTATATGCTAGTTGTTTACGAACAGTTTAGAATGAAATTTGATCTTTTGAGTCATTCAAAAATTGCAATAAATACCCCACTTTGTGCCCTTCATTGGGAAGGACACAAAGTGGGTATTTATTGCAATATTATATATTGCATTCATTCAATCGACATTCATAATTCGTCGAACCTGTCATATCGCAAGTCACCGTCCAGATAGGGGCTGGCTTGGATCCAATTCAACTGCTTTTCTTCCTCTTCATTGCATTCGCTAGGACGATGTCGTTTGACCTTTGGTTGGAAGGACTGGGTTCGAGTCAACTCTATGAAACGAGGAACCTTTATAAGGGCGCTTATGTAGTATTTCCCAAGGAGCACAATCTAAAACTATTTATTTTAAAAATCGTAGTTCCTTTTTTTAAAAAAAAATCTTATTTGCTGTTTGACATTTAATCCTGACTAATCCATTCACAGTGTAAGATTGTCATAAAGAAATTTAAAACGAAATTAATGACATGAAAATCTTGCTACCTTAATATTATAAAGTCTGCACCCACAAGGGATTTCCTTTCCCATTATTTTAAGGAAAACTACTAGGAGAGGTGACCTTGAACGGAGGAGACTCGACAAGTGCATAGGTGTGTTGTCGCGCGCATTTGTTCATGCCGGTTATGATAAACAACGTGAGTAGACGGTAGAATTTTATTTACTATTAATTGAAAGATGACAGAAATTAACATAATTTAAGTTAGTGATAGCGTATGATTTTCAACTTTCATTGAGTAAGAACTTTTTTTTAAAAGTGCTTACACAATTTCATTTCCTGATCGCTTCCAGTTGAATTTGGAGCATGAATATTGCTAATTACGTAATTACTACAAAGATCATTTCTATATACTCTTTCACTTTCCTTAATAATAACTAGAAATTAATGTGGGGAGTCTATTGTTTTATCCTTTGCAGAAACGTATCCAAAATAATTCTACTCAAATTACTTAAGTGCGGGATATAAACTAGTTTTCTAAAATCTAGCTCACAAACCGCAGAAAGCTGTTGTGAGTACTGTTAACTATGTTCGCGATCTTATCCGTGTCTGACCTAAATACCATCATGTTAATAATTTAGACATCGGGGCAAACTATATGAGATGCTTGGTGATAATGGAAGTCTGACAACATCCTGTAGGCCTTAATTAGTCATAAAAAGAGTTGAAGGAACTTGTCTTTGAATTAGTCTCCCTGAAAATATAAGACTAGTACTTTTATTGTTATTATATATATATATAATAACAATAAAATTTTTTAATTTAACTCAGCAGAACAGTCACGAATTTTGCATCTTCAAAATCCGGGATGCTGAGTATTTTTATTCATAATAAAAAGATAGCAAAATGTTAGACATATATTTTGGTTTTTGAAACTGCTGTTATCTTCAATATTTTTAATTATTCAATGCATAAATACTTTTACTTATACATTTATATTCGTTAAAAATAATAATTAGTTAAGCTTATTTCATTATTGGAGTACACAAATAAGAGCATTCTTTGTTAAATTTTAAATTTGTTAAAGTATTCTTAAATTAGATCTATTTATTCCCATGATAAAATATATTGTTCCGCAATCTGACGAAGTCATTCCCTATTAACTTCATTCGTACGCTTTCCATATACTCCACGTTTATTTATTAATTCCCCCCCCCCCTAAAAAAAGTGAACTTTTTACCGCATACAGAAATAGATGGTACTAGGTCATTGATTATATGTTTGCATTAAAAAAAATAAATAAATGAAAAAAATAAAAAATAAAAATAAAAAAATTGGATAACTGTTTGACATTTTCATTTACTCTGCACAAGTATGGATATCCTTTTTCGGCTTTAACACAGTTTCCAAGAATTCTGCTGTGACTGTGCTCCGTACTTTACAGCAGCATCCCAGAGAAAACATAAAAATGTATTTGTAATATGATACATGAAAAATAATTATGTTTCTTACATCTACATAATTTGAAATTGGTTTTCCTGTGTTATGAAATAATAAATAATAATAAAGGATATGAAAGGGATTGTTGGAAGAGGCAACAGTGAAGAGTGAGAAAGTGAAAAACGTCAGTATTTTACCTCGATGTGATAAAAATGAATTAAGAAGGGTTATGATGACAAACGATTTGATGCGTAGACTGGGCAGAAGGAATGGATGCGAGTTTTTGGATGTGTGGAGTGAATTTGAGGGAAGATTGGATTTGTATAAGAGGGACGGCCTACAACTGAATGCGTTTGGTATCAGGAGTCTAGAAAAACTAAGAACTGGTATGAAATCTAGCACAGAGTCAGGGAAACTAAATTATAAAGGAAGGAATGGTGAGAATATGAGTGTAAGAGCGACAGCGTTATAGAATTGTGCTAATGTAGGTATTCTATATGTTTTGTCCATTTAATGTGGCAATCTGTGTAAAGGCCAAGGTATTTTGCATGTGTTACGAGTGTGATTTCTGGAAATAAGCAGCTATTTTTGTTGTTAATGCAACGATATATGGCTCTGAGAGCAATGTATTGCATGTTTATAACTAGAACTAGTCGTTTTTTTCCTTTCCTTGTGTGTGTGTGTGTGTGTGTGTGTGTGTGTGTGTGTGTGTGTGTGTGTGTGTGTGTGTGTGTGTGTGTGTGTGTGTGTGTGTGTGTGTGTGTGTGTGTGTGTGTGTGTGTGTGTGTGTGTGTGTGGGGTAGTAAACTTTATTTAATGAAGCAACTTATTTTGTGAGAGCCTCAGTAGCTCAGTCGGTTTCGACGTCGTTGAAGATCTGGGTTCGAATTCCGTCTAGGATGCAAAATTAACATTTATCTTGGAATAGCGGTGGATTTTAGCTGTGTTATAACCAGTGTAATCATGTATTTCGGATCCTGTCGAACATATGGGGAATATTCTGAATAGACTGTAGACGTAGTACATAAAATTTCACGAGCAATTATCTACTTTATTCTCTATCGCTTTCGAGATAAATTTTTGAAACAGCATCCCTCTCTCATTGACGCATTAGGAAAGACAGTCTTATTTTGGAGGACAGTGCACAATATTTTTCTGTTTACAAATAAAAATGAAGAGCCTATAATAAACAGATGTCGTGTGAGGGCAAGATCAGGAATAAAGTAATCTGTTGATATTCTTCTTGAACTGTTGATTAGTGTAGTCCTTTGAAAATGCTTCATGGAGGAAACTGTTCCACAGAATTGAGGTAGAAGAAATGAAAGATGACTGGGAGTAGCAACTATACTGGGATTATAAGTATTACATTTATACTGTCTGTAAAATACCAAAAAGTACACTGCTTTACCAGTCAGAATTGTTTTTAAACGCATAGTTTCTAGGAAACATTCTTGCACTCGTTCGAGGACATCCTTGATAGGGGTAAAATAATCATGATATTTTCGTTTTCTAAAATATAAACCTAAGTTTTGGAAACAAAGAAACATGCACGGGCCACGCATAGATTATTAAGCTTATTATGTTATCATTATCTCATAATGTTAATTCCTAAGTTTATTATATTAGCATTATCTTGTGTTTATTCTATTATCATTAAGGCGTGCGATCTCTGGCACGGGAAAGCGGGTTTTTTCTCCCGGAAACTCGGGTTTTTCGTCCCGTAAACTCAAGAAAATCGGCCATCGAATTCGCACTATTTTTAGACATTAGAAATATTGTGTGAGGGATCACGAGATGGCGGCACTTGTCAGCTGCCTTCTTCACTGAGTACCGATTAATTAGTGATAGCCTTGAGCCAGCTATCTCCGATTGGCTACTAGTGGTAACTGAACTGTCCACTCAGTCAGTTAGTCATTAAGGAGTTTCGCTTCTGAAACAAGGAATTTCTTATGTTGATGCCTTGTTTCAGAAGTGAATAACACAAGACCCTTAGATTTATCCATATTCAAAGTAGAAAAATTTTCAAAAAATCATGTATTTTATTTTCCAAGGAGTTCGCAGTGCTCTTTTAGCCCTAACTACTTGTATTTGAAAGACAAGTAGTACAGCCAATCTCCACCTCTTTCAGACTTCAGTGATATCTCCGCTTAAGGTTATCAATCCTGGAAGAGAGTATGGCAGTCAACTACCGCCATTTCGTGGTCTTAAATTCTAATCGGTATATATTAGACTGAAAATAGTGTGGATTATATGCTTTGTTGGTGAGGGTCAATCCTTTGCCAACAATCAACTAACCAGGGAACCAACTGAAGGAAGGCCTAAAAAGTTCCTCTATTTGGCGACTAAAATAGATTTACAACAGTTTATTCGGGAGGCCTAGCGTTATGGAAACACCATTTTCCGAATGGCTGCCCAGGCACCCTATTCAGCATATAAAAATTATATCCCTGAAAACTGTTAGAATTGCCTAGTCCTTTCTTTGATTATTCATACCTCTAATATAACGTTTATCACTATTGCACTGCTGACTAAACATTAAAGCTCTGTACTTATCAATCGCAGTTATAACTTTTGTCAAATTGTCAAGAGGTTTGAAAATTCTCATAAGCACACCACATAATGCTATTGGTGAAGGTGAGAATTGAGAAAGGATACGTTTAATAATATTTTTCTTGAAAGGTTACAGATTTTAGTTATTTTGAAATACTTCATGAGGAAGGCTGTTCCAGAAGACAGAAATAAATATAATAAAAGATCAAGAGAAGAAGCAGATTCGATGTGTTTGCAATTGCATAGAACAAGGATACCAGGCAGCTGCATTTAGTTTAACTGACCCAACAGAAAGTGGAGGAAGGATGGTTACCAGTGTAGTCGTGCATTGACCATGGAACTATCTGTAGAACAGACAGTGAGCTGAAACGTTGCATATGTGAAATAGAGGTTTAAAGTTACTCTGTTTAAGGGAGGGATGATATATGAGCCAGACTGCTCTCCCTTGATATCATCGAGAATTTCTAGGCAGATTTTAGCTGCATTCCCAATATGCCAGTATTATTCTAAGGATCGGTGGAATTGGGATTTGTATAGAGTAAGTAGTTGAGTGGGTGAATAATAGCATATTGAGTGGACAAAATGCATAGTTTTGTAGATGCTGAGGAAGCTATTGATGTGATGTGTTTATGCCAGGAGAGGCTGAAGATAAATGCCAGTCCAAGCAGAGATAAATCATGCACAGCATGATTTATCAAAGGAGGGCATAACAAGGATTAGGATATAATTTTGATCGTATGCCAAATGAAAAGTACGTGAGAATAGCCAACAGCATCTCAGAAGGGAATAATAATCCAGTGTCATATGAGGAAAATTTATATGCAGTTGTGTAGCAAAGATTTTCAAGTCCACCGTTTGGCAAAATGCTGAAGAAATCGAAATGCAGGGTGATACTGAGCCCAGCATGTGATCAGATAAGCTTAAAATGCTAACTCACAAGACAAATCCTTGAGAAGATCGGATATTTCATTTCGCCATTAAGCTCCCGTTCCCCAGAGAATCATTCTTTTATGAATGCGACGGCTACAAGTCATTCCGAAAACATTTGCATCACACGCATTGCATGCGTTGAACTTTCACGGACGAGTTGCATCCTAGAGGCTTTTGTTAAAAACAAGGATACATATGGCGTGTGACAAAGCATATAGAACCTGGGCTATAAAGTATAATGATGCCCGAGGAATGTTTTTTAAATTATTATTACCTGAGTATGTTGTCCCAAATATGAAGTTTGAATATAACATTTCAAACCCCCTACTAATTGTTAATTGCACACTCGTTTTACTGAAGAATGATAATTATTAAATATTTTAGTTTTTCAGGACTGATTCGTAGCACAACTAATGCAAATCGAAATCATTTCTTAGTTTCGAAGTGCTCTAAACTGGAATAGCACACTGAAAAAATCGTATTTTTTTATTTTTCTCTAGAAACGCGTACCATCGGTTACAAACCGGTGGTACGCGTACCCCTGGGGGGATGTGCTGGGCTGTTCAGGGGTACACGAAAAATAATCAGTAATGGCGGATAAACAAGTAAAGTTAACAAAATGCAAAAGTTATGAAACAATAAATGTTAAGTTTGAATCACCACTAATGGAGACACTACAAAACTAGCTCACATTAGCATGATGATTGGTGCTATGAACCCCTCTCCCAAACCACTCTTCTACCAATCATTATGCACAGTTCATGCATCACTTTTGTCACCCATTCTCCTTTCCAGAACAATCGCGTGTTACTAAGAAATGACCTTTGCGATAACGAACCTTCCACTGACTTCCATTTGCGACGTTTCTAGAACTTCTCCAAAAATATAAATACATCCGTAGCCAGACTGTTTTTAAAAACAGCTATTTTAAAATCAAGGGGTACAATTAATAGAAATGGGTTTAAAAGGGGTACATAAGTGGTAAAAGGTTGGAAACCACTGCTCTAGATCAAGGTACCTCTTTTCGACAGCCCACTACTTTATCCCCCAATTACCCTATTATTGTCTTTAATAGTGTTTCGTTTAATATTACATTACAGTTACAAAGCAGTGACTGTAATGTAATATGAGGAAAAGAACATCACAATATTGCAGTGGCAAGCACAGACTCCCTATCTGAATCTAATAGAACATCTGTGGGATGAAAATCAAGACGGTCATCTCTAGTGGAACATATTAATACTATAAATAAGGAAGATATAATACTACTAATATTTTAAACCATTTTAACATTTTAAAAAAATTAGTTTTTAAATTGAGTAGTTGTTGCCATTGGAGGGAAACACTTTATTAATTTCAGTCAGTAAAAACACTGTTTATATCTGCACTTGATTTCCTTACTCTTGATAAAGCAGTTTCCGAATTATTGCTTAAATACATGGTAATAGTTTATTGTTCCTTAAACACAGCTAAACTATGTTATCATGCAAACATTCTTCAAACTATTATTCATTCCGCTTTTAGATTCATCTAGAATCTCTAAAAAAACATAGTCATCTCTCGCGATAGCAAACTCATAGAGACAAGAGGAACAGATTGTTTATTATATAAATAATAATAATAATAATAAGTTAATGCCTTTTATTCCCTTATAGGGAGTAGGCAAGACCTTTAAACCCTGTGTAGCTTTTGGAGACTGAGTAGACAGTTCAATCTCCACCGGTTTCCAATCAGATATCTCTGATTGGCAACTGGTGGAGATTCCATCACTATCACTATGTCTATTACTAATTATAGGTGGCAACCAATGAAGAGACCAGAAAATAATTGCTGCCATCTGTTGGTACCTAATCTTCACAGGATAAGTTTCTCTCTGAAATAATGTGTGTTCTACGGTCAATTTTCTTGAATTTGCGGTCAAAGAACCCGAGTTTCCGGGAGAAAAAAAACACACTTGCCTGTGCCAGAGATTAACTACCTCAGGAACCGGTCGAAGAAAGGCTTAGAAAAAGTTCCTCCAATCAGCGACTAGGCTTGAATTATAAGTCTATCTTTAGGCAGCCTAGTGCAGAGGATAAATAGCTTTTAGCAAAGCATTGTGCCTATGGATACTTTCCAATAGCTTTTTATGATGTCCAAGTTTCTTATAACGGTGTTTACTATAGTGAGAATCTACTATATTTTCTTTTTTATCCCTGAACAATCTGAGGCTTAACAGCATTGGATGTTTTATTTTCGTTTCTTCTCTGAAAAGTAGTTTGTGAAGTGGTTTATTTTCCAGAGTACGACTGGTCAAAGCCGCAAGTATGAATCAGTTGCTGAACCAGTAGAAAGACGATTAACAGCCTATCTTTTTGTGGTGTGTTCCCTCTCCCATAGTTCTGTTGCTGCTATGACAAGTTGGGATGGCCCATCTTTAAACAGATTTTTGGTACACTACTATAGTAGCCTTTGACAATCTAATAGTTTTCATAGAATACATGGTTTCCCAGGTGCTCAATGTTCCCACTTGTTGAGTAGTAAGGACTTCCTGCAAGTCATTGCACATTTCGTCCATCTATAAGTCAAGGGTGGTTTCCTCGTATGTCGGCTGTATTTACGGCTTTGCAATTAACATGTGATTCAGTGGCGGCCCGTACATAAGCACTGCAACACTGCAGCACCCCCCAAGGAAAAAATGAAAAATTTAAATTTTGTTTGTGTTTATAAATAGTAACAATGCTTACAACATTATATAAATGTAATACAACATGTTAAAGGTTACAGCTTATGTTTCGACAGTGATTGAATAGTTATAATTGGAATTGTTCGATTAACGCTTACACTGCAATCTAACAGTGTCAGAATTATCACGTTCGACCAATCACAGTCACACTCGCCGATATTCGTTTGCGCTTGTGATTGCACATTACAAGTCAATCCAACACTGCTCGTTTGGGCACTGTATCGTATGCTTGCACGCGTTATTTCTGTGAGATACGAAAGTTTTATTATTGGTGCATGTTTGTGGTGAGGGTAAACTATTTTTTGCAAATCTTATTTTATTCTGTTAAGATAACATATAATTATTTATTTATTATAGATACAAGGCTGAATTATGATGAGTGTCACTGTTGAAAATATGAAAAGAATTATTTTTTTCAGTTATCGTTACATGAAACAAACACACTGCGATCTAACGCAGTGTCAGAATTATCGCGTTTGGCCAAATGCAGCCAGACTCGCCGATATTCGTTTGCGCTTGTGATTGCACGTTACAAGTCATTCCGACACTGCTCGTTTGGGCAGTGTAGTGTATACTTGCGTGCGTTATTTCTGTGAGGTACGAAACTTTTATTATTGGTGTTTGTTCGTGGTGAGGATGAAATATTTTTAATAAAGCAATTTTTTAATATGTAAATTTATTTATTAATAAATTGGTTACTGATTCGGAAAAAAAAATTTTTTTTAATTTTTTTATTTTGTATATGCAGACCCCCACTTAAAATTTTCACCGGTCGCCACTGATGTGATTATCTCAAGATCATTTCGATCACCCAGTATGCATAATTTTCCTTTGCGATAATACTTTGATGCAACCAGAAATAGGGAAAATATAGTTTCTCGCAATAAGAATAAGGAAGTGAGAATAATTTATAGTATTTGGTTATTACCGTCCAGTCTCAGATAACCCCATCTATAATGGGTATAATGAAAATATACCCATTGTAGATAATGTTATTATTTATAACGCCTGCGTTAGCATTGTGGGGAATTACGTTACTGCTTCATTTTTACATGTAAGTACTTTCATGTAAAAACAAAAAACAAAAACCTTCATCATGTAAGTACTTTCATTTAAAACTGTTTTACATGAAAAAGCTTCTAATTTCCATTATGGTTTGTTGCTAAAGTATATTACCATAGTCTTCCGATACAAAATAAAAAAAAAAATAGAAGAAATCCAATATCATGTGATACTCAATTGCCAACGGCATAACATGAAATTATTCCAAATGGTATTACGTTATGATTTTTCTTATAAGATGGGTGCCATTTATTTTTTATCTTGTTAGATTAAATCATTCTAAAGTACTCGAAGTTAACCCTCTTCCCTGAATTTTTTTTAAGTGGACAAACAATAAAAATGTTTGGCAACAGTAACTTGCAGAATGCTGCTTTCATTCTCATACCTCTGTCTCTCGTAACTTAACTGTGTAGTATTAGCTACACAGGTTAGCCTTCTGGGTCATTTTATGGATACCACGCGCATGCGTCAATTTGATATGTGTGTTTACTATGGAGTTATGTCAATTCGTCCATTTTGAAATTTTGTTTTAAGTTTTGTTGGACTTTATTTGTGGAGGTATTAAAGACAGACCACCGTGACGGCGTTCTTGGAACAAGAATAGATGGACGTCACGTCCATTATTACTCAAGCTAGCCGGGATGAGGAACAACTAGCAAGTTTTCCTCCCGAAAGAGGTAAGCTAACAATCAACATGGCGCGGTCGGACTGTTCTGAGACATTTAGAAATGAGAGCGGATACGGTGCACGTCACTATTATAACGATGCTTTTTCAGTTTTACAAACAGCGTACATTTCAATTTGTAGTTTACTTAAAACTGCATAGAAAAAAACAAGATATAGAGAGCACATACGTTTCTTATGACTGGTGCGATTTAGTATTTTTAATGTAGTTGCGTTTACTATTTCCCGAGACTTGCATTCTCAATTTCGTACTCGAGAAAATGTGTGTCTGATGCTAGACTTTGATGTTCTCTTTAAATTTGACACTTGTGCAGCAATGCCGCGTCGCTTTTAAATGAAAACCATACCATGTACTGTTGATTTAAAATTTTGTTGATTAAAATTTTCATGCTACTGAAAGAAACTCATTTTAATCGTTCACTTCTGTGTTCTGATGACAAATTACTAATTTGTTTTTTTTTTAATAAATGAGGTCAGCAATTTCATATACTTCGTTATTTTATATATGTCTTCATTACAAAATTATGTGATCACCCATTAATATTACAGATAATGTGCAAAAAGTATAATTGATTTTGATTCAGAGGGAGAAAAAAATTATGGAATACATTTTGAAAGTTAATGAATAATTTATAGTAATACATTTTGTTAATATATCAGAAATAAATAAATGAACACACTCAACCACACAGTCATATACAAGGATACTACAATCAGTAAGTATCAAAATATCATTAAATCAGTATTAAAACAATGACTTAGTTGTGAGTTCAAGATCAAGGGAGCCATCCAATACATGCCACCTGGTGTCTTTTTTATGTTTGTACAGAGCAAATAACTGGAAAGAAGGGAAGGAGTAACATCTTGAGCAGAAAAGATGTAATCTCTTTGGAAGGTGAACGTGGTGTTATAGATGTGATTATGCCAGGAAAGGCTAAGAGTAAGAGTTAGTCAGGGAGAGATCTAGTCTTGACTGTTAAGATAAGCATTAAAGGTATGTGGAAAATCATTTTTTATGACAAAAGAGGTAAAACTGTATTTTGCTCTTTTCTCACATTAAAGGTGACTATGCTTATTATTTCAGTGAAGAAGGATCGTGTGGTGCGATGCAGAAATCAGTATTTAAGGTATTTATCATACTATAGATGATAATGAAGCGTGTGATGTTTCAGCACTGAAGTTTATCGTATCAGAAGGATGGGGAGACTGCAGTCATCAATAAACCTCTGAATATGGTTTGGAATCACTGAGTAGATCATTAATATATATAAAGGAAGAGGATGGCTGAAATAATAGAGCCCTGAGGGGATCCCTGCATTAACAGGAAAATCAGATGAGCACATCCTTTTATGTAGTGAAAGAAAATAAAACTGGCAAAGGCAAACCCAAAGGGAGGAAAGCAGAACCATGAGTGATGTATGCCATTAGATCTGCTGTGAATCATTACAAAATCCATACTGTTAGTTGCTGATTACTTGACAGTTCTCCAGGTGTCAATGAAGTTTATCTTTAATGATATTCTCCATTACTATGGACAACAACACTGAGGGGAGAGCAACAGGTTGAAAGTATTAGTAATGTAAACATTCAGATATTTCAACATCAGCAAAAATGAAGAAACATTTTTTACTGCTTGATACTAATGCTCTTTCTAAATTGTAAATGTTATAAAATTAATTTAATTAAAAATGTTAATTTGATGGCTTGACAAGAAACCATGTGCCATTTATGGAGTAACATTTTTTTTTTTTTTAAATTTTAAAAAGACAAGCCTTATAAACTCTAGCTCTACAAGCTCATCCAGAGTAGGCCTTTACAAACATCCATGCCCATTTTGGGATTTGAACTCATGACCTATTGGTTGGAGAATGGGTGTGCTATCCACTCAGCCAACTGAGTGGATAGGTTAGGCTTCCACAGGGTTATGACTTCATGGGAGGACAAACTCTGCAGACCACAATACATCTTGTACCTTGCTCCCAGTAATGGTTGCACTTACCATTTGCTCTTTCAATTTATTCCACTTGTTCTCCATGCAAAATATCTTTTTTTTTCCTTACTTTCAGGGATCCCATTAATTTCTCTAAAATGTATTTGTGTCAGGCATATGATGCCCCTTGTCTGCCAAGCTGCAGTGCATTCTCTCAGTCTGTCATTATTATTATTATTATTTCCCAAGACCTCATGGAGTCAAAGACTCATCTGGGAGGTCCTTATATCACACACACACACACACACACACACACACACACACACACACACACACACACACACACACACACATCTCATCATATCATGTCTTAAACACACTCAAACTCCTTGCAGACACCACACTCTCAGGCAAGGCATTCCAATATTCACAACTCTGCACAAAAAAAACCTGCCTCTCACTCCCCTACTCACACCCTCTTTATACAGTTTCCAGGGATGACCTCTGGTTCTCCCCTGATCTCCCACTATTCTTTGTAGAACTTCTCCACCATTGATCCTATAACAACCCCCTACCAACTTGTAGGTCTCTATCATATCTACCCCCCTTCCTCCTGTCCACCAGACTCTGCAAATTACATCTTCTCAATCTTTCCTCATATTCTACATTCCAGAGATCAGAAACTACCTTAGTCAGTCTCCTTTGGACCCTTTCCAACATCTCTTCATCCTTCTGAAAACCCGGTGACCAAATCTGGGCACAATAGTCCATGTGTGGCCTAATCAAAGCCTTATACAACGGAACAAGAATCTCCCTGCTTCTACACGTCGGTGTCCTCCACATCATTCCCAGAAGCCTTTGTGTTGTCTTCAGAATTTTGACAATGTGTCCTCTAAATTTTAGATCCTTATTAACTATCACCCCCAGATCTCTTATTTCCTCTACCTCCAACAATATATTCTCACCAAGCATAAATTCTGCATCCCATCTTTGTTTTCCAAATTTTAAAACCTTACATTTTGCAACATTGAACTCACATCCCCATTTGCTTGCCCAATCACTCAATTTATTCAAGTCTTCTTGAATAAATCTTGAAATCCTTGAAAATTCTTGAAATCCAGAATTGGCCTAATCACTGCATCCTTTATCATCATGGCAACAATTTTCTAAGTAATCTTTACAACTCGTGTTTGCTTTAAACTTTAAATTACCATAAGCATCTTCAGATCCCTTTCCTCCTCCTAGCACTGAGATTATACAAATACAATACACGTCATTACATCTGAAAGTGCATGATTTCATGCTTAGCAATATTGAACTGATATCTTCATTCATCTATCTAAAAATACACACCTATTCAGATTCTCTTCTCTCAACATAACATGAGAGTTTTTTTACAGTTTGACTTCTCCAGTTTAGCATTGTATGCCAAACAAATGTGCATCTGTTCTCAGTTTCTGAACTGTACCATCACTATATAAAATAAACAGTGCTAGTCCCAGAGTGGAATTGAACTCTTTAGTATTATGGAAGCTTTTTCACTTGGCTATGCTACTCATTATATATTTGGTTTTATACTTTTATCCAAGTGTAAGCAAACAAAGTTCTATATGAGTTGCCAAAGGGTGTTACACCCTGTTATTAAAATTCTCTGGATTAGAGATACGTTTATGGAAGCTTTTTCACTTGGTTGTGCTATTAATTATATATTTGGTTTTATTCTTTATCCAAGTGTAATGACCTCAGGGTTATGACCAAAGCATTAGTATCAAGTGAAAAAGCTTCCATAAACTTATCTCTAATCCAGAGAATTTTAATAATAGGGTGTGACACGCTTTGGCAACTCGTATAGGTAAATATGACTTCTCCATTACTTCCACCTTAGTATCACCACCTCTCGGTCTGGTTAGCAGCCCTTCCCTTAATGCATAGCATTATACATGTCCACAAGGAGATGTGCTTTGCATTATGGGAGATACCAAAGCAAGCAATGAGAACTTATACCACCTTTACCACGAGTTGCCCCAGTCCTGAAAATACTTCAGGAGCAAATACATGAAGTATTTGCTCCTGAAGCAAATACATGAAGTATTTGCTCCTGAAGCAAATACTTCATTTGTAGTATTTGGTTATCTTATAATCTGGATTAAAGGATTAAACCAAATATATAATTGGTAGCACAGCCAACTGAAAAAAACTTCCATCAACTTATCTCTGATCCAGAGAATTTTAATAATAAGGTGTGACACCTTTTGGCAACTGGTATAGGTAAATGTGACTTCTCCATTACTTCCACCTTAGTATCACCATCTCTGGGTCTGGCTCCCACTGATGAGACCTCGATAAAGTTCGAAACTGGTCTGGGTATTGACTCTTCCCTTAATGCATAGCATTATACATGTCTGCAAGGAGATGTGCTTTGCATTATGGGAGATACTAAGGCAAGTGATGAGAACTAATACCACGAGCCCCAGTCCTGAAAGTACTTCAGATGCAAACTTTGTTTGCTTACACTTGGATAAAAGATAAAACCAAATATATAATATAACTCTTTGGTATGTCACTTGTCATTCTTTAACATGCAACATGAAGCTTATCTTTAGCCACACAGAGCATTTATTTGCCATAGGCCTATAGCTTGTCATGTGTAGAAGTGATAACATACAGATTGCTGCCTTTCAGCAAAAAACCATCCCTGTGATTAAATTCCCAATTGACTGTCTATCTCCCAAGTTTCAGAACAGTTTCTCAAACAGAATTGCAACACATTTTGCAAAATCTATAAAAAGCACTGTATAAGCAGAAATCACAAAGCGAGAAAGATTTTGACTTTGTACTCGTCTGGTTTGGACCCATCAGATGTGTACAAAGATGTCTGCATGTATAGGACACTGGAAAATAATAGAGATCTGCAATTTGTCCAACTGCAGAACAAGAGTATACAAAAGAACATGCAGGTAGATTATCACGTCTATAAACGAATGCTAAGAGTATCAGAAACAAGAGGGTAAAGTTTGTTGCCTTGGTCAATACTTTGAGAAACTCAGATTGTAAGCATTAGTCAGGTCTGGCTATCAGAATCAGACATACTAATTAGTATCGACTTAAAGGGTACAGTATTTTTAGGAAGGATAGAAGAGGAGGGGGTATGCTGCTAATGATATCAGATGACTTGATTCCAGTTGAAACTATGATTGTAATACTAGTAACTTTTTCATGTGGTAGTGAGTGTGAAGCCATTTGGTATGAGGTGCAATCTAATGAGATCAAATGCACAGTGGAGTTGTTTTTTATAGATCTAGTATAATAATTTGCTGTGTGCCGCGTTATTGTAATATCTTCTTTTCTATTCTTTATGCTAATTAGCAGTGTGCGCTTTTCCTCTCGTAACCTTTCTCACTTGCTCTACTGCATATTATGTTTATCCACCTTCCGTATTTACTAGTCGTATGCCTATGAACACTGGAAAATTTATTTGTAAGACTGTGCCATCCAATGTATCAATATTCAGCATAAGACTCAATAAAATGTCTGGTAGATCTCTCTCTCTCTTCTTCTTTCTTCTTCTTCTTCTTCATCTATGATCTCTTGTGTTTTTAAGCATCGAGATTTTGCCAAAGAGATTTCCATGCCATCCTGTCCGAAGCTTATTGTTTTGCTTCTTTCCTGTTAATTCCCTTCTTTTCCAATTTTTCTTTAATTTCCTTTTGCCAACCTTTCCTGGGTCTGCCTATGTTTCTTTTTCCTATTTTCTGGCTTTCATATACAGTTTTTGCTATTCTTCCTTCTTCCATTCGATTAAGATGCCCAAACCACCTCATTTGGGCTTGTGTTATGAATGCAACTTGAAGGCTGTCTCTTATAGTTTGATTTCTTATTTGGTCTAGTCTTGTTTTTTGTGCCGCTTTCCTAAGATATTTCATTTCAGTTGTTTGTAGTTTGTGTTTCCTGTTATTAAACACCAAGACTCGCAACTGTATATGTTAATGTTGTTAGAAACACTGAACGGTATACTGCCATTTTGGTATTCTGGGTGACTTCTTTCTTATCTAGAAGTGGGCCTTTCATTGCATAGAATAGCTTTGTTCCCCCGGTTATCCTGCTATTAATTTCTGTGTCTAGTCTATCATTTTCTTGTATATATGATCCCAAGTATTTAAAGTAGTGGACTTGTTCCAGTTGATGAGTCTCTATTTTTATTGTGTTTTGGTTGGTTTCTAGATATGATCATTGTTTTAGTTTTATTTATATTTATGCTCATATTCCTTTTCTTTCTTTCTTCATACCAAATGTTGATGCTGTACTGCAGATCTTCAGCTGCATTAGCTAGAATCACTACATCATCTGCAAAAGCCATGTGTGAAATCCTGGTTTCTTTCGGTTTCCTGTATCCTAGGAGGAATATTTTTGTTTTTGTTTGGCATGCCTTTAAAATTTCATCCATTACTATGATGAAGAGAAGAGGACTGAGGATACAGCCTTGTCTCACTCCTACATTTGTTTCAAATTCTTTTGATCTGTTATTACAGGTTCTTACATAATTTCTCATATTGCATTTTGTCCGGTGTATCCTCTATTTGGTTCCTGAGCCTCTCTTCTAAAATACAGGCATACAGTTTGCTGGAATGCTTAAAAGCGAAATTCCTCTGTGGTTTCACATTTACGGTTGTCTCCTTTCTTAAATATAGGGATTATTATTGCTATTTCCCAGTCTTTGGGAATAATTTTCTTTTTCCATGCGATATTGAATAGGTGTAAAAGAAATTTTATGGCTTTCGTTCCTAAATTCTTTACCATTTCTGGTGTTATTTGGTCATGACCTGCTGAATTGCCCAGTTTTATTTTATTTATTGCTGCTAACAGTTCATTTACATGAATTCCCTCACTTTGATCTTCTTTTTTGCTTGCATGTCTTGCTCTTAGGGTTCTATTTTTTCCATGTCTTGCATCTTCCAATAATTCTTGGAAGTACTGTTTCCATCTTTCCATAATGTCTTTGGAATTTGTGAGTAACTTAACATCCTTATTTTTGATAAACTTTATGGGGCATTCTTTCTCTGACCTCATTCTTCTTAAAACATTATAGAAGAGTTTTTGGTTTCCTTTAAAACTTTGTTCTAAAATATGTCCGAAGTCTTCCCAGCATTTTCTTTTCTCTTCTTTCACTAAGGTTTTAACTTTATTTCTTTGGTTATTGTATGCTTCTCTACCAACCTGTAGTTTTGATGTTATATATCTCTTCCACAATTGCTTTTTCTTTCTAATTTCTTCTTTTAGTTCTTCAGTCCACCAAGGTGTTTTATGTTTCTTCTGTTTATTATTTAAGGATACACCACAAATTTCTTTGCTTGTTTCTAGAAGTGTTTTGAACCTGTACCATAGGCTTTCTACATCTTGGTCTTCATATATCTCTTTTTCTATTTCTTTCATCTTCTCTTCTATTTTACTTTTATACCCAATGGCTGTTTCTTCTTTCTTTAGTTTGTAGTTCTTTATCTTAACATTTATTTCCTTGCTACTTTTTCTACATTTTTCAACATTTATTTTATGGATTGTTTCCAATACTAATAAGTAGTAAATTTAGTTTAGTCCTTTATCCAAGTGTGAGCAAACAAAGTTTGCGCCTGAAAATATCTTCAGGTAAGGTAGTACAACACCTGAAGATATTTTCAGCCGCAAGCTTTGTTTGCTCACACTTGGATAAAAGATTAAACTAAATTTATTATAGTCTAACCAAGTGAAAAATAAACTTGCAACATCTTTCTCTAAATCCAGAGTAATTTAATAAAAAGGTGACACACCTTTTGGCAACTCCTATAGGCAAGTTTTGCATTACGATACGATACTGGGATAGGAGTGATGTTAGCTTGATCAACCTTTACTATGAGTTGCCCGGTGTTGTTACTACCTTACCCCAGTCCTGAAGATATTTTCAGGCGCAAACTTTGTTTGCTTACACTTGGATAAAGGATTAAATTAAATTTATTATAGTCTAACCAAGTGAAAAATAAACTTTCAACACTAATAAGTAGTGGTCACTGCCTATTACAGGACCTCTATAGACTCATGCATTTTTTGTATACTTCCAGTATGATCTGCTTATGATGGCATAGTCAATTATAGATTTTTCATTTCTTCTGGGCTCTTCCCTGGTAAACTTATGGATTTCTTTATGCTTGAACATAGTATTCGCTATTACTAAATTATTTGTAAGGCAAAGATTTATCATTCTTTCTCTGTTATTATTCTGGTTATTTCTCCTTGTGATCCAACACTTGTTTCATTTCCTTGACTCATCTACTTGATCCCTACCTGGCCATTAAGGTCTCCTAGTAGTATAATATGCCCTTGAACTTCTTCAATTGTTTTTTGTAAGAATTCGAAGAATTCATCTTTAATTTCTTTATTAGCATTATAATTTGGGCCATATGCAACAATCACAGTAAATACTTGGTTATCTGATTTAAAATCTATAGTGATTGTCAACAACCTTTCATTTACTAGTTGCCATTTAGTAATATATTCTTTGAGATCTGGTTTAGTTATGCAAACTACCCCTTGTTTTCCCCATTCTCTTGGGTTTACCCCTGAATAGAAAAGTATATGTCCATCTAAGTTTAAGGGAGATGGTAAAAAATCCCTTATTATTCTACAGTGGGGTATGAAACTCGGATCAAAATCCATCGAAATCCTAGAGTTTCATGCTGAAAAAACTATCGGCGAGCCCAAGTATAAGTAATCACTTGGGTAGTACAACACCAGGGCAACTCGGAGCAAAGGTGGAGCAAGCTCCGTCACTGTCCTTAATATTCTCTCATAATGTAAAACGCAGCTCCTAGGAGATGTATTACTGTTTTACATTATGAGAAGAGGTCACTACAATGACCGGTTTCAACCCTTTTTGAGGTTTCATCAGTGAGTAGGTAGACCTGGAATATCAAGGTTTTAAGTGAACCAAACTTACATATACCTCTACTAATGAATTGCTAAACTGGTGTACTTATATATTGTTATTACTACTATAACAAGCCAAAAGGCTATTTTACCGGTGACATAAGTTAAATTTAAGGGAGATGGTAAATCCCGTATTATTCTACAGCCGGGCACGAAACTCGGATCGAAATCCTAGAGTTTCATGCCGAAAAAACTATCGGCATATTAAGGACAGTGACGGAGCTTGCTCCAAGTTGCCCAGGTGTTGTACTACCCAAGTGATTACTTACACTTGGGCTCGCTGATAGTTTTTTCGGCATGAAACTCTAGGATTTCGATCCAAGTTTCGTACCTGGCTGTAGAATAATACGGGATTTACCATCTCCCTTAAACTTAACTTATGTCACCGGTAAAATAGCCTTTTGACTTGTTATATATGTCCATCTTTCATTTTCTGGCAACCTTGACCTTTTTTTTTTGTTTCTGTGACTGCTAGCAGATCCAATCTTGATTTTTTCAATCATCTATTAATTCGTTTTCTTTTCCATGTAGACTTTTAATGTTCCGTATCTCATGTACCTTTTTTCTCGCTTTGTCATTAACCATTTAGGCAGTTCGGCTATCTCTTTGTTATTTCTTTTAATGGGAGAAATTTTAAGGTATGTAGGGGATTAGCCTTCAGCAACCGAGTCTGGTGGTGGGGCTGCCACCTTTAAGGCCCCCAGACCGGCCTATAAGAGAAGTGCTATCCTGTTGGTCTGCGGGAGGCATTTTATTTCTCTCCTACCCTTCATAGTAAACTATGATGGAGCATTCCCCGATCTGCCACCAGGAGACACGCCCGATGGGGGTTATAGGTGTCCCCACACGGGTCTCTCTCTCTTACTAGCATAAATTCCTTCAACAAAGTTTACATAAACAGTCGTGGTTCTTAAATAATTAAACTGCGCTTTTAATGCCTTAGTTGTTTCCTACTCACAAGTCCAATTATTTTTAGAAACAGTGCATTGTAAAATAAAGGATCAGGCAGCACTCTTTTAACAAATAATTAAAACACATTTATTTACATTAATATGAAATATACATGAATCAAACAACAGGAAGATTGCTTTCTCTACCCATCTATAAAATCTTGAGCATAAAATTAGAATCTTTTTACTTCATCACTAAATAATCTCTTTAACTCAAAAAACTTATTTACTCTCTGCTTACAAATTCAACTTAACAAACTTCTGGTTTACTCGTAAAGAGGTTAGCTAACTCTCTGCTAAGTTATTTTTACAAATTTGATATCAACTTCTAACATGCCAATTGACAATCTTATGGACAACACTTCTTATTACTATTAAACTAATTCTTAACAGTCCATATATATCATATCTCCTAGATTATAAGAGAAAAATTACAAAAAGAATGAAACTTACAGAAGCTGTGTCGCACATTCAGTCAAGAGTCTTACACTAAAGTCTTTCTGGCATTTCTTTCATCTCAGATCTTATGCTTCTTTCAGGAGTGTCTTGCTTCAGCGATATCACGCCGGGATATTGATGGGCTTTTGGACTGCAATCTGCGGTACTCGAATAGCACATGCAGGGGTTTTGACTCAACCCCTCTCAAACCTTCTATCTGACTAAGATATGTAGATGATGTGTTCTGTATTTGGCCTCATGGCCCAGACACATTAGACTCCTTCCTCGGTCACCTCAACAGCCTACATCCAAGAATCCAGTTTACGATGGAAAAAGAAAAGAACAATTGTTTACCCTTCCTAGACACCTTAGTTACACGCCTTCCTAACAATAGGTACACTTTCCTTCACTGTATCTAGAAAACCTACACACAGGCAGATACATTCACAAACTTTCCCACCACCACCCTGCTCAACAATATGGCATTATTAAAACTCTAACCAAGAGAGCCCACAATCTTTGTTCCAGTGGCTACAGCGATCACAGTATTAAAAAAATAATCAATACTTCCCCATTCTCCGGTCTTCTCTTCAGAAAGAGTTTAGCAATGCCATCGCCATACCCTATATCTGTGGCACATCGGAAAAAATAGCCAAGATTTTAACAAAGTACAACCTACACACATCATTTAAGTCCCACTGCAAACTTGCTACTGTTGTGTCCTGAATAATCAAAAAATTGGGACAAAAGATTAATTCTATTCAGGAGCAACTACCTTTGATTGTAGGCAGAGAATGTTGTGCTTTGGCAAGGAAATAAAATTGTATTATAACTTTAAGGCAAAACTGAAGAAATATTAGCATAAGAAATGTGAGATTTAACCTGTTTGTACAGAGTCAAATAGAGAAATTTATATAAGATTATAATTTAGTTAGAGTATCCCATTTTATGTATTGTATGAATGCAAGTTGAATGTAAGCCAAAGTCCAAGGGTCACACTTTAACCATCTAGAATAGCGTATGGCCTAAGGGAAAGAGAAATTATAAAGAAAACGAAGCGAGAATGCATTCTTGGAAGAGCGCCAGCGCACGTGGGTGAGTGCCATGTGGTAAAAAAAAAAAAACTTAGCTAAGCGCGAGAATCTCCGAGAAAAAAAGGGAAGAATGTAAGGGTCAAGCTCCCCCCACATGAGGCTTTTTGGTTCCTGTTTCCTGCACTCGTGGATGTTGGCCAACGTGAAGATTCAGAGTCGGCCGTAAAAGTCGTGCGAGGCCTATCGATGTTTGCGAGGAAAGGTTAGCTATCTCTTCATAACAGAGTAGCTATGCCATATCGAGTGACCGGTAATCCAGA